>NC_137823.1:22111641-22349141 GCF_963921795.1 Nannobrachium achirus | reverse complement strand
ATTTGGGCAAAGAGGTTTTGTAGAGAGGGAAAAGAGCAGACCAAGTAGTGAGTGAAATGTCAACTTTATTAAGTATTGACTGTTCAAGTGGTTAAATATCTGAAACACAAATCGACATGGATCCAAAATACAATGATGATTTTCCTGTCATGATGAAACTACATGGAATCTATGTAAAGGTTTTGGTGGTCCCTGCTTCATCTCTCTCAACTAAGGGGTCCGTGGCCTGAAAACATTGAGCATTCAAAACCAGTTTGTCCACAGTCAGCAGGCACGTAGACAGTAGGCAGCTGATAGCATAGGCCTACTCAACTTGCTTATAGAGATGCAAATTTCTGCTATTGTGGGGGTTTACTTTGGGTCATCGTCACCTGGCTTTACAAAGAATCAAATGTGCACACGCTTGCCAAATGGTCTGTCTCCTGTGTACTACACTATTGGACTTTAGTTACTAGTTAATTATTTAGAATATTATTAGGCTATAAAACATAGGCCTACATTAAACTCTTCAGCCCTATACATTTTGTCTATTTGAAAATAGCCGATCTACAAGCTCACAATGCGTCGCAATGCACTTCACTGGCATTTCGCCTAATAAAATCTCATTCCTGGTGTGTAAGTGTGTTTAAAGATAGAATGACTACTTTACATTCATATCTTGTGGCTAATCCTTTCTTTGACTTTTGCCATAGACTCAGGAATTGCCATGTCGGAGATATCTAAGGTTAAGGCTTCCTGGGTGAAGGCAAGATGGCCAGACCAGTGGAAGGCAGCAGAACCGTCCAGGCTTCACCAATTCATCAAGGATCTCACAGATGTTCCTGACCAGCACCTCCCCCATAAGGAGTGGACAACCCTCAATCACCTGAGGACAGGTGTGGGACGTTTCAGTGCAGCACAGGATCCATCCATCACAGAGTTTTGTTACAAAATTCAAGATTTTGATGCACCTCTTACACAATTTATGTTTTTGTACATTTTTTATCCTTTATTTTGTTCTGTTAGCAGTCTGTGGAGCATTATGGGAATATCTCTTTTTGCATTTCAAGTGTTTTTTTAAATGTACTGTATGTACACTTGCACATTTGATCTGTTTGCCTTCATGCTGCTGCTATCTTTATTTATATTGTATTGTATTGTATTATCTTGTTTATTTTTGTAATAAACGTTGTCAAATATACAGTATATTGTCTATTTCATCCAAAATGTATTTTAGGTGTTTCAATAATTAACACAGTTCATGTCAAACACTGTTTTAGTCTACCATTAAAATCTTCCTAGGAGCAAGGTTGAGCCCACTTGGATCCCACGTTTATCCCCTATGGTTCCCACATAGAATTGCCTAGGTGGGGCCCAACCAGGGCCCATGTAAAACCCACCTAGAGCCCACACAGGCTAGCCCAAGCGGCTCCCACCTGGGTCCCATATACATTTGCCGAGGTGGGGCCCACCCAGGACCCATGCAGAACCCACCCAGAGCCCACGTGGGCTAGCCCAAGTGGTTCCCACTTGGGTCCCATATAAATTTGCCGATGTGGGGCCCACCCAGGGCCCCTGCAGAACCCACGTTGATCCCACGTGGGCTAGCCCAAGTGTGTCCCACTTGGGTCCCATATAAATTTGCCGAGGTGGGGCCCACCCAGGACCCATGTAGAACCCACGTTGAGCACACGTGGGCTAGCCCAAGTGGTTCCCACCTGGGTCCCATATAAATTAGCCGAGGTGGGGCCCACCCAGAGCCCATATAGAACCCACACAGAGCCCACGTGGGCTAACCCACGAGGGACCCTTGTGGAAACCGCGGACATTCCCACATAGAACCCACGTGGGCTAGCCCAGGCGGTTCCCACATGGGTCCCATATAAATTTGCCGAGGTGGGGCCCACCCAGCGCCCATGTAGAACCCACGTTGAGCCCACGTGGGCTAGCCCAAGTGGTTCCCACCTGGGTCCCATATAAATTAGCCGAGGTGGGGCCGACCCAGGGCCCATGTAGAACCCACACAGAGCCCACGTGGGCTAACCCACGAGGGACCCTTGTGGAAACCGCGGACATTCCCACATGGGGCCCATGTAGGGAAGCCCACCCTGTACCCATGCGGGACCCATGTGGGCGTGCTGGCTGGGTAGGCATGATACACTTTGAGTGAACTATGCATAATCCTCCCCTCCTCCCCTGCATAGCTACACCTGCCAGGCTCTGCTAGTGGACCGGTTCACCACCAACGAGAGTCTGGGGGAGGCGGCCGTGTCGTCGCGGCTGTCTAACAGCGACGCGTCCATGAGCGCCGGGCTGCTCATTCACTACAGCTCCATCGACGTCAAGTCTATAGGTAAGAGAGAGCGTGGAGGGACACTAACGGCAAGGCTGTCGATTTCTGTTTAAACCAGTGGTTCTCAACCTTTTCAGGCTGTGACCCCCAAAATAATCATATTTTTACTATGGTGAAAGAAATGCAAATGCCCCCCCTTTCCATGCCACACCTGAAGGCAGCATTCAAGAGAATTGTCTTGTCCAAACTCTCCTGGACTTGAATGCAGCATCTTATGTTGAAAGAATTGCTCTTTCTGTGTAGAAATTATGCTTATGATTATGCTTAGTTCAGTGTGGTATAACACACCGAAAATAGCCAACCTCGGAGCTTGGAGGTCTGCTATTTTCGATATTTCCACAAAAGGCCCTTTTCAAAATTTCAGCCCCTGCCTCTCTGTGTGTGTGTGTGTGTGTGTGTGTGTGTGTGTGTGTGTGTGTGTGTGTGTGTGTGTGTGTGTGTGTGTGTGTGTGTGTGTGTGTGTGTGTGCGCGTGCGTGCGTGCGTGCGTGTGCGTGTGTGTGGTGTACAGAGCATTGTCCAGAGGAGAGCCCCCTGCACTACCTCTGGCCAGAGACCAGACCTACGGTCACCCAGTACCTGCCCTGCTTCCCCAACAAGGAGCAGAGAGCCAGCAGGACCTGGTAACTAACACACGCACGCACGCACGCACGCACGCACGCACGCACGCACACGCACACGCACACACACACACACACACCATCTAGAATAAATGGGGGTAAAGTTACTATAATCACATTTTTGTCTTAGGAATGCAAAAAATATGATTGAACTAAAGTGTCCATGGCATGAGTAATCGATAGAGAAAATGTCATTTTGGGGGTGAACTACTCCTTTAATTAGCATCATTGGTAACACCTGTGAAGGAAGGAAGAGGGCCAATTTATTTCCGCTCTGGCTGCTGTGCATAGAGCCTATTATCAAAGATTGTTAATTTAGGTTTATTAACGCGTCGCTCCACTACTAGGGGCAAAGTGGTACAACAGTAAGGTCTTCTAAGTGGGCGCTGCCCTCTGACGGACATCCTATGTATACTGGCGCTAGATCCTGTGGGGTGTGTTATTGGGACAGAGAACAGTTTGTTCTCAATCAACTTGTTGAAATTTCTCCTGATTTGTCTCTCTGAAAAAGAAAAAAAAAGCCATTTTAGTACACCGGGGACGTGCAGTCCCCATGTCCCCGGTGTACGGACATGTTGATGACCCCTGGTCTCCTCCCCTCGTCGGACACGATGGATGAGGCGAGGGCAGGGACATGCTGGGCCCCTGATTCAGCCCGGGAAAAAGAGTTGGAGAGGCCCTCATTGCGCGCTAGAGAGAGAGATCTCTCTCTATAGCGCTGCTGCTACTCAAAGATTTGTGACAAGCCAGTGGGCTTATTACATGAGTTATATTTAGTCGTTGTCGGGTAGAAACCTTGTATGTCCAAAACCGTTTGTTTTGTATTTATCATTTTAAAAATTATTTAAACTAGTGAAAACAGCCGATCTACAAACACACAACGCCTCGCACCGCGAGGCGTTGTGTGCTTGTAGATCTGCTGTTTTCACTACTTTTGTGCGACGGCCTTGTATGATGAAGCAGGGCTTTGCTTTGCGAAAAAATGCACAAATTTGAAACTTGGAGATACAAGGTTTCTGCCTGACAGTGACGATTTACTTTGTTGGCCGCCCAGCCCCCAAAATGGAACAAAGGCCGACATTTTATTTACATTTTTTTCCTAATGGCCGGCCTGAACCGGCAGTTCGGGAGTTAACCCGCTTTTCCCAATGGCCAGCACGTCCCTGGGAGAGGGATATCCCTTCTCCTCGTCCATCATGTCCGTCTTATCTCCTCTCCTCCCCTCTACACCTGAACACAGACTCTCATTATATCTCCTCCCCTGATCTGCGATATTTCTAAGACAAGGTGCTCTTGAGATCTAATTTATTAAGGCCCTTGCTCTTTTATCATCGGGAGGAGGGGAGGGGAGGGAGTGCCAAGCGCCCCGGCGACGGCGGGGAGATAATTTCCTGCATTAATCATTGACAAAACAAACAAAACAAATTGCGAGCGTTCCTGGGTCCGTACCTTATGCCAACAGATGGGACCCAATTTAACTTCCGAGTGAAATTAACAAACAGAAACCGGTTGTCGGTGATTAAGTGGGCCGTTTTGAGTCCAGACAGCCACCGGTGCATATCAATTATGTCTCCACGGATTGCAAAAAGTTACACAACTTTATGGGTGAAAAGATTAAATGGGCGAGATAGGCAAAGGCTTGAGGCATCGATGAAAATGGAATGTGTTTATTTCGGTATATTTTCAGAATAAATGTGCATTTAAACAGCTTAAGTAAGCAATTTACAGGAAGGGATATATAAACATTTCTATACGCATACCCTGTAGCCTATGTGCACACACACTTGCACGCACGCGCAAGTGCAAGTAAGATGCTCTTACTAAGAGCACCTCAAAGCTGTACTTACAGTACGGTACTTGAGTGAATGTATCTAGTTACTTTCCACCACTGCAAGTCTTCATCAGTATGAAGTGCTTTTGAATATTCAGATCTTATACAGTGTCATGACGGTTTACAACCTACGCAACAACTCGGGGGCAGCACTTTACTTAAGCCTCGTTCATTATCCTTACGATGGTGTCGCGCAAAGACAACAGATGATCTGTAAGCTCACAAAGTGTTGCGATGCAACCCGCGTTGCGCTCGCACTGAGCCTGTAGATCGGCTTTATTCAGCGTATATACGACGCCCATCCTGGGACAGAGCATAAATTTAGCCGTTTCATCTTACCGGAAATAATGTTCAACAACAGCTGCTCTTCAGCGTTAAACCACAAAGCACTTTGCTAATCCACAGTCAGCAACGCTTTAGGGATCGCATTAAAATGTCTGTTTGGTTTAGAAGTTCTTATTGCGAGTGCATTCAAGAGGCAGTCCATATATTCTGTTGAGAAATATGACATCATGGCTGCAGGGTTAACGTGAAAATGCAACGCCATCTTACTGTCTCTCTGTCTCTGTCTCTGTCTCTGTCTCTGTCTCTCTCTCTCTCTCTCTCTCTCTCTCTCTCTCTCTCTCTCTCTCTCTCTCTCTCTCTCTCGTAGTGTGATCAGTCGTCAGAACTACTCGTCCTACTGGTCGGCTCCAGACTTCAAGAACTGCACGGACATCGACACTATCGAGGTGTCAGCAGGTGTGCATGCACACACACAGGCACACGCACACATGCGCGCACGCGCACACGCACACGCGCACACACACACACACACACACACACACACACACACACACACACACACACACACACACACACACACACACACACACTCCTCTCCATGTCTGCACAGCAGACATATTTGAAAGAAATTGGGCCTCTTCCTAACTTATTTCACAGGTCTTACCAGTGTGTGTGTGTGTGTGTGTGTGTGTGTGTGTGTGTGTGTGTGTGTGTGTGTGCGTGTGCGCGTGTGCGTGCGTGCGTGCGTGCGTGCGTGCGTGCGTGCGTGCGTGCGTGTGCACAGAGAATGCGGCTGAGGTGGCGGTTCAGCTTGCGGACATCACCAACAACGAGTTGTCCAATGACGAGGTGAGAATCCCAGCATACTTCCTGTTTGGAGCGTGCACATGTTGTACACGCTGCAGCATCAACAGTCAAGGGTTCCTCTTGCGGGGATGTGTGTTGTGTGTGTGTGGCTGCTTCTGTTGAATCCACTTCCCCTCCACGAATCCACGTCTCCTCTGAAAAGGTATCTAAAGCAGGGATCTTCAACAGGGGGTTGAAGGAGAATTATTTTAAATAAACAACTCGAACCCTCGTATCCCTATTCTGAGGAGAACTTAAGCCAAAAATAGAGCTTGTAGATCAGCTATTTTTGGCAAATAGTTTTGGTGTAGAGGTAAAAAAAAAAAAAAAGATTAGACCAAGTACAGAGTGAAAGGTCAAATGTAAGTATCAAAGTCGTTAAATGTCTGAAAATGACGATGACAATTTGCAACACAATTGTATTCAGTATGTAGTGGGGAGGGGGGGGGGGAGGTCCCTGCTTTATCTCCCTCTCAGATAAGGGGTCCTTGGCCTGAAAACGTTGAAGACCCCTGATCTAAAGTGTCTCGTGTCTCCTCTGCCCAGGTATCTAAAGTGGTGACCAAGGTCAAGGAGCTGGTCAACGTGGCCAAGATCAACGCCACCCTGGCCACCACAGTGGTCACCATCATCTCCAACGTCATGACCAGCTCTGACCAGGCCCTGGCCGCTAACTCTGAGATGTAAGATCCTCTCCTCTCCTCTCCTCTCCTCTCCTCTCCTCTCCTCTCCTCTCCTCTCCTCTCCTCTCCTCTCCTCTCCTCTCCTCTCCTCTCCTCTCCCCTTCTCATATGTTATTGTCATTCAGTGGTGTAAAGTAACTTACTTAAGTGTTTCCAATTTCCAATACTTTTACTTCTACTCCACTACATCTCTGATCCAAATATTGTACTTTTACTCCAGTACAAAACTTTAGTTACTAGTTACTTTGCAGATATAAATGATTATAAAACATTCATTAATCCACTTTAGCCCTATTTTATACCGTGGCTGTTTGAAAATAGCCGATCTACAAGCTCACAACGTGTTGCAATGCGACGTGTTGTGAGCTTGTAGATCTGCTATTTTCAAACATTTTGTACCTTTTTGGTTCTTTAAGTACATTTTGTCATTTTGAACACTTTAATATTTTTACGGAGGTACATTTTTAATTCTGGACTTTTACTTATACAGTATAACAGAATATTTCTAAATTGCAGTATTGATATTCTTACTTAAGTAAAATATGTGAGTACTTTTCCAACACTGTTGACATTATATCAAATTTTCCAACTTCGATTTGCTTCATTAAAAAAAAACTATCTTGAAATAAGCTCTCCAGCCGTGCTCAAATGAGCATGAAACCACAACTAGTCGAGCACAATAAATAGTACTCTGCCACTGATTAGAAATGCAACCAACGGTTCAGCCTCCACATCGCCCAGTGAAATTGATTTGACTGTGTACTAACCCAGACACCTTACATCAGCCATGCTGGAGTCTCTGTGACACAGTGCTTGCACTAGCAGTTTAAAAATGCTGGTGAAGTTCATAGTATCTTCGACTTTTCTGTTCTGGAGCCCAGATGAATCTGCCACTACAAGTATATGGAAACGTACTGGTTACTTTGTAGATTTAAATTATTATTACAAAGCGTTAACCACTTCAGCCCTATTTAAACTTGGCCTTAAAAACCTTTGAAAATAGCATATCTACAAGCTCACAATGTGCCGCATTGCGACGCGTTGTGAGATTGTAGATCTGTTATTTCTAAAGGTTTTTAATACATTTTATACATAGTATATTTCTTGTGAAACGGGACGTTCTGCATAATGAGCACTCTGCAGTTTCTTGAATAATTAGGCTCCATCATTGGACGTATGCATCACCGTCCAGGCGAGGGTGTGGTTTTATCACCTTTGCTGTTACTTTACACTGTGTTTGTATCGTACCAATTTACCATGTACCTTTTACTTTCCACTGTGTAGCGTGGCCTTGCCCCTAAAATGAAGACATTTCAGGCCTGGTTTGAATGAACAAAATGTAGCAAACTTTCTTATGAATAAACGAGTGGTAACATTTTTTAAATCATTTTTTAAAAAATGTTATAATTAGTTTTCCTGTTCTTTTTTCACATTAACATCACCTTTAAATCCTATTGTTTAGTATTACAATGCCATTGGCCACGATATTTGCATATAAATACCCCCCACAGTGGCTGACATTCACACCTCCCAGAGAAGTTGAAATTCCAGCGTCTGGACGAACAACATCTCACTTTTTAACTGAAGCTATTCCTCACTAGAACACAAGTAAAATGCCTGTAATATTTATTTTTCGTGATCATTAGAATGTCTAGAACACGTGCATTATGTTAATATTGTGAAAAATATCCCCAAAATGCAAATTAGAGCATGATTTATGATTTATGATTTATGGCTATAAAACCTTACAAAAACATTATTAATTTTTTAACATTACATTTTCTTGTGATTAGGACTCCTACAACACCATCTGATTTTTTTTTTTTATATTTTGGCCAGTAGAAATTAATTCGGGTCTTGCAGGGTTAAAAAGTAATAATCTCTTCCTCCCTCCTCCAGGGCTCTTAGGACCGTTGATGAGCTGATCCAGAAGCTGGAGTTCGAGGGCCCGTCGGTCACCATCAGCTCCAGACACCTGGCCCTGGGCGCGCTGGCCCTGAACACCAGCATATTTAACGGGACCTCGTTCAGCGCCTTCATCCCTCCTAATACCACCGACCCGCAGGTAGAATGGATGCCAGCTTTCTGCTAATCATGGCCAGGGGCGTCACAAGGGGTAGGAAAGTGGGACTGAGTTACTGGGGCCCAAGGAGGTGGAGGGGCCCTTATAACTTTAGCTATTGAAAAATAGCAGATATACAAGCTCACAGCGCGGCACCGAGTGCCGCGCTGCGAGCTTGTAGATCTGCTATTTTTTTTTAATTGTGACAATGTGTGAAAATCTTTGAATATACAGTATGTGTTTTTTAAGCGTACATTTCTAAAATTTTCAAATTTTGCTTCTGGGGGTCCCTGGAACTAAATATTTTGAGATCGGGGGGGGGTCCTTGACATAGTTTTCTTGCACACATTTTCAAGATTTTTCAAAAATAGCAGATATACAAGCTCGCAGCGCGGCACTCGGTGCCGCGCTGTGAGCTTGTATATCTGCTATTTTTCAATAGTTAACATTCATGGGGGGCCTGCAGTGAATCCTTGTACCCAGGGCCCAGAATTTGGTGTGACGCCCCTGAGGATGGATGCCAGCTTTGTGCTAATCATGGCTTTCCCAGATTGCCTTCGCAGCAGACAGCTCTGCACACTGTACGGTTCCCTTAAGTGCAATTTATTGGCACATTCCACAAGTGATGTCTGAGGCTAATATGCTCTTTATTCTTTAGTCTCCACTCCGCTTGTGGACGTTCCAATAAATTGCACTTCAGGGAGCTGCAGTGTGTCGGGCCTTCTTTTTCTGTTTTCTGTTGGCCCAGCAGCAGCACCTGCTTTAACCTCTTAAACCCTTCAGGCTAAGCACTTCTAGAGAGTCGAGATTTTAGGTTAAAGACCAAAGGAGATCTGACTTTTATTGTACCGGAGCCCAGACACTTTGGACTGCACTGCAGCTTGGTGATCAGCTTGCTTTAATTCCCTGCTTATAATGCGCTTTTATAGATTAGCTCTCAGTGCATTTTCTTTTAGTCCGTAGCGATCTCAGATGTCGTTCTGCCGGGGACTGCCCATAAGTCCGAAGGTTCATTAGTCCGAAGGTTCATTAGTCCGAATTTAGTTAGGTTTACTTAGGTTAAGGTTAGGGTTAGGGTTAGAGTTAGGCATAGTATTCTTAACAAATTCGGACTAATGAACCTTCGGGCACCGTTCTGCCAATATCGGGCACAGGCCACAGCTTGCACTGGGGGGCATCTGCACATTCCAGTATAGGTGGGACATATTGTCTGCACAGACACCACCCCTGTTCCACGCAGTCTATTAGTTGACTCCCCAGGTTGCCTGGCCAAGGTTGTGGCCACTAGCGAGGCTTTCCATTGATGTCCAACCAGTCAAGAGCTTGTGTGTCATATAGCTTTGCCATTCATCTTCCCAGATGTTGGCCCTTGCTTCGTTCAGTTGTCTGGAGGGGCAGGACTGTCTGCAAGAAACTGGCCCTGGATGGGGGCCTGCATAGGGGGTGCTGCAGTACAGGGTACTACTGTACGTGGCCATGCAAGGGGTGTCTAATGTCCACTTTTTGTGTACTCCATTCATCTGGAGTGGTACCATCTAGGGCAGTGGTTCTCAAAGTGGATTCCAGGGACTCTGTGGGTTCCTTTTAAGGGGTTCTAAATTGACCCATACAAGTCTGTAACTCTGACAGTGTACAAATGGAACCAAAGTAACCCTAACAAGTTCATTTGGTTCCATTTGTACCCTGTCAGAGTTAAGGGGAGACCTTGAAATGTGAAAGTTTGAGAAACACTGATCTAGGGGAATGCTATGCTAGCGCATTGAGGCACGGGACAGGTGTTGTCTTGGCGTAGGCTGCTGTAGAGAAACACAGGGCCATATGGCAGTTGCATGTATTCTTGGTAGATCTGTGCCCCACTTGGAGTTCACTAGTTGGCGCAGGATACGTTATTGCGGGTGTTGACCTTGGCTTTGGTGTTCTCCAGGTGTTTCTTGAAAGAGATTGTCCTGTCCGGTGTAACATCAAGATAAATGGGGTGCGTATGGTTGGACAGTGGATAAGTGCTAACTCCAAAGAGCTAACCCCCAAGTGCTAATTCCCAAGCGCTAATTCCCAAGCGCTAACTCCCAAGCCCTAACTACCACGTGCTAACTCTCAAGTGCTAACTCCTACTAATTTCAGTCTATCTTGTCGATTGGTGAAATGTCTATATGCCTATATATATATGTTTTTATCGTGTGAAGCACTTTGTAACACATTTTTTAAAGGTTATTATCATTATTATACTTGTATAAAAAGCTGATCTACAGACCTGGGCCGTGGTCCAGCGGTCCAGGCACCCTAGGCTGAAGTGTATCCTGACGGCGCATCGCAGGTTCGACTCCCGTTCCCGACGATCTTTGCTGCATGTCTCTCTCCCCATCTCTCTCTCCCTGTTTCCTCACTGTCTCTACAGCAAACTATATAAAAAGCTGATCTACAAGCTCTCTCCTCCCCGTATCTCCCTGTACAGATTGACTTTGAGTCAGAGCGGCTCAACCCTCTGGCTCAGGTGACTCTCCCGGCCACGCTGCTCTCCAACCTGACCCTGACGGAGGCTGACAAGGCCACCGTGTCCCGCATCAACTTCATGTTCTTCAGCAAGACCAACCTCTTCCAGGTGGGTTTCCAAAGGCTCTCACTCTAGGGCAGGGGTGGGAAACTTTGATGATGGAGAGGGCCACTATATTTTCACACTCACTCCAGAGGACCACAATGCATATACTGTACAGCAGGGGTGTCCAAACTTTTTTCAAAGTGGGCCAAATTAGAAAATATTAAAACACCCAAGGGCCGACTATAATATCTCCTGACAAAATGTACTTTTGGTCGGACCATAACAAAGACATATAGGCCTACATATGCGTCGCAATCATACGATTTTATTTAACTATCATCATCGATATTTAATATAATGGTCTTTTGTGAGGTGTGTGCTCTGAACAAAACACAAATAACTCACATTACCAAATGGTACCAGACGTGCACTGCAAGGTAGAAAATACAATGAAATAGCATTTCTTTGGCCCCTTCAGAATGAGTCAACAGGGAACAAGGAATCTTGTTTATAATACAATTAGGAATGAAGCCGTGGGCCGTATAAAATTTGTCCTCGACCCTTATTTGGCCCCCGGGCCGCACTTTGGACACCCCTGCTGTACAGTCAAGAACAGCAAAAATAGTGCAACACGCTTTGAGCTTGTAGATTGTCTATTTTTTATATTTTGAAATTGGAATCCTGAATTATTTTTTAGCTATTTTTGAATTGTAATCCTGAAAAGTTTTCTTTTTTTTAATTTCTAATGTATTTATATGTTCTTATGTTAACTTTTAAGAACTTAAATACAAAGAATTGTACTAGTCATTAAGCTACTACTAATGTAGACTGAAGTAATTAAAGTGGGTCATGTTTGCATGTTTGGAATTGTAACAGCTGAAATCAATAAAGTAGGCCTTTTCCGATATTAACCTGCGGGCTGCATTAAGTGAAGGTGGGGGGCGCATGTGGCCCCCGGGCTGCCAGTTGCCCATATATGCTCCAGGGGATAGGCCTACATTTGCAATGTCGAAATTTACAAACTATTTTACAAAGTAAAAGTTTGGAATACAAATTCTACTTGAGTAAAAGGACAAAAGTATTGGTATCAAAATGTACTTAAAGTACCAAAAGTAAATAGCGGGTCTACCAGCATTGTGAGCTTGATTTGATTGAGCTTGTCAATCAAATCTATAAAGTAACTAGTTTTCAAAATAAATATAGTGAAGTAAAAGTACAATATTTGGATCTTAGATATTGTGGAGTAGAAGTAAAAGTATTGGAAATTGGATACTCAAGTAAAGTACAAATACCTCAAACTTGTACACTTAGTTACTTTACACCGCTCTCTTTCTCCTGAGGTGGGTTGGGATTGAGACCCAGAGTGACAACAATTATGAAGATGGAAGCTGCTTCTAGTCAAACAAACATGCTCAAAAATTGTCTTACATTATTATTATTTGTTTATCTTTTAATTGCGAAAATAGTATGACTACAAGTTTAGCTTATAGTATTGGATATTTTTCACTTTTTGCACACAAATCCATCACAAAAAAACTATAAAACGGGCCTTTAGTACTTGGCAGGCAGTTGTTGTTCTGTCAGAATACTTTCCTGCCTCTTCTTAGGGGTAGGTGGGTGGGGGTGTTCACAGGTTATGACAGGTTTTCCATCACCCATCTCTTTATTATCTCCACCAGTGGAGGAGAGAGTGCCACTGTGCCTTTTGGACTGTAAACATTCACACACACACACACACACACACACACACACACACACACACACACACACACACACACACACACACACACAGCCAAGACGATTAGAGGCAGCCGGAAGATGGGATATAGGCTATAAGACAAAATACACAACGATAAGTACAGTCCATTTAAAGTTTGGTTCCAAGCCATCTCATCTCATATCTCATCAAGCGCTGAGGGTCCAAAGCGATGGAACTCTCTGTACTCTGCTTGATCAACTGTTACTGAAATCCAACTGCCTTTGAAGAGGGTCAAGTCTGATTGTGTTTTCTTACATTTACATATAGATGAGTGTATTATGGATCGGTACAGCGCTCCTAACTTTATATTCATATACCTGGCAATATAGTCAAGTATTCTATTCACATCTTCTAATGGCCTTCATAAGTAGTCCCCTGGGTAGGGACTGCAAATGATAAGTGTGGTTGCCGTTGACTCTAATGGGGAGCCAATCAGATAGGGGGAAAAGGGTGACATCAATATCAAGGTATCGTGATGTCTGATTGGGTGAATGGTTACATCAGATGATGAGAAGAATAGGCAAAAACTACAGTCTGGTTTCCCTGTGGGGCAACAAGACTAATAAGATGCAATTGGAAATTGCAAGTGTGGTTGCAGTTAACTCTAATGGGGAGCCAATCCTATAGTTCAGCTGCAGTGATGGGCAAGCTACTTGGAAATGTTACCTAAGCTACAAGTTACACAGGATTAAATATATCTAAAGCTACAGCAAAGCTATCCCCAAAGAAATGTAGTTACCTTAGAAGCTAATTGCAAATTGACACTACGTTTTTAAATTTATTTTTTATGTATTAAAATGTCTTAAGTCCTTAAATTGTCACTTCACTGTCGTCTGGGGATCCCCCTGGCGAGGGGGTTCAGACGGCTTGAATGTCCCTCCACTATTGGGGACACTATTGCAATGGACTAGTCAATGTATTTTTTTTTTCCCAACCGTGATGGGCAAGCTATTTGGAAAACGTAGTATGCGCATGTGCATATGCCCTCTATACACTTGTTTTTCTTTTCTTTTTTTTCTTTTTTACTGTTGAGTGAGGAAAACAATGTTGCACATTAAGTTAATCATCTGGGGACCCCCCAAAATAATGTGGGGACCCCCCTGGGGGTCCCGACCCACAGGTTGAGAACCACTGCTGTAAAGTCGCAGGCGATGGAAGCTTCAGGGTTTACCCTTCGTAGTAAAACATTACTTGGCAGTGACGATATGTTGTTGTTGTTGTGTGTGTGTCAGAATGAGCAGGACGGTCTGAATCTGAACAGCTACGTTGTAGCCAGCAGTGTTGGGAACTACTCTATCAGTAACCTGCAGGACCCTGTGGAGATCGAGATAGCACACCTCTTCTACCAGGTACACCACATACACACACACACACACACACACACTCACACACACTCGCTCACACGCATGCACGCACGCACGCACACGCACTAGGGATGCGAAGATATACCGGTACGGATCGTAATCGCGATACAAACGTCCGCGATACGGTTGAATCGGTTCATTCAGTGTGTACCGGTACAATAGACGGCCGAAATCGTGATGGATCGTACCGTGAGTGTCTGGATCGGGATATTCCGCGATTGTATCGGTTCTTCCATTATAGTATTTCATTATATCCTGTGTTTCCGAGGCGCCATGAATGCACCATCATCAGCCGTTCAACCCCCTCCCCAAAAGCCAGTCTTTAACGCGAGCTGCGACTCGGACAGACGGACAACATCTGCACTCTGCATGCAGGCAACCAGGGAGACAGACAGTGCAGCGAAATACGAGTGAATCAACACAGACGAACTAGCAGCCCCACGGGTTAAAAAGATGCAAGATTAGTTGTACAGTACTTAGCTTTATATCATCCAAGTCCGCTGCGCTGATTGTTGTCAGAGTAGCACAGGCTGATCGAGTGATATGTAATCAACAGCCGTTTCTTAGCGAATCTCCGACGGACAATTGATTGAGATCATCTTCTGCGCTATATTAACTGCACACACACACAACAACAATGTTGCTGGGTGTTGTAGGACTACTGCTTGCGTTTAAAACAAAGTATTTGTCACTGTTCTACAACTTTCCTGTTGATGCAAGCAACTCTCTCACTTGAAAGAAGCCTAATTTATACATCGCAGTACAAGGGTGTCGCACCTAAAATAGCAGACCTACAAGCTCACAATGCGTCGTGGATAAAAATTGCATAATCCTGGATTAAATATAATATAATATAATATAATATAATATAATATAATAATACAAACCAGGGAGGGACTTTATTGTTTTTCAGGTCAAGGACCCCTTAGCTCAGACAGAGATCAAGCAGGGACCTTCGCTGTAGGCTAGGCATTATAGCCTACTGTATCACACAAATATTTGGCAGGCCCCCTGTAATAACCCTGGATTGGGGTCCCTGACTCCCAGTTGAAGACATATAGGCCTACTAATAATGACATAGGCCTTCTATATGATTAGTTATGAAACAATTCTACAATAGCCAGCAGCTTTGTGTTCTCCCAGAATACTATAGGCCTATGTTGGGTTGTTAGACAGAGCCTAGTACTACAGTGAAACAATAAATTGCCTTGAATTTAAATTACATACATTTTTAGTCGCTATGTTTTGTAAATTTTGGGATTTGGGCTTGAATCGTGGTGAATCGTGAATCGTATCGCATCGTATCGGGAACAGGGGTGGATCGCGATGTATCGTATCGGCAGGATTTCAATGCATCGCAATTATATCGTATCGCTGGCAGTGTATCGAGGTCCGTATCGTATCGCCTCAGTGGTCGAGATTCGCATCCCTAACACGCACACGCACACACACACACACACACACACACACACACACACACACACACACACACACACACACACACACACCTCAAGGGCTGTCCATACTGTTTCCGACCACCAAACTTTTCGTCGGAAACTACTTCTGAAGAGCATTACCCCGAATTAGAGTTTGGAAAGCTGCATGTCGGAAAGTTGGAACTATCCGACGAAAAGTCTGTTGGTCGGAGACCGTATGGACAGGCCTCTAGTGTTCATTTAACGTCCTCTCTCCTCCACTTTTTGTGTGCTTAACTTGGACATTATTCCTCTTTATTTAAGCCTTCATTTATTTCTTTGTTTAATTCACATTTTCTACAGCTAATGTACTGTGCTTATACACACATTAGACCTATTAGGTTAATTACACTGTTAACACTGATGTTGCTGTGTAATGGTACATTTTATGTTTTTCTTCTGTCATTTCAGCCCTCGCCGAGTCCCATCTGTATGTTCTGGGATTTCTCAATGAAGGGTCAGTTCATGTCCATCATGTAGCTCTATTATCTCATCTGTTTCATATGCTAATACATGTATTAATGTTTTTCTCTTATTGCTTCTCTTTAGAACATTCAACATTGTCTGTCAGTGACACAATGACCTAAAACTACTTGTATATTTGTATAATACATTTTGGGCAGGGGTCATCGCTATGCTGGCTTGTGGTCACTTTTTGCCATGGACATAAAAAAATCGAAGACAATAATAACCAGAAACACATAAAGAGATGAGCCCTGAATGACCATAACAGATCTGTTACACTGAGAGTGTACAAATGGAACCAAATGGCGCGGAGACATTTGTCTGTGCTGTGTTGATGACCCCTGATTTTGGGTTGTGGGTGGTAGTGGTTGTGTGATAAGTGGGACTTTTAAAGTGATACCTCTTCATGGCCACTAGATGGTGCTGGAGGCTGGAATAGAGAAGGCTGCAGAGTGGCTCCCGACTCCAACAGTAACAAGACCATTTGCCTCTGTGACCATCTCACACACTTTGGTATCCTCATGGTAAGATCTGTGTGTGTGCACCGTGAGAATAATGCATTCTCTTTTTTTATTTTAAACTTGCAAATTATTACATGTACAAAACATTACAGGGTCAACATTATTACATCATTTTAGTCCATGTCAAACATTCGTGGTGTCATTCTGTTGTCATTCATGCTGTTTTATATTCAGTCCATTTCTCCCATTTCTCAAGGAACAGTTCTTCTTGTATCCTGAGTTTATGGGTAAATCTCTCCATCACATATATTTCCTCCACAATGCTCAGCCACTGCTCACAAGTTGGAGGGTCACTTTTATACCACAATCTGCCGTGACTTTTCCTCAGATTTTTGGAATTATTAAATATTTTATAGCGTTCTTCCAGCAAAATTCCCTCCACACTCTAGAATAAAGCATTCTCTGCGTTGTATAAATGGATAAATGCTCTCTCTGAATTTGACTTGTGTGTATCTGATGCAACAACACACAATGTCTAACATTCCCAGGTTGCTCCCAGGATGCTTCAGTGCTCCCAGAATGCATCAGCCACACTTGTTGTGGTTGTCTTTAAGCTTCGCAAACAGAAGCATCCCCAGATGATGTTATTGTTTGTCTCTGTTGATGTATTTGGACTTATGCATTTGTTTGAAATATCAGACGCTATACTTAGAAACAACATCATGTTTGAGTATGAATAACAGATTCTCTGATAATGTTTGTTAGTCTTGTTTGTGCCCATAAACAACGCTGTGAGTGGTCCGTGAGCATCGCCAGCTCCATGAAGAGGAAGGACAAGCGGAGTCCTAAATACCTCTTTGCCGAAAAATAGCCGATCTACAAGCTCACAATGCGATCTGCTATTTTTGGCTTAAGTTCTCAGAATATGGACACTAGGGTTCAAATTGTTAATATAAAAAGGATTGGAAGATTTGAAGGACCCCCTGTAGTAACTCTGAGGACCCCCTAGGGGCCCCGGACCCCCTGTTGAAGACCCCTGATCTACATATTTTTCACTATTGCTCACTTATGTGACAGTACCATTTCTGTCTCTGTGTCTCAGAGGTGGAACGTGGATGATTGTGGCTTCTATTTCAGCATGCTGCCTTTCCAGAAGAGAGAGGCAGTGGTTTCTATTAGCTTTAATTCCCCGTCGATTATGTCATTGGTATTGATATTATACTGTTTACCTATGATCCTAGATTACTATTTCAATGCGTTTGATGTATTAGCCTACCTCATGTTCACCTTGCTTACTGTAAATCGCTCTGGATTAAAGCCTAAATTGTAAATTGTGCGCTCTGCCTCTGCCTTGTTGGTGCAGTCTACAAAGAAGAGCAGCTTGCAGCGCCGTTTGTCTTGATGTTGCCAAACAACTTTCTCCACCATGTTGAATGCTGATTGATTGATTTATTGATTGATTGATTGATTGATTGATTGATTGATTGAAGTTTTTATTAGAAGTTTGCATAGGAAAAGGTACAGTTTCATGACAGTACAGTTCACTGGTACAAGGTCAACTAAAAGGATAAGCTCAGGAAAGCTGTGGCTTGTTTACATTGTTTCGAGTGGCTGCCGCCTGTAAGTGGTTTTTCAGAGCGGTTTTAAAGGAAGTTAGGGATTTACACTCCTTTGATGCCTTCGGTAAGGCAATCCACATTTTATTGGTATACTGTAGCAGGAGAACGAATTTGACCCGTTGTTTGAGACGAATCTGGGATGAACATGATTTAATCTCTGTTGAATCTCTGTCTGTAATATACATATTTTGTGGAGTCATATATTAAAAGATTCTCTCTCTGTTTTGTATGCATCTCTCTCTCTCTCTCCCCCTCTCTCTCTCTCTCTCTCCCCCTCTCTCTCTCTCTCTCTCTCTCTCTCTCTCTCTCTCTCTCCCTACCTCTCTCTCTCTCTCTCTCTCTCTCTCTCTCTCTCTCTCTCTCTCTCCCCCTCGCTCCAGGACATCTCGGGGGCGTCGGCTCAGATAGACCAGAAGAACACTAAGATCCTGACCTTCATCACCTACATCGGCTGTGGGATCTCCGCCATCTTCTCGGCCGCCACGCTGCTCACCTACATCGCCTTCGAGTGAGACCGACATCTACTTCTTAACATAATAATAGCGTGTGATTGATTTAATTATAATTGTGGCCCTAAGGTCACCTCGCGTGTTGGGTCACTGGAAACGTCGTTGTGTGGTGCCGGTGTCGCACGCCGGAAATGCCTGATCTGCAAGCTCACAATGTGTAGTGTTGCGATGTGTTGTGACCTTGTAGATCTGCTATTTACGTGTACGACAAGACTTAGGCTAATTATTAGGGGTGTAACAATATAGTAACTGTATCGAAATATCGTTTTTAACTTAAAAAATCGAAGTATATCGAAATGAAAACAGCTAAAATCGAATCGTATCGTTTTATTTTGTATCGTATCGAATCGGCAGTGCAAAGAATCGATTGTATCGATACTACCTACTTGGGCATTTTATTTAGCATTTTTAATAAAAAATAAATAAAAGGAGGGGTTTAAATACTTTTCCTTTCCATATAGCTACACTGGTATATCGATAAATGTGTGTAATCTCTGGGTTCATGTCAAGTTGCAGGTTTGTCAATATAGGCCTACAATGTCCATGTATTTGGCAGATAATCACTGTGTTTACTTTTAATTTATTTTTACTTCTAATTTATATCCACAATAATACATGTTTCCCTTAAAAACCTGCACTATCCACACCTTTCACACAGATTTAATTTCTTTGCTAAATAGTTACTATATCGATTTTAAATCATTGAATCGAATCGTATCGCATCGCCATGAATGAACCAATATCGTCCATGTATCGTATCGTCAACCATGTATCGTGATATGTATCGAATCGCTATTAAAATGTATCGTTACACCCCTACTAATTATGGTACACTGTCTTGTGTAAAAAATAAAAAAAATAAAAAGTAGCAGCTCAAAACACGTCGCTTCACGCCGTGTTTCGAACTTGTAGATCTGCTACTTTTGATGCTTTCGTGTGACCTCTGTAGTATGATCAAGTAGTAGAGCGTTAATTTACGAAAAACACAAAAAGTTAAGTAAAGTTAAAGGAGTAGTTCACCCCAAAATGATTTTTTTCTATTGATTACTCACACCATAGTTCAATAATATTTTTTTGTATATGTCGCATTACTAAGAGAACAAATGTATTATAGTAAATGTACCTCCATTGATTCTGAATGACCCAAAATGCATTTGGGTCCCCATCCGGATTGGAATCTTTCTGCCCGACAGCAGCCATATTAGAATTCCTGTAGTCTTCCTTTAAGCAAGGCATTTATTTATTACATCCCAAACAGGAAGTTGCGTCGGGACTACCCGTCCAAGATCCTGATGAACCTCAGCACCTCGCTGCTGTTCCTCAACATGGTCTTCCTATTGGATGGCTGGCTGGCCAGTCTGGACACCGATTGGCTGTGCGTGTCCGTGGCCTTCTTCCTGCACTACTTCCTGCTGACGTCCTTCACCTGGATGGGCCTGGAGTCCATCCACATGTACATCGCCCTGGTCAAGGTGTTCAACACCTACATACGACGATACATCCTCAAGTTCTGCATCGTCGGCTGGGGTGAGTGCTGCTTGCCTCGGTGTTGTCTGATGTAAATGGTGTGTTCATATAGACCAGTGGTCTGGGGACCACCAGTGGTCCTTGAGGAGGTTCCAGGTGGTCTCCAGCTAAATGATGGAGAGATGGTAACTAAATGGACCCTTATGCTATGTTCCAACCTGAAGCTATTTCTTTGTTTCTAGCCGCTTCAATCGCTTCACTTTGGTCGCACTGGTCAGCGTTGGAAACAAATGATGTCACGTCAGAATCAAGGTGAAACACCTGGAAAAAGTCCCAAAACCAAACAACCAAAACATTTCCCTGTCTCTGGACAACATCAACGCTGATTGGCTGTAAGGACGTGATGGGTGGAATGGGGGGGGGGGAGCGAAGATCGCTTCACTTGGATTTTTCCAACTGGGGCGAAGAAACGAGGCGACCGTTTCTGTCGTTCGCGCCGCCCTGTTCGGATCGTTCGCGCTGTGCCCAGTCACGCGTCGTCTCGTCTTTGCATTCACTTTGTATGTAAAACTATCAAGGTTTGAACACACCATGTTAGATCTTTAACCCTTGAGAGTGTAAAATGAAACTAAATGGACCTAGCTGTATGGGCCCATTTTTCCATTTTACGCTTTCAAGAGTTAAAATATTGGTGTTAAACATCTGCATTGCTTAATTTACAAGAGTCTACACAATTAGATCATTTAGAAGAATTGTTATTTTGATCAACGTTTGACTGTTCACTGTTATTTCTCTTAATGGTCAATACAGAATCTAATCGTGGACAAAATCTTCCAACGACAACAAAATATTCTAGGTTTTGGGTCTGAGAGGCTAATTCACATCAAATGGTCGTCCGTGGCTCAAATGCCGAATAAATAATGTACTCTGATGTGAAAGTTTTCTTTTTCTTTTAATTTCCTGAAAAATGAACATTCTGGAGCTGGTTTCTACCCGACAGCAGAGATATAGAGTATCTGCAGCTGGAAGCACACTGCGGTGGCACAGAGGGACATGTGGACACAAAATGGACACATGGTGAATGGTGCTCATCATTCATCAGAGTCCTGTGGTTGTTGTGTGTGTTGCACTGCAGGCGTCCCAGCTCTGATCGTGGGCATCGTGGTGGCGGTGGACAAAAACTCCTACGGCAGACAGGAGTACGGCAGAGGAGGAGACACGGAACAGGGCTCCTCGGAGTTGTAAGTAGTCATTCTACTCCTAATAGAGAAAATACAGTCATAGTTTGGTTTGGGAAAAGGCAGCATAGAATTAAATCAGTTAGCGAGCATGTGCTTATAATGTTGTTATTTTTTATCATAATACCCAATTACTGAATGTCAAGTCTCCAGGTTTTCTTCAGAATATGTATGAATCACTGATTTACTACGACCCTATGTATGGCACATTAGGGGTCCACTGGTACTAGGGGTTCTCAAACGTTTTATTTGCAAGGACCCCCATTTGTACAGTCTCAGAGTTATAGACCTATTATGGTCATTCAGGGCTAGCTCTTTATTTGTGTCTGGTAATGTGTTGTCCACTCATTTTGTATGTCCGTGGCAAAACATATTTTGACCAAAATGTCAACCACAAGCCACAGACGTGGTGGAATTCTCCTAGTTTAGGGGGGGTCAATAATAAAAACATGTTGACCTTCCCCCGTGTTCCAGTCAGCGTCCAGTCACAATGGCACGTCATCAAAACAAACCGTAACCAAGCCGCAGCAAATTGATTAAAGAGATGCTTCACGTTCAAACATTGTGTTTGTGTTCCTTTTCCTTTTTTCATTATTGTTTTATAATTGTTTTGGAAAATAAAAAAAGCAATTGATAATAATAAAATAAAATAAATGGAATTAAAAAAGTTATCGAAAAAACACAGCCCCCACACATATTAGAAGGACAATATCAGTCACCAGAGACTAGAACCAAGGACAGGTGTTTTCAATTAATCTTAACTTTGGTTTGAAGTTACAATGGGTTTGTGTAGCATGTCTGATAAACATAAATATCAAATATCTAAATACTGAATCCAGTAAAAACTGTCTGTGGGGCTGAGTAGCCTGAGCAGATGTTGAAATGACCCCAAACATCTCAGACAGAGAAGTTAACTTTTTTACATTTTTGCTTTAGCATCCCTTTCCACTCGGGAGAACCGGATTCGAGTCTGTGTGTGTATGTGTGTTTGTGCGTGTGTGCGTGCATGTGTGTGTGTGTGTGTGTGCGTGCGTGCCTGCGTGTGTGCGTACGTGCATGCGTATGTGTGTGATCCGCTGTCTTTTGCCACAGGTGGAGTGGGGGGGGGGGAGCGAAGGTCGCTTCACTTAGATTTTTCCAACTGGGGGCGAAGATACCGAGGCGACCGTTTGCGTCGTTCGTGCCGCCCCGTTCGGATCGTTTGACCCCCCCACAGCTGATGTCGGCATGGAAAGCAAATTCACAGGAGCATGCATGGATCTCTTTCAATTTTTAAAATCGCTTCATAATTGACCGATCTATGAGGAATCAATCTGCTGTTTTTCATTGCTTCATATAGATGCGTGATCGCGATGCGTCGCTCAAAAAAAAAGAAAAAAAGAGCTCTCGAAGCACTACATCATGGCATGTTGACAGCTTTTTTAAGAAAAAAACTGGAGACACAAATCAAAAGTTTTCCACGGACGAGGCCAAGTCCTACCACAGACACATTTGTCTGTGTAACGCCCGGGATTTCAAACCTGGGTCTCCTGTGTGAAAGTCCAATATCTTAACCATTGATCCAAAGGGATATCCCTATGGATCGAGGGAGATACTAGAGTATTGAGGCCATCAGGCTGAGGCAGTGAGTCACTCTGCTACATACAGACATATTGATGACCCCTGGTGTGCGTGCGTGCGTGCGTGTGTGCGTGTGCATATTGGCAGCTGTTCAGAAGCGTGCTAACATGTCCCGTGTCTTGTGTCCCTCTGTGTGTCAGCTGCTGGATCCAGAGTGCGGCGGTGTTCTACTCCACCTGCGTGGGCTACTTCTGCCTGGTGTTCCTCATGAACGTGGCCATGTTCATCGTGGTCATGCTGCAGATCTGTGGACGCAACGGCAAGCGCAGCAACCGCACGCTACGAGAAGAGGTGTGTGTATTAGTCTGTAGAGCAGTGGTCTTCAACAGGGAGTCCGGGACCCCTAGGGGGTCCTCAGAGTTACTAGTATAGGGGGTCCTCCAAAACTGAGTGATGGAACCTTTTTCCCATTTTTTATATTAAACACTTGAACTCTAGTGTCCATAATCTGAGAACTTTAGCCAAAAATAGCAGATCTACAAGCTTGTAGATCTGGAAATCTACTGTCTTGCCAATGGCAGGACGTGTGAAGTTTTGAAATGGTACATCTGTAGATACCATGGATGGATGAATGGATGGATGGATGGATGGATGGATGGATGGATGGATGGATGGATGGATGGATGGATGGTTAAATGATTGGATGGATGGATGGATAGATACTGATCAAATAGGGTGTTCATTTAACAAAAAGACACAAAAGGTTGCACTGTGGAGATAAGAGGTGTTGATATGTTCATTGTATTCCATCCATGTACCACCACCAGGTGCTGAGGAACCTGCGCAGTGTGGTCAGCCTGACCTTCCTGCTGGGGATGACCTGGGGCTTTGCTCTGTTCGCCTGGGGGCCGGTCAACCTGGCCTTCATGTACCTGTTCTCCATCTTCAACTCACTGCAAGGTAGGTCAACCTGGCCTTCATGTACCTGTTCTCCATCTGCCGTGTACAATGTAAACCATATTCAGATATTGTGTACTGTACTCTCATTTCTGCCCCAGACTTAGGGTGTTTTCCAGAAGCCTAAAAGTTGCATCAATAATTTAGCCTCTGGGTGTCATCATTAACATTCCTTTTGTTAATCTAGTGGCTAGAAGACAGTGACCCTTTGAGTTTCAGATAACCTCTTGTTTGGATAGGAGACCACTTGTTGACCTGATGGTGCTAATCTTATTACCAGGCAGATGAAAATCTGGGGTCTCTGGACCAATAGAATGACAGAATGTGTCTCAACAAACGTTGGAAGTGTAAAATCTAAGGAAAATGATGTATTTGTGTGCCATTCACCGAGAGCCATGAGGCTGTCGGGCGGTCTGGAGCCTAGGCCTCTACTTAGGCTTCATAACTTGTACTCTACTGCAATAAACCAACCGAGCTGGAAACTCTGAACCATCTCTCTGTCTGCATCTCTGCCTGCAATTGCATGTCTCCTCTTAACTTCTCCTCCAAGCAACAAAGGTTGAGAATTGTAGTTCAAGAGACGATCACTAGGTTTGAATAAGCTTTATTACCAGAATGGAAGCAGCAGGAGAGCATTGAACAGCATAGCATATAGTGCAGTAAGAGAGTATTGAACAGCATGGCATAAAGTGCTTACTACACTGGAAGCAGCATAACATCTATAGAGCTCCTACATATCCTATAAGCAAGAGCATTAGTATGGCGTGGATTCTGCTCGGGTCATTTCTCGCTGACCCCCGCTCACATGTTACCATGTGTATCGGGGGCATAACCTATACCAGCGATCGATGACCCGAGACCCCCCGCGGGGTCTGAAGCAGAACCTAACGGTGGCGCTGGGGTGGAGGCGGGGCAGCAGTTAGCGCAGCAAGACTGAGCTCCTAGCTGACAAACCTAAAGAACCCTGGGTAAGGGGGAGGGACACAGGTCCCGGCCCCCGCAGCGGCGCTCGCACCACGTGATCGTTCTCGAACTCGCTCTTGTCCCTTTGGTCCGCCGCATCATTTCAAGAGACGATCACTAGGTTTGAATAAGCTTTATTACCAGAATGGAAGCAGCAGGAGAGCATTGAACAGCATAGCATATAGTGCAGTAAGAGAGTATTGAACAGCATGGCATAAAGTGCTTACTACACTGGAAGCAGCATAACATCTATAGAGCTCCTACATATCCTATAAGCAAGAGCATTAGTATGGCGTGGATTCTGCTCGGGTCATTTCTCGCTGACCCCCGCTCACATGTTACCATGTGTATCGGGGGCATAACCTATACCAGCGATCGATGACCCGAGACCCCCCAAAACACTAACAAACCCCCAACACAAGCAAAAGCTCAGAATCCACTGCCAGCGCAAACCAACGGTGAGGAAGGTTGCTCTGCTGTAAGTAAGCGACTATGCTGAGCACAACTCTACTGACTAGCCTTAATACTCTAGAGCGATGCCATAAATAGAAGCAATAGCGATAGAAGCAGTGGAACTTTATTAATGGAATAACTTTATTATATAAAATTAAGCGACAAGCAGCAATTAATTAACACTCTACCTAAAGTGCCACCCCAGTAACCACCTTGCTTTGCATACTGAGAACCTGGAGCGCGCATATAAACCCATAAGAGAAAGAAAACGCATAGCCAACACAGCCTGAAACAACATCTCTGCATGAGCGGTGAGGAGAATAATTTGGCAAGCAAGCGTCCTGTTGATAAGCTGCCGCGTCAGAGCGGCCGACCTGGCAGTCCACCCGATGCTTCGTGGATTACTCCGACTGGGCAGCTTGATTGCTCATCAGTTTCTGTGCAAGAAGAATCTCAGGCTTGCTGAAGCGGATGTACCGCACGTAGGCCGCTGATGACCATCTGCCCAGCGATTTTAGAGTTGACGAGGGCACCAGAAGAGCTGCGGTTGTAGCCGCTCCGATCCTTAGGGAATGCGGCGTATAGAGTGTAGGCGGAAGGCCGCAGCTCCGGCACAGCTCCCTCAGTTTGTCGCCAAACCAGGCCCGCGTCATTGGTTGCCCAGCGTCAGTGCGAAACAGGGGGTCATGAGGCGAGGAGATGGGGCGGACAGCCAGGTATTTCATCATGGAGGTGAAAGGACAAAACAGAGAGTTAGTTTTTGCTACAATCACCGGTGTTCCTTCACTAAATTTATCTGTCTTTGATTGTTTTAGCAAAATGGTGTAATGCATGGACTCTATGGTTAAGTCAGAAAAACATAGCTCCTTTCTAGGATCGAAAGACAGCGAGCTGGCCGTGTATTCCCCGCACCTCAGGAAAGCATAGAAAGCCATAAGGAGAACAGCCTCCAACATGATATTTGTGTGCTGAGAAAACATGCCTCCCCTTAGCCTCCCCACCAGTTTGTGCAACACCGTGATAGTTATAGGTAATCTACAGTCATTGCCTTGGCCGTGGTCTTTTTTGAGTCCGTTGAGC
Organism: Nannobrachium achirus; assembly: GCF_963921795.1. Taxonomy (NCBI): domain Eukaryota; kingdom Metazoa; phylum Chordata; class Actinopteri; order Myctophiformes; family Myctophidae; genus Nannobrachium; species Nannobrachium achirus. Next base: position 22,322,577 of record NC_137823.1, on the reverse strand, counting down.
AGCAGTTGGATGGCCGGGTTACCTAGGATGCTTGGTACGGTGGGTTCGAGGCAGCGGAGGTGAAATTGCACGCCAGAAATGAGCACTTTAATTGAGGGGGGCTGTAACTTTCTAGACTCATAAGAATGCACTATAAAAGCGCACACAATAGGAATATTTAAAGGTAGAGGAGGACAAGCAAAGCGGTCACAGAAGGAACTAAAAAACCACCATGCTGAGTCATAAGCTTTAATAGTTCTGGGGGCCAGGCCCTTCCTCATATAATATGCGGCAGCATCCAAGAGGTTGGCTAGGGGCCTTTCCTGCACTAATCCAACACCAGTTCCACAAAGGCGGGAACCTGCAGGCCGTGGGCCGCTGCTCCTGGGCACAGAGAGCGGAACTCCTGCAATTTAAAGCGGGACAGCGCGTCAGCGATGCAGTTTTCCTTCCCCGGAATAAAAACCGCATGCATAATAAAGTTGCCTTGGAGTGCTAGCCAGGTCAGGCGTCTCACAAATTTATTAATTATGGCAATAGAGGAGCGGCCTTTGTTGATGACCTGTACCGTTGCCTCGTTGTCACACATGACTGAGATCCTTTTCCTAGCCCACCTGCCTCCCCACAATGATGCTGCCGCCACAATGGGGTAGATTTCATACAGAGCAGTTGATTTACATGCGGGAGATAAATCGTGCATTTCTACTGGCCAAGCGCTGGCGAACCATTCCCCGTTGAAATAGCCCCCGAAGCCTATGGACGGGGCCGCGTCCGTATAAAAACGCATGGACTCTGAGGACTCGGGCGCGTCATTATAAAAGAAAGAAATGCCATTCCAATTATCCAAAAAAAGCCCCCAGAATCTGAGGTCGGAGCGGCTGCCTTCGTCTAACTCTATCATTTCCCTCAAGTCCTTTTTTGACGCTGACAAGACAATTAACCGGGAAACGAAAGAGCGGCCCTGGGGGACAATGCGCATAGCGAAATTTAAGTGACCTAATAAGGATAGCAAGTCTCTTTTTGAAACGGCGTTGGCTGCTGCAACTGACTTCACTATAGCTCTGATGCGCACTCATTTTTCTATAGGCAGCGCTGCTTGCATAAGGATGCTGTCGAGCATGATACCTAAAAATTCAATGCGCGTGGATGGCCCAACGGTTTTTTCCTCCGACAGCGGAACCCCGAGCGAGTTAAAAACGTGGCGCACGATAGAAATACACCTAGCCGGCGGCGACCATGCGTAATCGATGGTCAGAAAATCATCTAGCAGATGGAGCACAAAGGGGAGTTTATACGTATTGTTAAGAATCCAGCATAGTGCCTCTGACAGCGTATCAAAAATCCTCGGGCTGCTGCGGCACCCAAAGGTCAGTTTAACAGCGAAAAAATATTTAGAGCGCCACCGTATGCCGAACAGATGCCACTGCGAGGGATGGAGTGGCATGACTTTAAAAGCATCAACGATGTCTGCTTTGGCCAGCCAAGCCCCCGAACCAGCCTTTTTAATCAACTGAATGGCGTTGTCTACCGATGCGTAAAAGAGAGAAAAAGGTGCTAACGGTATCAAGCTATTAATGCTGGGGATAGGGCTGTTGTGCGGCGCGGACAGATCGAAGATAAGGCGTTTTTTTCCAGAATATTTCCTAGTCGCTACCCCTATAGGACTTACTCTAAATAAACTGAAAGGGGATTTGGCGAACGGGCCTATTAGGTGACCTTTCTTTACTTCCTTCTCCAGTAGCTCATCTACGACCGCGGGCTCCGACAGCGCTGATTTGAGATTCATACACACATGAGACATTTTAGGTAGCCAACATAGCCCCGCTAAAAACCCCTGAATGAGTCCCGTAATCAAATATTTAACCCAACATCTATTAGGGTGGTCAGAGAGGGCAGCAGAAAGAGCCGGGACATCCACTGGAGTTGAGGGGTGGGTCACTTTTATTTTTTCCCACTCTTGGGCGCTGGGCGCTGCCTCCTTGGACAAACGGACCTGGGGTGGTTGTCTGCGCACCAGCTGCAAATATGCATGTATTTACAATTGGGAAAAGTGCACACATTCTCATTGAACTGAATACATATGGGGATTTTTCGATTAGGATCGTACGGCACCTGTCTAGAGTTAGCTGGAGCCTGCGGCCCGAATCCCATCTGCTGCTGGCGCATGGGGGGAGGGGTGGTCTTGACCTGCGCTTCGTTGGCAAGGGTTTTGGGGCAAAGATCGGTCCTGTGGCTATAGGAGCCGCACACCGAGCATGACAGAGGGGGATGGGCGGAGAAGTGGCGGCTAATGAGACCGAGGTCCAGAACGGCCCAGTCGATCCTCTGATTGAAGCGCTGTATGTGCATGGCCGATTTCGAGGAAAAACTTTTATGATACTCATAAAAGAGCCCACCCCTGTGTGTGTAAGCCAGGTCTGAAATAATCGATAGATAATTATCAAGCTCTACCCTGCGCTCGGGGTAGATCTCGCACAGTGTGTCTCTGAAGACACTAAATGCCACGTTAAATTCAGCGAGGGTTAGAGATTTAGTGAGCCTGGGGTCGCTATCCTTTAAGATAACAGAAAAATCTCCACAATCCACAAAACGTTCGGCTGTTGACTCAGCTGCACAGAGGAGGATCTTCACTAGGTTGACATCCTGACCTGTCAAGGCAAGCAAAGCAATGCAAACTTAGAGCGCGGCTACACCTAACCAGCAATATAAGCAAAAAATGCCACACTTTACCTGCTAGAATCTGAGAGCGCAGAGCGTCTGGAATGGCAGCGGCGGGAGACAGGAATGAAGATCCCGTAGCTGGTGCGGGGACAGCTGTCCCTAGATTCCGGCGCGGCATGCTGCTGAGGTTGTCGGATGGCTGCTGCTGAACGGCCCCAGCGAACCCGGCGGATGGGCGGGCTCCTGACTCGAGCGAGACGAGCCGCTGATTCATCCCGCCGAGGGCGTCTTTGACGCCCTCGGGCCAGCGCCTGCAGTACCACCGCGGAGTCCGCGCTGGCGGCGGGAGCGCCTTCGGGGATGGCGGGAGCCTCTCCCGGGTTGGCGGGAGATCCTACGGACTTCACGGGAGATCCTGACTTTTTCTTCTTGGCTGGGCCGGTGTTGTTCACCTTTGCCGTCCTTTTCCCGCGGGGTTTAGTTTTAGGCACTCCGGATGGCTCTCCCGGAGCAACTCGATCAGCATCCAGTAAAAACTGGAACAGAGCCTCGTGGCTGAGCCCGGCCGGGGCGGACAGCCCGTTCGCATACAGAACCTCCAGGATCCTGTGAGGTGGCCAGTCAGCAAGCTTTGGCTGCGGCTGCTGGTTGATCCTGGCGCTGCGGCGGGGGGTGGGGGGAGGATCCTCGCCCCCGGCCTCGGCGGCCTGGGTGTCGGGAATGACAACCTCTTCTTCGTCATCATCGAAGACTTCACCTTCTTCATTGTCCAAAGCCGGGGCGAACATGATGGACATGGTGAGTAGAATTAGCAGCCAGAAATACCTCATCGGCAGCGGGCGGCGAGCACTCTGTGTTGAGACGGCGCGGTAGTAGCAGCGTTGTAGCAGCAGCAGCGTTGTAGCAGCAGCAGTTAGCGCAGCAAGACTGAGCTCCTAGCTGACAAACCTAAAGAACCCTGGGTAAGGGGGAGGGACACAGGTCCCGGCCCCCGCAGCGGCGCTCGCACCACGTGATCGTTCTCGAACTCGCTCTTGTCCCTTTGGTCCGCCGCATCATTTAACTCAGTCTCACAGTAACTCCAGGTCTGTTGTATACTGTGTCGATTATATACTTCACATCTTCAACTCACTGCAGGGTAGCTGTTACTGTCTGTCTGTCTGTCTGTCTGTCTGTCTGTCTGTCTGTCTGTCTGTCTGTCTGTTGATCAGACACGTGCACACATAGACATCGAAGGGGGCCTGAGACCCTGCCCTTTTATCCTTCTGTAAAAAGTGCCCTCTCCAGACCATGAATGCAGTTTTTACTATGGTGAAAGAAATGCAACTGTCCTCTTTCCATGCCATACCTGAAGGCAGCATTCAAGAGAATTCCCTTGTCCAAACTCTCCTGACCTTGAATGCAGCATCTTATGTTGAAACAATTGCCCTCTAGGTGTAGAAATCCATGCCGTTACGCCACATCTCCAGTATTGACTTGATTATGCTTAGTTCAGTGTGGTATCAAGCACCAAAAATGACCGACCTCGCTGCGACACGTTGTGAGCTTGGACGTGCTATTTTCACAAAAAGGCCCTTTTCAGCCACTGCCTCTCTAACATTCTCTGCACGTCCCTGTTGTTGGTGTCTGCATGTCTGTCTGTTTCTGTCTGTCCGTTTGTCTGTCAGTCTGAATGGACTATCTACCTCTCATCAATATTACCGCTTAATACTTTTGGTCAAAATTATTTAAAGAAAAAATGCATCTCTGATGGCCACTTAATATTTTTGGTCACAATTATTAAATAATTGCATCTCTTAGGGCCAGTTAATACTTGTGGCCACAATTATGAAAGAATCCATCTCTTATGGCCAACTCTGTCTCGTAGGTCTTATGTGTGTTTGGAAAAGAAGACATAAGACACTGTAAATTCTACATTTACTTAAAGGAGCTATAGTCAACTTTTTCTTGAAAAACGGATGCTAAAATAAAAATAATGTTTCGAAAATATTTTATAAAAAAATAAGCTTCATATATGTGTTTCAATAAAAAAATGACCACAAAAAGCGTAAAATAATGATAAAATAATAATTTTGGCCCTTTGTTTACATTTACAGGGCCCGTACTTTGTTTACATCCTAGTCTGTAGACTAGGATGTACACCTACAATGAAAAAGTTGACTATAGCTCCTTTAAGTAAAAGTACAAAAGTATTGGTATCAAAATATACTTAAAGTACCAAAAGTAGAAAGTACTGATTATGCAGACTGACCCGATTCACAAGTTTTCAAATGTATACAAATATTTAGAAAATTGCAGATCTGACAAGCTCACAATAACAACGAGTCACATTGTGAGCTTGTAGATCGCCTATTTTCAAATGACCGAAATATATACATATATATAGGGCTAAAGTGGTTACTGTATGTTTTGAAATAATAATCAAAATCTATAAAGTATCTACAGTAGTAACTCAAGTTTTCAAATAATTGTAGTGGAGTAAAAGTACAATATTTGTCTCTGAGATGTAGTGGAGTAGAAGTAAAAGTATAGAAAATTGGAAACACACCACTACAGTAAAAATACTTGAAAATTGTACTGTGTACTTGAGACAAGTAATTTCATCTTAGGTTGCACTCGGGTCAGTGTTGCGCTTTGAAAATGGCAGATCTACAAGCTCACAATGCATCTATCTTCATAATGCAACCAAGTGTAAAATCTGCCATTACAACGCCATTTGTCTGTCTGTCTCTCTCTCTGGTAGGTTTGTTTATCTTCGTTTTCCACTGCGCTATGAAGGAGAACGTGCAGAAACAATGGAGGAGGTACCTCTGCTGTGGACGCTTCCGATTGGCTGACAACTCAGGTCTGTCTGTCTGTCTGTCTGTCTGTCTGTCTGTCTGTCTGTCTGTCACAGGGGTCGTCAATATGTCCATACACAGACGTGTTTTTTACACCATTATATTGTTCTTATTTTGTCACAAATATGGGTCAACAATGTGATGTCACAACAGGTCAGCTATAGACATTGAGGCGTTACATACTGACTGACTGACTCACTCACTCACTGACGGACAGGATCTGCCAGGTTTCACAGTAAAGTATACTATAGTATAATAATACCCAATTACTGAATGTCAAGTCTCCAGGTTTTCTTCAGAATATGTACCAGTAAGACTCCCTAATCGGGAGATAAGCGACCGTAGGTCGCTTATCTCCACAAATAGGGCAAAAATGTGTTTTTCCTAAATCTTCCTAATCCATGTTGATGACATGAGTGTAGACATGCTGTGTAGTGATTTTCTTGATTTTAGGGCAAAATCTGTAGGAGTTACGGCATTTTATGTGAGCTGCAGTGGAGGGGGTCCTCCACTGGGGGCGCCACCACTTTTGCATCCGTTCTGGAGCACCAGGAGTCGGTGGTCCCCGGGAATTCCCCGTGAGCAGCCCCGTTGGCGTGGTCATTTGGTCATTTTTGCACATTTGGTCATTTTTTACATCTGGGGGTCCCCCAGGGACCTGGGGGTCCTTGGAGCTCCGGGGGTCCTTGGAGGTTGTAGTTTGGCAGGCAAGGAACGTGTGTGCAAAATTTGGCATGGATCGGGGCAACGGTTGCGGAGATATGAGCAGGGCAAGAGTGTGACGTGTGAGGTGTGACAGACAGAGGGACTGACACTACTTACACTACTTACACTACTTACACTTTGTGGAGGTTTTGATAGTAAATGCGACCTACGGTCGCAATGACACTGATTTATGGCACATCCCACTAATACTATAGTGGTTCTCAAATGTTTTATATGCAAGGACCCCAGAGTGTACAAATGGTTCAATTTGTGCCGTTCAACTTTCTTGGAACCTTGGTTCGTTCTTGCGAACCAGCCTCGAACCGGCTTGCGTTTCCACCAGACTGAACCAGATTGAACCAGAGGAACCAAGGATTTTGTGGTTCCCGTTCCGAACCAACTTTTACGGTTCGGAACCAACCCAGTGCTTGGTGGAAAAGCTCACCTCTGGTTCATCCCATTGGGGGGAGAAAGAACCCGAACCGGTTCTTTGCTGGTCAAAAAGCGCCCTATGAGTTATAGACCCGTTATGGTCGTTCAGGGCTATCTCTTTGTCTTTCTGTTAATATTATTATCCCCTTATTTTGTATGTCCGTGTGGCATTTTCTTTTCTTTTTTTTTTTTACAAAAATGTCTGCCACCCCTGGTCTGTCTCCATCCTAATCTGTCGTGGGTAGATGTTGAACCTAGGATCAGTTTATTTAGACTCATTTATTTGACAGTTTTGACGGGAATTGAAATCAGCACCATGATGGAATCCATCCAGACACCCCCAAGCAATGTAGAGCAAGGCTTTATTATTAAAACATAAAGCCTGGGCTGTCTCCCCTCAGTCCCCTGTGGCGTCTGGAACCATAACCAAGCTAAACGCCACTTCAACAAACTGCGTTGTCCTCAGGTCTGATGCCCAGTTCCATTTCGTATCAACTGCACTGTGTCCATGACCGGAGGTCCAGCGCAAATGGGTTGGCAGAGGAGTATAAAGCAAAAATTAGGTTTCATGTTTTAGAGAAAAAGTGGCCCAAATCTCTTTAAATGTGACTCAGTTCTTTTTAAATTGTATTTACACTTTCTTTTGTACACTCTCCACTGTCCATGGTCATTCATCTCTTTATATATTTTTGGTAATATCATTTTCCGCAATTTTTTTATATTTATGGCAAATATTTAGTAAAGATAAAACCATGGGTCTTTTTTCCCACCCTTATCGTCATGTGGCGGACACATTTGCAGCATGCCTTCACAACACAACGCGCACTTCAACTCAAAATTACTCTAATTAAAAGTGATTCAACCTCATGTTCAGTCGGTCGGCGCTGAGGATCATCCAGTGGCCAACTTGCCGACGTGCGTCGACAAACAAACATTACAGTGAGTCAGTGAAGCAGTGGCGTTAGTTCACCCAAAGCTAAGGTATGGCAACATGACTGGTGTCACACGAAGGCGCACGTGCATGACACCAGTCATGTTGCCATACTTTAGCAACAGGTAAGTAGTAGATAGTAAGTAGTATTTTACCGCAGGCACAAGTAAGCAATTGACTGCCACACTTGAAAAAATGGGACGCTGCTGCTAATTAACAATAATACATTGCACCTGTGCTGACCTACTGAACCAGGAAATAAACCATTTGTCAAGATAGGGGGGGAATACAAGTGTTGTGGAGAATACTAGTAAGACACCTCAGGGTGACATGCGACCTCGCCCTAAAGGGCGAGGTCGCGCCAATTCTTGACTATCTGGCCAACCACAGTGTTTCTCTGACGATTCTAGTTGTTATCATTCTGGGGGGAGTTTGTTCATGTTTTTGTGAGGGTATCAACCCTAGGAGACACGGGGAAACATGCAAACTCCACACAGAAAGGCCCTATCGCCAATCCCATCGAGGGTGTGAGCGATGGGGCCTAAACATGGAAATGTGGAGAACACTATATATGGAGATAGTCCAGTCCATCATGTCATAATGGGACTACCGTCATAGACAGTAGCCATTGTTAGGCCGGAGTCAATGGCTGTGTCTATGACGGTAGTTCCATATGAAATATTGGACTAGACTATCTCCATATATAGTGTTATCCACATCTCCATGTTAGGACTCATATATGGGCATAAAAAGTATGTCATGTGACATCACTTCCTGTACAGACAGTCAGCCAATGACTCCGGCCTAACAATGGCTACTTTCTATGACGGTAGTCCCATATGACATGATGGACTGGACTATCTCCATATATAGTGTTATCCACATTTCGTGTAGCCGCCCTGTACAGGAAGTGATGTCACAACTCGCTGACATCACACTGACATCACAGAGGATACGGAAGGACGGTCACGAGGATACGGAAGGAAGGAAGGAAGGAAGGAAGGACACTCAAGCGACACGATTCTTCAGAGTATATGCGACCTTCGGTCGCAATAATACCTTGCAAAAGCGATAGTTTTGTTCTAATTTGCATTGTAGTTAGTTTAAAGTTATTTAATAACAGAATAATAGACGCAGATAGTCATAGAGACATTCATGAAGTTTTTTTAAGAAGTACATTTTATTTATTTTTCCCCCTGGAGCCAAGGTATGACATCTGCCATACCTTTACAAGAACATTCTCAAAGAGAACACCAGCACTCACGGAACAGTCTTTTTCTGTTTCATTTTATATTAAGGTCGGCATGGTACACTGCAGAGCAGCCAGCAGCAACGAGCGCGTTTCTGCGTTTAAGCCTTCATCAACTGCCATACCCAATAGACGCCTTTGCAGTGAAGAACGATTATTGGCAAGAAATGTCAGTGGATTATGGAGGAGAGTGAGTCATGGTGGGAGGAAGGTGATGGTGATGAGCAGCAGATGAACGAAGCCAGAGTCAGTATGAGTCACTGAACGCGCCATAGAGCTACAGTATGGTAATTCTAATTTGGTAGATTCTGAGTATATCGCATCTGAAGGGTGCATTTGAAGCAGCCTACGAAATGGGACAGGTCTCTGTGCTTCTGTGACCTAATACAGTGGTTCTCAACCTTTTCAGGCCGCGACCCCCCAAATAATCATGTTTGAACTGGGGACCCCCCCACCCGGTAACATGTCATTAGGTCGAACACCCTTTAGATCGACAACCAAACTCTAACCCAAACCCTAATCCTAACCTCAGTAAAACTATGCCTAACTCTAACCCTAACCCTAAACTTAACCTCAGTAACCGTGACGCGGGGGATTATCTAACCCGTCGACGCTCGCGGGTGATTATCTAACCTGCCGACGCTGTTCGACCCAACGGGAGTTCGACCTATGGGGCAGTTCCCCCCACCCTGCACAAGCACTTGGAATTGTAAGAGTTGGCATTACATTTAATTTGACTCGATCTATTCCATTGAAAATAGCCGATCTACATGCTATTCTCACAAATTCTGCCTGTAATACGGTATTTGACAATTTGACCAATGTTTGACCAGAGCAGGTACCAAAAAGGCCTTAAATTGTCACTTTAGAATTGTGCAGATACCCTGTATACACTTATACTGTATGATGGTCTGTCTACTGTTGAGTGAGAAAACAATGTTAACATTTGGCTAAACATCTGGGGACCCCCCAAAATCAGGGCCAGATTTACCCATCAGGGTGCCCGGTGCTTGGACCGAGTTTGGTGCCCCCCCCCCCCCCGCCCCACCGGGGCGCCCGCCCGCGGAACAAACTGATAACGGTGATCATACTGCGCCTCTTTGACTCCTCAACAATACACATTATTTATTGTACAATACAAACGATATTTCCCATTCCTAGGTTTAACAGGTGGTCAACCCAGTTCAAAGGAGCTTTCACATTGCAACATTTCAACACTCACTTGCTTGTGGCACTCGTTGTTGGTGTGGTGTTGGTGGAACCACATCATCATCTGTGCTGCTATCACCATTGTTGGCAGGTTTACCTGAGGGTTGGAATATAAATAGCTGTTGACTGACTGACTGCTCTCCAATGTACAGTACGTACATTGTATAGAACACAATTCAATGTGTGAGCTTTATTGGCATGAGAAAACATACGTTAAGTTTAAATTGCCAACACTATAACACTCACTTGTAGTCTGTGGCACGTGTGGGCATGGGAGCAGTGGCATGACTGGCATCACATCATCCCCTGTGCTGCTGGTGGGTTTACCTACGGGTTGTAATATGTAGATCAATTATCTGTTGACTGACTCAACAACACACACATTCATTCATTTCTATGTTTAACAGGTCAACACAATTCAAAGGATCTTTCACATGAAACCATACAGTAGGTTTACATGCAACACTATAACACTCACTTGTAGTCTGTGGCACATATGGGATAAGATATCAATATAAAATAACTGTTGATCAAAAAAGCACAGCACTGTTGCATACAAGGTCTGCTAAGAGGATTTTAAACCCAAGAAAGTCTTATGTCGTCCTTTGTGCAGTGCAGTGCTCAATTCCTTTTGGTAAATTAAGCTTTGATGATTTATTATTAATTAGAATATAACTCAAATGGAGTTGAATGATTGCACTGGCAGTAAACTCAAGACCCGCGTGACGCAGCCAATCTGCAATCACAGTTCCACGCACGTGATTGCTGGCTGCATTATAATATGCCTAAATAAGCTTAGTCTTTTCTAGGATCGCCTTTTAGTAGACCTTGTACCAGTGAACTGTACCGTCATGAAACTGTACCTTTTCCTATGCAATCTTCTAATAAAGTCTATCAATCAATCAATCAGTGCCTAACTGACTAAATAACTTCCAATATGAAAAGAGAATATGGATATTGAAATCATCGATCCCCCCACAAGGCTTTATGAACGGCTCTGACCCTAAAAATGTAAGTAAAAACACACACACACACACACACACACACACACACACACACACACACACACACACACACACACACACAAAGACCTCACATACAGTGTTGCCGTGGTCTTGGGTCGCGCGCCCCCCTAAGTTCACACTTCGACAACTGTTTTAACAAAGAAACGAGCCTATTATGCATATCAATACATCTGTATAGTTAGTAGGGATGTTCCTAGCGACTAATTTCACTGACGTGTACACGACCGTTTTGTAATCGAATACACGATTAATCTAAAATTAATTGTTTTTTTATTTTTTTATTGTAATTTCACACAGAAAATAGCCAAAACTGAGCACTTCGATCTATTAGGGCAAACCTCGTTTGAAAAAAGTATCAAGAGTATATAAAAGCCTTTTAAAATGTTATATAATATTGAAATCTTGCTCAAATTTATCAATTACGTCATTGCGTGAATCTGGGTCAGTAATAATTAGCGCATCAGTCTCAGCTGGGTCGCTAGACTCGCTATAACAGCTGATGTCTGTCTGACTGGAGTCGCTATAGTAATGAGCAACAGCTTTGTTCAAAGTTAGCTACATAATGGTATTCCATACTCAGCCAATGTATGATTAAGCATTCTCCTTGGCATGTTCTCACCTCAAAATATGGATTAATTCATGGACCGGATCACAGATGCAGCGTGCAGGCGAGTGATTCACATCCAGTATGTTTAAGATACACGTCGCTTAATTGCCATTAATTTACTTGCGCAGCGGACAGCCTGCCTGGTGTGTGGCTGCGTGTCAGCGCGACCACTGCAGCGCGCAACAGTCAGTCAGACTGTCACACAGACAGGCATGCTCCGCAAATCAACCAAGGGATTGCTTAATTTGCTTGTTAAAAAGTAACATTTTATTAAGACAAGACAGTAATATGGGCGCAGAGTTTAAATGTTTAATAAAGTTAATATCTCAATAATTAAAAATATATTTAATAGAATAATCGAATTGTATTTTCAAAACGAATAGTGGTTTTCAAACCGTGTACACGGATAACCGTGTACACGCGCACATCCCTAATAGTTAGGTGTTGAGCGACTTCGCGACCCCCCGAACATTGAATCACCACTGCTCACATACATTGCTTGTTTGTATAAACTCCATCCATGTAACCACACACCCTTAAACAGGCGAGAGACTGCCCAAAAACATTATGTTTAATGTATACATTTGTATTAATTACCATCATCATCATCATCTGGTGGTTGTGTTCGAGAGCGAGACTTCACGCCGGCTGCCGCGGCGTCTTGGGGATGACACCCGGCTTGTGTGTGCTTGTCTCCCGGGGCTGTGTGGCCATCAGCGTCGCTGCTCGTGGAGGCAGTCAGTGGAGCTCGAACTGACACAAAAACACTCTTGCTTAGGAGTCCAGCTTGTCCCTTACGTTTCTTTTCGTAATCTTTTCTTTTTTGGCTCCCACTTGCCTGTTTTCTAAATGCTGGGGAATCATTCTCTGAGTCTGTACACACAAGTGAAGTGGGGTAAACAAGGAAGTTTGAGTGATTTCGCGCGAAGGAACGTGCCCCGAACGTGCCAAGCCAACGGACTGCTGGGAGTGTCACATGATCAGGGCCGGATTTATCGAAGGGCACACACACACAGGGCACACACACACACACACACACTCTCTCACACACACACACACACACACACACACATACACACACTTCGATAGTAGATCCTCGCTGACCGAGCAAAAAAAAAAAAAAAAAAAAAAAACATTGTAAAAAAAAAAAAAAAAAAAAAAAGGGTGCCCTAGGATGGTGCCCCCTTGTGGTGGTGCCCGGTGCTGCAGCACCTTCAGCCCGTTCATAAATCCGGCCCTGCCCAAAATAATTTGGGGACCCACATGTTGAGAACCACTGAGGGAGGAAGATGATGAACAGCAGATGAAGGAAGCCAGAGTCAGTATGAGTCACTGAGCGCGCCATAGAGGGCCTCATTCAGACAATGACTGTGTGTGAGTCAGTCAGTTGATTCAGAACAATTGGAACAACTCAATGAAACGATTTTCCCTTTCTTTCTTTTTTTCACTTTAAAATAAGTGTTAAATAACCCCGATAGCTCTTTAGCAAGAGTCTTCAACAGGGGGTCCGGGACCCCTAGGGGGTCCTCAGAGTTACTACACGGGGTCTTCCATATCTTTGTGTGATAGAAACCTTTTTTTTTTCATCTCCTTTTTTATATTGACTACTTAAACCCTAGTGTCCATACTTTAGCCAAAAATAGCTGATCTACAAGCTCAAGCTTGTGAGCTTGTAGATTGGCTATTTCCGCCAAAGAGCTTTGGTGTAGAGGGGAAAGGAGCAGACTAAGTACAGAGTCAAGTTTATTAAGTATTGATGGTTCAAGTAAATATATGAAAACACAAATTGACATGAATCCAAAATACACTGATGATTGTGCTGTCAAAAGATGAAACTATATGGAATCTATGAACAGGTTGTGGGGGTCCCTGCTTCATCTCTCTCTCAACTAAGGGGTCCTTGGCCTGACAACGGCGTTGGAGACCCCTGCTCTATTGGAAGTGAGGGGGAAGCAATAGTTAAACCCTACCTGATCCGACCACAACAAACAAACAATTCCTCTTGGGTTGAGGAGAGAGATTTTGGAGTCAGCAGCGTGTAGTTGACGCTGTGTTTTTCTCCTGCAGGGGCGTCAATTGGGTATGGCAGGGGTATGCAGCTGCCATACCCTGGGTCCAGGGGGGGAAATAAAAGTTACTTTTAAATATAAATCCATGAATGTCTCTTTGTCTATCTGCGCTGGTTATTATGTTGTTAAAATACAGTAAAATAACTACAAATGCAAAATGTAACTTAATGGTCACTTGCAAGGTATTATAATTATATTCTCCACACTTGTATTCTCCCCATCTTGACAAAATGGTATATTCCCAGCTTCCGCAGGTCAGCTGCACAGGTGCAATGCATTATTGTTATGGCACGTTCACTAACATGCCAAGTTTAGCTGCACCGTTCCAGGCTGCCATATCCATCCCAAGAAACCGTAGAAACCTGTGTAAAAAACTGACAAAAACCATTTTTTGTCAGACATAGTGCTGCGAGGCGTTGTGAGCATGTAGATCTGCTATGTAGATCTGCATGTAGATCTGCTACAATAGAACCGTGTTATCCAAAATGTAATGCCTATTTTCCATAAGGACTCCCATCTTTGCCATACCCTAGCTTTTGCTGAACTGACGGCACTATTTCTCCTGCCTCCGTTGTTTTCGTCCAGACTGGAGCAAGACGGCCACCAACAACACCAAGAAGGTGAGCTCGGACAACCTGGGCAAGTCTCTGTCGTCCAGCTCCTTTGGCTCCAGCACGGCCAACTGGACGTCCAAGGCCAAGGCCACGCTCAACCCCTTCACCAAACGCCACAGCAACACAGGTGAGAGACCACGCGCGCACGCAAGCTAACACACGGCCCCTACCAGCATCAAATTAGTAGTGTAACTAGTGTTCATTTTTCATTTCGGTTAAAGGAGTAGTTCACCACCAAAATGACTTTTTTTCTATTGATTACTTATGCCATGGAGAGTAGAGTTCAATCATATTTTTTGGTTTTTGTCACATTCCTAAGACAAAAACTTAATTCGAGTACATTTACCCCCATTGATTCCGGATGGGGACCCGTTTCGAAACGGGTCCCCATCCGGAATGAATGGTGGTAAATTTATTGTTATCACATTTTTGTCTTAGGAATGCGACAAAAAAACTACAAATATTATTGAACTCTAGTCTCCATGGCGTGACTAATCAATAGGAAAAAAAAGTCATTTTGGGGGTGAACTACTCCTTTAAGGGAAAGTAAAGGGAGTATTTTCTGGTCCACCCGGGGAAGTGGAATTGACGTAGCGATTTAACCACAGCGCAGGGAAGCTGTTAGGGGTTAAAGTAGAATTCCGGACCAGCTGTTTTCTTACCTTACTCGGATGTTGTTGTATCCAAGAACGACGTGGCACAGGTGGAAAAATTACATAACTCCATCCTAAGCACACCGTAGCTCTGAGGTTTTACTGGTAAATCGCTTATCGTCGTTGTCGAGTGGAAACCTCGTATCTCCAAGTTTCAAATTTGCACGTTCTTTCGCAAAGTAAAGCCCTTATTCATCATGCAAGGCCTTCGCTCAAAAGTAGTGAAAACAGCCGATCTACAAGCACACAACGCCTCGCGATGCGAGGCGTTGTGTGCTTGTAGATCGGCTGTTTTCACTAGTTTAAATCATTTTTAAAATGATAAATACAAAACAAACGGTTTTGGACACCTGACAACGACGTTATATTGATTGCTCTGCAGCCTGGAAGTGCGTGGACCCCCTGAATCGGAAACGCCGCTACAGTATGATTTTAACCCATTAAAACCCGGGGAAAGCATCTGTGTCGTTTTTAGATTTTAGCATTGGCTATTCAAAAATAGCAGATCTACAAGTTTGACGAGTATTGATTTAGAAGGCATTTGTAGAATTGCCTTCAGGTTTTAGTGGGTTAAAGATCAGTGAAATTGCCACATCTGAATGGCTTACAGTAGTGATGTCACAATATGAACAATATGTCGGCATTCCGTTTCCAAGACTACAATCATAAACAGGCTATTGCTCCGTCAAACTTTTAAATTTTAAAGGAAATGTTCTTTATTCCATTCCAGCTACGTACATGGCCAAAAGAGTCCTGCTGGGCCCGTCTGGTCCCTCGTTCAAGCCACTTTAGCGTTCACTCAAGCTCACACACGCACAGGCACTCAGCAGGCAAACACACACAGATTATTTGTGAGTTACAGTAATGCGTGTTGTCTCATCGCGTGCCACAACACATTTTTTGCATTGTTTAACCAACTTGAATGAACATCAAAGTCGGGCCAATACCACATCCAAGTTTCAATGGAACTCACTCTGCTCTCTGGGGATTCTACACGCGGTCATGCCTATATTGTTCCAGTTTGACGTCTTGCTTGGATGTTTTTCATTAGCTCTCATTTTACAAACTAACGTGTCATTTCCTCTGACGTACAGAGGTGTCACTGTTTACAACATCATGTGTTTTTTTATTGAATATTTTATTCGACAAAAATGGAGAACAGTAAAGGTGGTTGCACACTGCTGCGTTTTTCGTTGCGAAATGCGTTTTTCAGGGCAAGGAGAGAGAGAGAGATAGAGAGAGCAAGGGACCGAGTGGTGCGCGAAACGGGCGGCAGTGTGCAAACGTGACATACTCTAACGTGACGTTGCGTGCTCCGAAATTCAGTCCGATATTCTGCCCGAAAAACGCAGCAGTGTGCAACCAGCTTAAGTATAGTCAATACAAAAAAAGTGCAGTACAGTTAAACACCCTGCCTAAAAGGAGCATCCTCGGAAGTCCTTGGTATTCTATTCATGGACATAACAAATAGCAAGCAAAAAAAAAAACACATTCAAAAGTCCTCGCAGTTATAAAAACACTATATTATAATATGTACAGGGTAGGGGAAACAAGGGGGTGGGCTAAGGTAAAGGGAAGTGCTCACTTCTCGCCTGTCTATGGTAAGTGATAACTACCTCTAACTCTGGCCTCCTGAAAGGTGAGTTTTCAGGGAAGTTTTGAAGGAGGCCAGTGAGCTACATGTTTTAAGTGAAGTTGTTAAGTTGTTGGAAGTTGTGTAATTTGCTCTGACGTGTGCTGTGTGTGTGTGTGTGTACTTCTGTGTTTGCCGTGTAGAGAGCTCTTCGGTCCATTAGCGACAGAGAGAGAGAGAGAGAGAGAGAGGAGGTCCAAGTGGAGGTAAAAAGCTGATTGGCTGAGTGACTTCCTGCTTCTCACACCGTGTGTTGTGATCCACCGTGTTTCTGTTTCTATGGTCAATGCTGGGCTTGGTTTGTCTTTAACATGTCTGACACGTCCTTAACGATTGGCGGTGCATGGGGGTTAAATTTGAATATTTTTTAAAACTAGTTGTTTTGTCGGATGCTTCACATTTCTGAAGCCAATGTTTCCCAATGCAACGACTTTCAACTTGCAACAGAATCCCCACGCTGTGCCGACCGACCTGCAACGAGGGGCGATTCAGTTGCAATTTCACTCTGCAACGTATTGCAGCGGTTTCGTTGCATCGTGACTCATTGGTGTGACCTGCCCTGGGCTTATCAGGCCGACATTGACCACGAAACGTTTGGAAAACCAGCCACTGATCTGTGTTGTGATTGGCCCCCTGTTGTAATTGTCCACTGTGATGTCATACAGGGCTTTCCCATCTTCTGTTTTTTTCTTAAAGGATCCCTATCTAATAAGCCTTATATTCCTTAATACGCCTACATTATAATTGCCCTCTATAACTAACATTTAAAACACTTAAAATATTTGAATTTATTTCAGAAATAGTCAATCCTTTATTCAAGCGGGAGAACTCCCGTCGCAAGTTGATGATTTATTTTGTCCATGTATGATCCTGGATTTATGGAATGCAAGTTATAATTATAGAGGGCAATTATAATGTATTAAGTCATAAAAGTCTTATTAGCACGCAGGGATCCTTTTTTAACGACATGAGATGACCTGAGTGGGAAGAGCTTCATGCGTGTACCCCAAAGCAGGTCCAAAGACTAAAAGCCTCCACCCACTCAGATACTCCTGGATGAGGAAACAAGCACGTCCCCAATTGACTGGCTTTCACGCTAACCCCCCCTGCCATCCTTATCCTTAACTTGACGTTCCCCCCAAATACATAAAACAATGACAGGCTAATAATAAATCTGCTTGTCATTAGATTTAATAACTGATAATTATCAGCGTGTGCAGCTCTTTGAAGTTAACACCGAATGTTGAGGATAACACTGGCACATCTTGAGTGTGTCTGCGAACAAGGCCAAGTGTGTGTTTTTTGTGTGGGATATAGCGTGACTGGAAGTGTGTGGTTTTTTTTGCGTGGGATAGCATGCCTGGATGGAGATATGAGAGAATGGTGGAACTCCCGTTGAGAAGAAGGAATCTCTGTTTGCCGCGTTAATTGGCAATCACATAGTCCAAATGTTTGCGTGCCGTGCTCAGCTGACAATGGCTCGAGGATCAAACAGGCGGTTTTAATCGACTCGTCTCGTCTGAGGAACGTTCCGCGCTCACAAAATGAGTTTCAGAGCTTTTATTAACCCATTTAGGCCTAGAATTATTGAATGCTTTAACCAGTGAAAAATAGCAGATGTACAAGCTCACAGCGCGGCACCGAGTGCCGCGCTGCGAGAGCTTGTAGATCTGCTAATTTTGAATAAGAGGTGAAAATGTGTGCAAATCTTTGAATATAAGTATTTTCAAAGCGAACGCTTGTAACTAAAATTTTGCTTCTGGGTGGTCCCTGGAACTAGATATTTTGAGATGGGGGTCCGTGGCCAAAAAAATATCATTTTGGGGGTCCTTCACATGAAAAGGTTTGAGAACCACTGACATAGTAGTCTCTCAAGAACAGACTAACTGAGCTCCAGTTAAGTGAAAAGGACCTTTTCTTTGACGATGGCTGGCCAGATTGCTGACATAGAAACATTGGTTTTTCAAAAAGTCTTAGAAGGATTCAAAAGACACTTATAGAATCGGGTAAAAAATCTAATTTTCACGATTTTTTCAAAAATAGCAGATCTACAAGCTCGCAGCGCGGCACTCGGTGCCGTGCTGTGAGCTTGTATATCTGCTATTTTTCAATAGTTAAAACATAAAATAATGATACACAATAATGTGTACCCGTTCTAAATGGGTTTTAATGCACCACAGCAGCAGTCATGAGGACAAGGTTATGTCCCTCAGGCCCTCGGCACTAGTTTAGAACCACTGACGGAGGCCTGCGGCCCTGCGGGGGCCGAAACGCGTCTGTTCCACGTTAATTCACAGCTTAGCCTAATTTACATGATTGAACGCATGAGTCATCAATCTGACTCTTGACTCCGCATAGTTAGCTGGGATTTCGTGGCCGCATTAAAGTTAAATCATTTTTTAAGAGTTTTGAAAATAGTTACATATGTGAAATGTCTCAATCCAAAGTATGCTGTAGTAACATTTTATTTTTGAAATGTGTTTATTGTAGTGCTTAGACAGTGTGTCGGAAAATTAACCGTATCGTCTTTCACCCCAATTTGGAGTTTTTCTGATCAATGACAATATTATAATCCCTGCGGACCATAAAAAGTTGTCCTTTAAGAACTAAAGCGAAGGGAAAACCACTGTTGTATGCAGAACAATTGTAAAACCTTTTAAAGGGCGACTTTACAACAAAAGAGTTGGTCTATATTGTCGTTTGGAGAACATCTCTTCTCCAGGCAGCAATGAAGTGAGTCAACATGGTAGCGGAGGTTCCTTCATCCATGTGTATGTTTATTGGGTTTTTCTTTCCCCCAAAAAACCTCTCTGGCACAAACAGTTTGCTCTGGCCTGTCCCGCTGTCTGCCTCTCCACTACAAAAAGCATGCAGAGTCCGGCCTGTTATTGTTGCCGACGGAGTGCCGACATTCAGGGGTGTCGCACCAAATTATGGGCCCTGGGTACAAGGATTCACTACGGGCCCCCCATGATGTTTAACCCATTTAGACTGGGAAGGCATTATTACGCATTATTTTGTCCTTTAACTATTGAAAAATAGCAGATATACAGCTTGTAGATCTGCTATTTTCTCTTTAAAATTTTCAAATCCTTCTAAGGTTTGTTAAAAAACCTGTTTCCTATCTCAAAATATTTAGTTCCAGAGACCCCCCCAGACGCAAAATTTGAGTTACAAATGTTCGCTTAAAAAAACACATACATTCAAAGATTTGCACACATTTTCACGACTTTTCAAAAATAGCAGATCTACAAGCATGCAGCGCGGCACTCGGTGCCGCGCTGTGAGCTTGTATATCTGCTATTTTTCAATAGCTAAAGTATAACATAACTAAGGCCCCTCCCTTCACCTTGGGCCCGAGTAACTCAGTCCCACTTTTCCCCCACTTTGTGACAGCCCTGGTTATTGTTGCCGACGGAGTGCCGACGTTGAGCGAAAGCAGGCGGTTTTCACATTTGTGTCAGCGAGGCAGGCAGCAAATTGGTTTGGACCTCATAGGTTACGGGGAGAGGAATTGCTTGTGGATGTTGCTGATCTGGACGTCTCACTGCACCACTTATGTTTGCTCTCTCTCTCTCTCTGGGAGGAGCGGTGTGTTGTATGCTGCACTCACTGCTATAGACCACACAGAGCATACAGTAATGATATGGCTGGCACTGCAGAACTCCTATGTGATGCTCCGTGTGTGTGTGTGTGTGTGTGTGTGTGTGTGTGTGTGTGTGTGTGTGTGTGTGTGTGTGTGTGTGTGTGTGTGTGTGTGTGTGTGTGTGTGTGTGTGTGTGTGTGTGTGTGTGTGTGTGTGTGTGTGTGTGTGTGTGTGTGTGTGTGTGTGCGTGCGTGCGTGCGTGCGTGCGTGCGTGCGTGCGTGCGTGCGTGCGTGCGTGCGTGCGTGCGTGCGTGCGTGCGTGCGTGCGTGCGTGCGTGCGTGCGTGCGTGCGTGCGTGCGTGCGTGCGTGCGTGCGTGCGTGCGTGCGTGCGTGCGTGCGTGCGTGCGTGCGTGCATACTGTATGTGTGTGCAAAATGCATCAAAAGTAGCTGATCTGCAAGCCTGTACTGTACATCTGCTACTTTTGCTGTTTTTGAATCCTAAAAAGTAACTGTTTAGGTTTCCACCAGATGGAGACAATATACTGTGTGTGTGTGTGTGTGTGTGTGTGTGTGTGTGTGTGTGTGTGTGTGTGTGTGTGTGTGTGTGTGTGTGTGTGTGTGTGTGTGTGCGTTTGCGTGTGTGCGTTTGCGTGCACACGTTGAGAACTGACGTGGAGAAACTGCGCTCCAAGGTTTATATTGAGTTTGGCAGGAACTACAGTGTCGTATGCCCAGCTGTACAGTCCTCAAACAGCTGTACAGTCCTCAAACAGCTGTACAGTCCTCAAACAGCTGTATAGGCCTCAAACAGCTGTATAGGCCTCAAACAGCTGTACAGTCCTCAAACAGCTGTATAGGCCTCAAACAGCTGTATAGGCCTCAAACAGCTGTACAGTCCTCAAACAGCTGTATAGGCCTCAAACAGCTGTATAGGCCTCAAACAGCTGTATAGGCCTCAAACAGCTGTACAGTCCTCAAACAGCTGTACAGTCCTCAAACAGCTGTATAGGCCTCAAACAGCTGTATAGGCCTCAAACAGCTGTACAGTCCTCAAACAGCTGTACAGTCCTCAAACAGCTGTACAGTCCTCAAACAGCTGTATAGGCCTCAAACAGCTGTATAGTCCTCAAACAGCTGTATAGTCCTCAAACAGCATTCATTCACACACTTCGTCCAGGCAGACACGTGCACACTGTATGTGTGCACGTGTCTGAGCCCCTGCCCTTTTATCCATCTGTAAAAACTGCCCTCTCCACACCATGAATGCAGTTCTTACTATGGTGAAGGAAATGCAAAATGCCCTCCTTTCCATGCCATACCTGAAGGCAGCATTCAAGAGAATTGCCTTGTCCAAACTCTCCTGAACTTGAATGCAGCATCTTATGTTGAAATAATTGCCCTCTCTGTGTAGAAATTCCATGCCGTACGCCACATCTCCAGTATTCACTAGATTATGCTTAGTTCAGTGTGGTATCAAGCACCGAAAATAGCCGACCTCCAAGCTTGGAGGTCTGCTATTTTCGATATTTTCACCAAAAGGCCCTTTTAGAAATGTCAGCCCCTGCCTCTCTAACATTCGATCTGCACGTCCCTGCGTCCAGGTGTCGAGTCATCCTGGACAGCTCCAACACATCTTAAACGAGCCCTATGACAACAGAATAACAACATTAGTCTCTCCCAGCTATTTGAAAAAGCAACAACAGTTTGGCAGAAGCTGTCGTGCTGCTGAATGGCTGCCGAGCTGTAGCATATTATTCACGCGCATCTTTCCACCTCGACCAGGTGTCGGTTCAAACTTAGGAAATAAATAAACCTAAAGTCTGCAGTACAGACTGAATAACAACATTAGTCTTATACCCTGCTATTTGAAAAATGCAATAGTGATGTATAAGCTATGATAAGGGCTTCAGTACTTTCTTACCTTCTTTCTTTGACAAAATTCAAAGTAAACATGCTATCCACATAAAGAATTACATTTCACGTTTTCTTTTTTGCAGAACATTGTTAAATTGTGAATACTATTTAAGAAATGTACAAAAATAAAACAAACTATACTAGTGTATAGGCTATACGGTATGTGCGTTGGCTCTCGCCAACGTGCCTGGCACTTTGTCTGACTGGTCAGCGCACATACTGTACCTGGCAAATCGGGGTCCCGGGTTCGCCTCTCGGCCGTGACCATGACATTTTGTGCAGTACTGCTACTTTTCATTATGGATATGAAATATTAGTATTATTTTATACTTTAGGCCCTCACTGTGGCATCGTTAATTGCCTGTTGTACAAGTCAGTCTCAGAAAATTTGAATATTTTGTAAAAAAGCATTGCAGATGCCATATCACCCCAAAATCATAACTGACTTCGGAAACGTCCCACTGGACTTCAAGCAACTCTGACTTCAGAAGGTTGACTTTTCCCTATTATAAATCCTTGTTTTGAGTGGTCTCGTGTAATATTGTAGTATTTTGAAATATGGACTTTTGATATTCATAAGCTCTATGCAAAAAACAAAAAAAAGGTTTGGAATAATTCACAGAATGTGCAATGTATCTAGAATATATGAAAGTTTCAAGAAATATATGAACGTTTCAAGAATATACTTTTACAAAATATTCACATTTTCTGAGATTGATCGCTATGGGAAGCTGCTGCACTCTTCACCGAATCATTTAAGAATATCTGGACAGTCTCATCGGCTCAGAGGAAAATCCAGGCGGGTTGTTTTTATTGTTTTATTGTCTGACTGCCTGCGGTATCTCCGACCCTCCATCTCTGTCAGAGTACAGGTGCACGCTGTGTCTCCCGTGCCAGGCGAGTCCGCCGTCTATTGGTTCCAGATGTATGGAATGATTGAAGTAGACTGCTACAGAGCGGCCTGGGTGGGTGTGGCAGTGGCTCCACAAAGTGTCATAAAGTGAAATTTCCCCTTCATTTCCGCCCAGTCCTGGCGTACTGTGGGTCATGGGAGAATGTTATCTCATCCAAGAGCCCATAGGGTTTCAACTCACATCATATCAGAACAAGGGGGAAAAAACAACTCTGTGTGATCCAGTGGCGTATTCAGGAATTAGAGTCCTAACCTTAAAGTTTTAAATTAAATGTAGTTGTGTAAAAGTACAATATTTGGATCTGAGATGTAGTGGAGTAGAAGTAAAATTATTGGAAATTGGAAATACTCAAGTAAAGTACAAAAAGTACCTACAAATTGAATTACTTAAGTACAGTACTTAAGTAAATCTACTTAGTTACTTTACACCACTGGCTATGTCTTTCATGTTTCTTTTTTTTTTTGTAGACCTCTCTCTCCTCTTCCTCTTCTCCCTCTTCTCGTCCCAGTGACCCCTCTGGATGCAGCATTTTGAATTAGGACCAACATCGGTATTGGCAGTTATGCACTTTAAATCCAGTGTCCCTTAATTTAGGCATGTCATTATGAGCTAGAAGGTTGAAAAGTTTCATTGGGTTAGTGTTTTTTACAAAATGTGATGCTTGCTTGGACCAGGTCAACTGGCATAGCTAATAGACATGGTTGTTGGAACAAATCGATTCATGTAAAAGAAATGATGGTGTGTGTGAAATGTAAACCTTATGTAACGGAGGTGATGCGAACCTCCCCACCCGGGCTTTGAACCCGGGCCTCCCGCATGAAAGTCCAATATCTTACTCCAACGGGATATCCCTTTGGAATGAGGGAGATACTAGACTTTTGAGACTTCAAGGCTGGGGCTGCGACTCTCTCCGTCACACTTACCCCCCTTTAGACCTCCTCCTACGGGGGCATTGTAACAGGTGATGCGAACCTCCCCACCCAGGCTTTGAACCCGGGCCTCCCACATGTAAGTCCAATATCTTAACCATTACTCCAAAGGCATATCCCTATGGAATGAGGGAGATACTAGACTTTTGAGGCTTCAAGGCTGGGGCTGCGACTCTCTCCGCCACACTTACAATAATAAACATTATCATGTCAGTTTATTCAAGGGCTTTATGGGAAAAATGAAAAACTCCAGTAACTTTCAGTTCAGCACCGCAGGGGGAAGGTGTGTATGTTCTTCTCTGTGATTGTGTTGCTGCATCAAATAAAACCGCACCTTTAACCTAAGATACGATTAAAGCCAAGAATGTTTACAACGACCCTCTCTGGTATAATACAAATGTTTGTTTGACCTGTTGGCTATGATGAGGCTACACTTGACTGTTAAAGTCCAGTTGACAGCAATATGAGTTATGATGTTGTGAAAAAAATCTGAATCGAATCGTGAGATAGCAGAAGATTCGCCATAATAGTGGTGTAAAGTAACATCAAGTACATTTACTTAAAGGTCCGCTGTCAGCCCCGAAATTATAATAGTATGATACAGTAGGTAATGTGGTATCTCTCCCGTGTACATCCTCAAACAGTCTGAAACTGTCTCAGTGTAATCTGCCCAACAACAGCTGACCAGTACAGTAAGTAGTCATACTGTCAGGCTATACAGACAATTAATTTGATTGGCTTATAATTGCGCATCCCCACAATGACATCATAAAAATATTAACTTGTTTTTTAAGATGATTCTTAAAGTGACAGTAACCCTTTAGGTGACAGGCCCCTTAGCTATTTTTACTTTAATTGAGTATTTCCGATCTCCAATACTTTTACTTCTACTCCACTACATCTCAGATCCAAATATTGTACTTGTATTCCACTACGATTATTTGAAAACTTTAGTTGATAGTTACTTTTCAGATTTCATTTATAATACAGAACATAAGCCACTTTAGCCCAATTTTATACCTTGGCTATTTGAAAATAGCCGATCTACAAGCTCACAACATGTCGCATCGCGACACATTTTGAGCTTGTAGATCTGCTATTTTCAAACATTTTGTACTTTTACTTTTAGTACTTTAAATACATTTTGATGCCAATAATATTGTACTTTTACTCAAGTAAATTTTCAATTCTGGACGTCTACTTGTAACAGAGTACTTCTACAAAGCAGTATTGATACTTTTACTCAAGTAGAAAATGTACTTTTTCCACCACTGCATAATAGACATCCCTTTTTATATGCTCTCCTCAAGCTGGAAATTATTATTATTATTTTTCAAGTTTTATTCATGTATTCCAACACACACGTTGACACACTTTACAGGACTGTTACAGAACTGAGCATATCAGTGTTGATTTTATCAACTAAAACTATGACAAAAAATGTTTGTCCACTGCGTTTTTTTTCACTGACGAAAACTAAATAAAAATTAAATAAAAACTAAGCTCTGATGACCAAAACTAAGACTAAATATATTGACAATTTCATCAACAAAATAAAAACTAGACTAAAACGTTAGGGAGGGACTAGTGCTGAAGAGAGTCATTTTATGTTTGGTTGCTCTCAGGTGTTGCGTGCTGAAAATAGCCGATCTACAAGCTCACAACGCGTCGCGCTGCAGCGCATTGTGAGCTTGTAGATCGGCTATTTTCAGCACGCAACCAAGTGTAAAATCAGTCATTACGATGCCATCAAGGCCTGCCAATGACTAAATCAACTGTAGATTTAGTCGACTAAAATTAGACTAAAACTAAAACTTTTCAGGTGACTAAATTATGACTAAAACTAAATGCCATTTTATTCAAAAGACTATGACTAAAGGCCCATTCCCACTGGGCCAGATAACAGATATCTGGAGATATTTCTCCAGATATCTGTTATCTGGCCCAGTGGGAATGGGCCTTAACACTAAATTAAAATTTCCTGTAAAAAACAACACTGGAGCATATTGAAGGCATATACATCTCCATGTACTGTAGGTTTCTCCTTCATAAAAAGCGTACTGATTGGTCAACTAGATGCGACGACTCTGCACCTTTCACACAAGGACATCCGCTTTCTCCTGGTAGAAGTTATGTTTTCAAGGCTCTGCCGTGAGCAGCATGCGGTTGCACTACAGCTCCTAAAACCCCTTATATGACCTGAGGCCGATTCTACAAATGCCTTCTTAGTTCTCGAAAGATTTTTCAAACACTTTCAAGATTTTTCAAAAATAGCTGATGTACAAGCCCTATTTTGGGCATGTCATTATACCGTAGGTGAAAACTTCCTTTACTTTGCCGTAATAGTCAAAATAGCCAATCTTCAAGCTCACAATGCATCTCGTTGTGGTGAGTTGTGAGCGTGTAGATCAGCATTGTTTTACTATTAGTCATACAACAAAGTGTATATGGCGTTAAGCGGTTAAAAGTAATGCAAAGTGTCCGTTTGAATGGACACGACTGAATCCACCCTGCAACATACCCACTGACAATATATTGATCCTAATCCAAACCATCTCGCCACTTTTCCGCAAGTTCTCATCCGCCTTTCTCCTTTCCTGAAAATGCCAAAGCTTCTCCGCCTTTTCCTGACAACACTAAAAGTTCTCCGCTTTTCTCCGCTCCCGAAAAATACCATAAAAATCTGAGCCGCCTTTTTCCATTCCTGTCAATAACACTAAAAGTTGGTCTCTATACCCTGTGCGCCACGCCGTAAAGACTGTGCACATCACACCAAGCTTGTCTGTTTTCCCCAAACCAGGGCCCTTCTGCAGGGGTGTCGCACCAAATTCTGGGCCCTGGGTACAAGGATTCGCTCACATTTTGTGCTTTAACTATAAAAAAAATAGCAGATATACAAGCTCACAACGCGGCGCCGAGTGCCTCGCTGTGAGCTTGTAGATCTGCTATTTTTGAAAAATCTTGAAAATTTGTGCAAGTCAAATGCTTCTAAGGTTTTTTGAAAAACGTATGTTTGTCGGTGGTGCTCAAACCTTTTCATGTGAAGAAGGACCCCCAAAATTATATCTATGCTATTTGGCCACAGATCCTCATCTTAAAATATTTAGTTCCAGGGACCCCCCAGGAGCAAAATTTGAGTTAATGTTCGCTTAAAAAATACATATATTCAAAGATTTGCACACATTTTCACGAAAATAGCAGATCTACAAGCTTGCAGCGCGGCACTCGGTGCCGCGCTGTGAGCTTGCATATCTCCTATTTTTCAATAGCTAAAGTATAAAATAATTAAGGAGGCCCCCTCCACCTTGGGCCCTGGTAACTCAGTCCCACTTTCCCCCCCCCTTGTGACGCCCCTGCCCTTCTGTGATCCATGTGTTTGTAGGCATTGTGAAATACAGTGGAACGTAAGTGCTTATGGCACGGAGATAAGAGCATAATCATAATTTGACATTTGCATGGGGAAACTCCACCAAATGGAGGGAGACGTTTGTCTCTGGGCGTCGGGAGAGGAGCAATCAGTAACGTCAGAATAATAAGTAAGGCGTAGAAAAATCATGGAAAATGAAAGGAGTCGTGACTGGCGCGCACGCCAGTGAGAGGCAGGGTCTGACCCCATCACGTATTGGAAGAAGTACTCGTAACACCACAATATAAAAAATACTCCATTACGCATTAAAGTCAAAATATACTGTACTGCAGAGGTCTTCAAAAGGGGGTCCCTAGGGGGTCTGGCCGCGGAGGTACTGTCAAATATTTTTTTAAACCTTTTCCACATGTTTTATGTTTAAAATAAACGATTCTGTCTATTTGGAATAGCTTGTATACATGATTATTGTGCAATTGACAGATTGCTGATAGATTGACGGTATTGAAATTGGTTCTCAGCTAATAAGGTAGGCCTATGTTTGTATGCTGCTCCATATCACCATCAGTTTGGGGGTCCCTGACCTGAAAACGTTGAAGACCCCTGCTAGAATAGATCTTTATTGTCATTGTCACAAGTACAATGAAATTAAAAGTACCAAACGATGTCTGCTGACCTCACTCAGCAACAAAATAAACAGAAAATAAACAAAAATTAAAATAAAACAATTCACAGGAGGCAAGCAGTGATCACCCCATGATGTGCACTGCAATGTAGTTTCAAATACACTACATTGCAGGCGCTTTTTGAGAGTGAAAAAATAAGAAGACATGTGTGACGTGTGATCTGGGCAGCTTGCCCCAGGAAATGTGCCAATCTCAACAGGAAACAACTGTAAATAATGTCATTCTCTTACAGTATCTGTTATCGCCATTCTTTTTTGTGAATTAACACCATACTTGATCATACTACTACAGTGTCACAAAAGCATCAAAAGTACCTCTAAACGTGTGATTTGAGCTTGTCGATCTGCTACTTTTGCTGTTTTTGAATATGAATGCTAACGTTTTGGACATACTGTTAGGCCTACAGTATGAGCTTTCCACCCGACAGAGGCGTTATATACAGTGCAAAAGTAAACTTACTAAACACATTTTTCCAACTTCTTTTGAAAATAGCAAACCTACCATCTCACAACACGTTGCGATGCGATTTAATCGTCTATTCGATCGCCAATAAAATGGTAAAATGTGCATTTACCGGTATATACAGTAGCGCCTGGATTTATATACAGTAGCGCCTTTATCCAAGGCGTGTTACATAGATTGTGCATTACATTCACCCATTCACACACTCATTCATACACCGATGGCGGAGGAAACCAAGCAAGGCACCAACCTGCACAGCAGGAGCAGTTAGGGGTTCTGTGTCTTGTTCAAGGACTCTTCGACACTAACTCTGGGTGATCGAACTGGGAACCTTTCAGTTGCCAAGCGGCCAGTCTACCCTTGAGACTTTTATTTTTAATTTAAGTTTTCTGATGAGTTTTCTATGAAAGCCAAATGTGTAAGCTATCAAATAGTTTTGGAATTTTGTTTCTAGCTGCTACAGAGGCTGAGTAATACGTTTTCCAGATCATTTTCAAATTGCCCATAGGTTTTTAAGGATTCTTTTCAAATCAGACTTAGGCCTAAATGGGTTTTTGGACAAGAACAGATATACTGTACAATTAGTGCAATATCATTTACATGGCGATGTTTTGGCTGGCCAGCACTTTCCGTAGTGCAGTTACCAGTGGTGGGGAAAGTACTCACATTTTCTACTTAAGTAAATGTATCAATACTGCATTGTAGAAGTACTCTGTTACAAGTAGAAGACCTGAATTCAAAATGTACTTGAGTAAAAGTACAAAAGTATTGGCATCAAAATGTACTTAAAGTACTAAAAGTTAAAGTACAAAATGTTTTAAATAGCCGATCTACAAGCTCACAACGTGTCGCAATGCGAATTTGAATTTGGAAATACTCAAGTACAAATAACTAAAAACTGTACTTAAGTAGGCCTACATTACTTAAGTAAAAGTACTTAGTTACTTTACACCACTGCACTTTTGCAGGGCAGTGTGGTACTTGAGTAAATGCACTTAGTACTTAAATTACACCGCCGGATGCTCTTGACGTCCCTGTTGGAGACGGTTTTGGCCGCTGTGGAGATATTTTGAGCTTGACAGCATAACAATGTCATTCCTCATTTGATTAACCCATTTAGGCCTAGAATTATTGACTGCTTTAACCAGTGAAAAATAGCAGATATACAAGCTCACAGCGCGGCACCGAGTGCCGCGCTGCGACCTTGTAGATCTGCTATTTTTGAAAAAGTCGTGAAAATGTGTGAAAATCTTTGAATACATGTATTTTCAAAGCGAACGTTTGTAACTCAAATTTTGCTTCTGGGGGGTCCCTGGAACTAGATATTTTGAGATGGGGGGTCCGTGGCCAAATACATATAATTTTGGGGGTCCTTCACATGAAAAGGTTTGATAACCACTGACATAGTAGTGTCTCAAGAACAGACTAACTGAGCTCCAGTTGAGTGAAAAGGACCTTTTCTTTGACGATGGCTGGCCAGATTGCTGACATAGAAACACGGGTCTTTCAAAAAACCTTAGAAGGATTCAAAAGACACTTATAGGATCGGGTCAAACTTCTAATTTTCATGATTTTTCAAAAATAGCAGATCTACAAGCTCGCAGCGCGGCACTCGGTGCCGCGCTGTGAGCTTGTATATCTGCTATTTTTCAATAGTTAAAGCATAAAATAATGAAACACAAAATGTGTACCCGTTCTAAATGGGTTAATAAAGCCACAAGATCAAGGTTAACACAGAGGAACAGTGATTATTGGTTTCCTTTGCTGCCGTGACACGCTCGAAAGGAAACCCCAGAACAACGGCCCAATGCGATCGTTGCTCGTCTGAAGTGACAACACCCAGTTATCTCTTTATCACTCTGGAGAGGTAGCCAGCAAACACGAGACGTTAGGCTTGGCTCAAATTGCGTCACGGTATTTTTTTACGATTGCCGTAGCTCAGTTATCATACGTTTACAAGAATGTTGTATCAAAGCCAAAATGTTTAAACAAACACTCTGAAGATAGATATAACAAGAACAGAGTATGGTAAAGAGCAAGGTACATCAAGAAAAGGAAAAAAAAAGAATATATATATATATATATATATATATATATATATATATATATATATATATATATACTGTATATATATATATATATATATATATATATATATATATATATATATATATATATATATATATATATATATATATAATATATGCATAAAGTGCCCTCAAGCACAACTATCAATATAGTACAGTGCCCAAGATAGACCAGGTGTCTTCAATGTTTTCAGGCCAAGGACCCCTTAGTCGATAGAGAGATGAAGCAGGGACCCCCACAACCCATAGATACCTTAAAGTTCCATTGTTTGACAGCACGATCATCAGTGTATTTTGGATTCATATCAATTTGTTTTCAGATATTTACCACTTGAACCGTCATTCGTAATTAACTTGACCTTTCACTTGGTACTTAGTCTGCTCTTTTTCTCATCTAGGCCTACACCAAACCTCTTTGCCAAAAATAGCCGATCTACAAGCTCACAGCGCCTCACGCTGCGAGCTTGTAGATCTGCTATTTTTGGCTAAAGTTATCAGATTATGGATGTTAGGGTTCAAGTGGTTAATATAACAAAGGAAGGGAAAAAAGCTTCTATCACACAAAGATTTGGAGGACCCCCTGTGGTAACTCTTGAGGACCCCCTAGGAATCCCGGACCCCCTGTTGAAGACCCTTGAGATAGACTTGACATTTTTTGACACTTCTATTCTACTTCACAAATGCAGTTAATGTAATGCACTTTGTTATCCACAGCTTTAGATACATGTTCCTTTTTCTTTTCTTTTTTTCTCTTTTTTTTCCCTTTTTTATATCAACCACTTGAACCCTAGCATCCATATTCTGATAACTTTAGCCAAAAATAGCAGATCTACAAGCTCACAACGTCTCGCGCTGCGAGGCGTTTTGAGCTTGTAGATCGGCTATTTTCAGCAAAGAGATTTGGTGTAGAGGGGGAAAAGATCAGACTACGTACAGAGTTAAAGGTCAAGTTTATTAATCATTGAATGTTCAAGTGGTTCGATATTTGAAAACACACATTAACACAAATCCAAAATACACTGATGATCGTGCTGTCAAACGATGAAACTATGGAATCTATGAAAAGGTTGTGGGGGTCCCTGTTTCATCTCTCTCTCAACTAAAGCGTCCTTGGCCTGAAAACATTGAAGACCCCTGATTTAGGGGGTAAAGAAACACAAAGAATTAAGGTTAGAATATGGAGATGGGAGGTTTGTGCCCGACAGCGGAATCCAAGTACTTCTTCCACCATGGCTCAAGAACCTTAAAAAGTAAGAAGGCAAGACGGTTGATTCGGCACGGCGCTGTTTTACTGTCAAACAAAACGATTCTTTTGACGTTTTATTGAACGCGACTCGAGCCAAAGGGCGAGGGAGAGATCAGATCGCTTGCGGGACATCCAGCCCAGCTGGATGGGAAGGGCCCAATGAAATCCCACGGCTTAGCGAGTTCCTATTCTCTTATATCCTCCCTCGCTTTGTTTCCTTTTCATCTTCACCTTCTTGTTCGAAGCATTTCTGCCCACAGGGAAGACGATGCACATTCCTACTAAATTCCCCCTTCCTTGCAACCCATCTTTTTTTCTCTCAGACTGGCTGCCACATCAATTCTTCCATGACTCTTCTCTCCTGTCTGTGTTGTGTTGTGGCCAGAGCAACCTGCTGAGTGCGTGTTAATGACAGAGTGCCGACAGGATACAGTGAAACAGGGGCTCCCGAGCGGTGTTGTTGGTTGGCTATTTTTTGACGCGTGACACCCTCGCGCGACCAAGTAGGAATTGGGCTTTAAAAGAGTTGTCTGACAAGCTCCCAACCAATACATGCTATTGGTTGGGAGCTTGTCAATCAAGCTAGCCACGCCCCTCTCACGGCATTATTATCACTATTTTATCATACATTTTAAAATACAGTACATGGGACCATAATTTAACAAAACACATATCATGGTGATTGATTTGAAGACTTTAAACTAGTGATTGGAAGCATAAAATATTTATGACAATGTTTATTTAATCAAGTCTATAAAATCAAGTGTAAAGTGTAACCATTCAAACCCATTGGAGCATAATACTTTCTCTTGAAGTCACTTCCTATATCGCCTCAACTTGCAAGCCAGATACTTTGCCCTTGCTTGTAACAGAGTATTTCTATATTGCAGTATTGGTTACTTTTACTCAAGTAAAACATTTGTAGAGGACATGGTGGCACAGTCAGTATCGCTGTCCCCTCACAGCTAGAAGGTCCTGCGTTCGATTCCCGCTGGGGACGCTGGGGGGGCGTGTTCTCTCCTCCGCGTCATCAGTGCCCATACCCTAAGTGGGGTTGGCAAAAGGGCCTTTCTGTGTGGAGTTTGCATGTTCTCCCCGTGTCTCCTAGGGTAGGTACCCCTCACAAAAAACATGCAGTAATCCTGGTCTCTATACTGCCTCCCCCAGGCCAGCCGGGGCGCCTGATGGAGGGGGAGGGAACTGGTTGGAATAACGTGTTTCCGACCACACGCCACGTCCAGCTGGGGAATCTCTCCCCTGTCAGGTGAAACGAAGCGGCTTGGACTTATGCATAGAAGGAAGCATGAGGTCAGTCAGTTGCTCTCCCCAGGTTGGCAGAGGGAGTGTAGCGCCCAGGATTACATTAGTTAAAGGTGTATTCAGTGATAATGAAAGTGGCCGGGGGTCATCTTGTCACAGTGTGGAAATGTTTAGTTTTTTATAGATTTTTTACGCCATTATAATGTCCTCGTTATGATCATTAGACCCAATCACTGAATATTGGTAGGCCTACGTCTCCAGCTTCAGGATATGTATGATACTGATTTACATTTTATGAGTTCAGTAGTTTACAATCTAGGCATTTAGCAGACGTTCTTAATTCAGAGCGACTGTGGTTCTCAAAACTTTTATTTTGACCATCATAACTAAACATCATAACATCATAACATAACTACGGCCATACTCTACCCTGATTGGTCGAGGACTGGCTGGCCACCTCTGAAAACGGAATCTAGCTATGCTCGCAACACGGGCCATGGTGGAAGTCCTTATATGGTCAGCACACATTCTAGTGAGGAGAATGAATGGAAAATGTACCAATTATATTTTTATTTGAATGAAATACAATCACTGAATATACCTTTAATATAATTGACACCGGGTGAAAGAATGAGTTACAAAATCGTAAAATGTATTTAAAAAAAGAAGAAAAAAAAAGAAAGGTAGAGTATGGTTACTTCATGTCTTTCAGTGTTGTGTCTGCTGGAGGGGTTCCATGGCCTCCCCATCGCCGCTCAGTTCAATGTCTTATTATCCCTGCGTCTGGTCAGTCTGAATTAAATTATTCAGACCCCAAACTAAACACAAGGACAGAAGAAAGGGCAGGGGAAAAAAAACATCTGGTTGGTGACCAACAGCTTTTAGAGTGGCTTTTCGCTATTTTGTCATACAACAAAGTATATAGGGTTTCCAATGCCTGGCCCGTGGGCCACCAGCTTGACACACCTGCCGTAAAAAAAAAAAATCTATATATAGAGTATGTCCATGCTTCCACTAACCTGTAGTGCCCAGCAAAACGAGGCTACTAAGTTCGTTATTCATGAAAGAGAACAATAACATTGCGGCAGCCAACCTGCAACTGGATGTATAGTAGTTGGCGTGGCCTTCACCGGACATCCATTAGTCAGTTTGGGGGAAAAAAACAGGCTTTCCATCGTGTGGAAAAGACTGGTGATGCGAGGCCAGGCTAGTGTAAAGATCTCAGTAGCTGTCTTCTTGGGCCGTCTTCTTTGCTTGCTTGCTTGTTCTTTTCTTAGTGGCAAAACTCTTGGTCTCGTCTTCTTTCATCTCTTGGCTGCTGGTTCCTTTGCAGCTTCATTTTTCTTGGCCTTCTCAGCCGCATGTGCATTCTCAGCATTCAGTTTTCTCAGCGCATTTCTTTACCTTGGTTTAGTCTTTCAAGTCAGACGACTCTTCCACAATCTTCAAATGCTACAGATAATGTCTCTAACTATGCCTCCCGGAAGCTGTCATCTTGTTCGTCATTTCCGTTTGCCACGACTACATTGATTTAGAGCAGGGCAAGATTACACGACTGCAAAGCCAAACGGAAGTGAGGGGAAGTGGACATCAGCCGTAATTTCTTCACATCTTTAGCATTTCCATTGATGATTGTTTGGCGACTGGAAGCATTTGGAAATTGTGTGAGCCCATCACAGTCTGTCTCCAGAGACCTCCACGGTTGCTTTAGCCTTCTTGTTGAGCTTCAAAGATCCAGGCGCTCCGGTACCTTTGGTCTCGATCGGGGTTCCCTTTCTCACCGGTCTTAAACGGCTATCTCGATCGGGGCCTTGTTCTTCTCAACGTCGTAGGCCACAAATAAAAAGTGACAACAGCAGATCGAAAGGCTCACATCACATTGTCACATGACACCGTTGTGCCACAGTGTATGAAATAACGCTTAACGCCTGGTTGCTTAAACAATAAACGCAATAAAAAAACCATTGCGATTATATTGCAAATAAGTAACCGATGGAATAGTCGCCGAGAAAACGTTAGTAGCTGCAGCCTTAGCCTGGTTGTTCAGTGGTTCTCAAAGTGGATTCCAGGGTCTCTGTGGGTTCCTTTACGGGGCCTGAATTGACCCATGCAAGTCTGTAACTCTGACAGTGTACAAATGGAACCAAATGAACCCTAACGGGTCCATTTGGTTCCATTTGTACACTGTCAGAGTTAAGGGGAAACCTTGAGATGCAAAAGTTTGAGAATCACTGGTTTACGCAGAAACCATCCTGCGCCTTCTGCGCCTCCTCAATGGCGCCTTCGCCGTGGTCCTTCTCCTCCTGCGACGAACGACGGTGGTGGACTTTCTGCGTCTCCTCCTCCTGACCGGCGCGGCTGCGGGCGCGCGTCTCCTCCTCCTGCGGGGCTTGGCGGACGCAGCGCGGCGCGTGGTCCTCCTCCTCCTGCGTCTGACCGGAGCCGCCGCCGCCACGGTCCGCCTCCTCCTCCTTCTTGCTTCTGCCTTCGCAGGGGAAGCGGCAACTACAGCCTTTGTCATCGTCTTGCGGTGGAAATTTAATTTGAGTAAAGAACTACTAAAATATTTACTATTTGCAATAAACTTTAGGACTGACACAGACACTGTGCGTCGACCATTGTTATAGTGCTTGGAGGCCGCTGCCGTGACGTCACCTTGATGACATAGGGCGCAGTGTTGGGAAAAGGTACTCAAATGTTTTACTTGAGTAAAAGTATGAATGCTGCAATGTAGAAATACTCTGTTACAAGTAAAAGTCGGGAATTAAAAATGCACTTAAGTAAAAGTACAAAAGTATTGGCGTCAAAAACGTACTTAAAGTACAAAAAGTAGAAGGTACTCATCATGCAGAATGTCCCGTTTCAACCAATCCGGACGTTGCAACGCTTGGCACGGCTCTCGCTGCTCAAGCTGTGTCTTGGTTTTGAGAACGGCAGTTGCACAGGGTTATCCAGACGTTGTGAAATGTTGTGACCAGAGGCGTAGCCAAGGGTGGGCCTGGATAGGCCTAGGCCCACCCATTACGTTTTTGTGCTCACCCAAAAATAACAAACATTTGAGGCGCGATGCGATGGGCGGCGCGATGTGGCGAGATGTGGCGCGATGCACGGCTATCTAGGGAGCAAAGAAAGACACCACAGTTTGATTTGATCATAGCTCAGTCAATTATGCAGCAATTTCTAAAATTAAAACGTCTCCATATTGCTCTGGAAGTCCACTTCCATGACAAATGACTGTATTGTGTCCCTGTAAATATTTAAATGTTGGCTGTTTTAAAATAGCCGATAAGCTCCCACCCACATTGTGCCAAGCCTAGCCAGTTGGTAAATCCTTGGCTACGCCCCTGGT
This sequence comes from Nannobrachium achirus, assembly GCF_963921795.1. NCBI lineage: Eukaryota > Metazoa > Chordata > Actinopteri > Myctophiformes > Myctophidae > Nannobrachium > Nannobrachium achirus. The sequence goes on along the minus strand of NC_137823.1, from coordinate 22,286,170 downwards.
TGTGACAGGTGCGCCCCCATCACGACCCCACTGGGCTTCCGTCAATTCAAAGATATCGGTGTGTTGCCATTGATTGAACCAGTGGTTCTCAACCTGTGGGTCGGGACCCACAATATTTTGGGGAGTCTCCAGATGATTAACTTAATGTGCAATGTTGTTTTCTCACTCAACAGTAAACAAACCAACATCAAGTTTAAGTGTATAGAGGGTATCTGCGCATTTCTAAAGTGGCCATTTAAGATAAATTAAACATTGGCCAAATTGTCAAATATTAGAGACAGAAATTGTGAGAATAGCCGATCTACATGTAGTACGCCCAGTTAAAATATGATTATTTTGGGGGTCACAGCCTGAAAAGGTTGAGAACCACTGGATTAAACAATTAAATACTGTACTGAGGTTATTGCAACCATGAAAAGTCCCTTCTAGCCAACACCAAAAACGTGTGTGCGTGTGTGCATGTGTGTAAGAGAGGGAGCTGAGAGAAAGAGGTGGATATGAGAGCGGGGGCTGCTAACACGCATGCCACCACCCCTGAGATACACAAATCTATCGCCTATTGTTTATTATGCTCTGGAATTCCCTTGTGCGAGAGGGACCCCTAGCTGGCGCACTGCGAAACAGCACCGACGCACAGCTTAGAGGCAACATCGATGTCCATATACGGGCATAAAGAGAACGCAGACAGAGAGAAACACAGAGATGTGTGGATGTTGTTGGAGAATCACTGACTAGCCCACATCACGGCAGGTCCTCTGCGATTCACAGGCCACGTTTGAAGCCTATCCACGGTGTTTGTCCAGATCAACTCTACAGTATTTACTGCTCTTTTCCTTAAAATCTCCTGCGAATGCATTTTTTTCCACAGGTTTCATCCCCTGTTTTGCCTTTTATAATTTTTCTGGAGAATGGAGCGTACTCGCTAGAAACCACCACATTCCCATTTAAACGCAGAATCCACCTTCATAGGTAGATTTAAACTTCGAAGTCAGAGAAGGTCATGAAAATAGCATGAATAGCTGATCTACAAGCTCAATGTTCTGCAAATCCCCTTCAAGTGTCTTGCCAATGGCGGGACGGGTGAAGTTTTGAAATGCTACACCCGTAGTAAACTTCCAATATAACACAGAAATGGCCCTGGGAACCAACGATCCATGTGGCCCACAGGGCAGCCTATCTCCTGTTTCTGTGCATCAAGTCATCCCCCAGCATCCCTCAGCCATGATGTAATGCAGGAGTCTCAAGGACCCCTTATTTGAGAGAGAGATGAAGCAGGGACCCCCACAACCTGTTCATAGATTCCATATAGTTTCATCGTTTGACAGCACAATCATCAGTGTTTGGATTCATGTCAATTTGTGTTTTCAGATATTTAACCACTTGAACTGTCAATAGTTCACCTTTCACTCTGTACTTAGTCTGCTCTTCTCCCCCTCTACACCAAACCTCTTTGCCGAAAATAGCCGATCTACAAGCTCACAACGACTCGCAGCGCGAGGCGTTGTGAGCTTGTAGATCTGCTATTTTTGGCTAATGTTCTCAGAATATGGATGCTAGAGTTCAAGTGGTTAAAAAAGAGAAACAAGGTTTCTATCACACAAAGATTTGGAGGACCCCCTGAAGTAACTCTGAGGACCCCCTGTTGAAGACCCTTGATGTACTGTGTACCAGTGGTTCTCAACCAGTGGTCCTCGAGGGGGTTCCAGGTGGTCCCCAGCTAAATGATGGAGAGTTGGTATAACCAAATGAACCCTTATACTGTAGACCTTTAACTCTTGAGAGTGTAAAATGAAACCAAATGATTTGGTTTCATTTTACGTTCTGAAGAGTTAAATTATTGTTAAACATCTGTGTTATTTAATTAACAAGAAGTCTACACAATTCCAGAATTAAAATAACTGTTATTTTGATCAACGTGTGCCTGTTATCTCTACTATGGTACCGACATCAATACAGCGTGGAATTCAGGACAAAATCGTATCCAACGACAGCAAAATATATAAAAATATTGGGTCTGAGAGGCTAAATCAAACAGTGGTCCGCGAATAAATATTGGACCTTGATATGAAAAAGGTTGAAAACCCTGGTAATGATGCTAGGACTTACATCCAATACAAAACTTGGTGTTGAGTGCAAAGCAAGGGTCCTATATTTTATAGCAGGGGTCTTCAACAGGGGGTCCGGGACCCCAAGGGGGTCCTCAGAGTTACTACAGGGGGTCCTCCAAATCTTTGTGTAATAGGAACTTGTTTTTTTTATATTAACCACTTGAACTCTAGTGTCCATATTCTGAGAACTTTAGCCAAAAATAGCAGATCTACAAGCTCACAACGCCTCGCAGCGCAAGGCGTTGTGAGCTTGTAGATCGGATATTTTCGGCTTTGGAGGGTGAAAAAGACATTGAAAGGTCAGGTTTTATAAGTATTGACGGTTCAAGTGGTTAAATATCTGAAAACACGAATTGACGTGAATCCAAAATACAATGATGATCGTGCTGTCAAACAATGAAACTACTGTATATGGAATCTATTAACAGGTTGTGGGGGTCCCTGCTTCATCTCTCTCTCAACTAAGGGGTCCTTGGCCTGAAAACGTTAAAGACCCCTCCCTGTTTTATAGTCTTTGGTATGACCCCGGCCAGGGAGACCGAACCCAAACATCCCAATCTCAGGGCGAACACTAAAGAAATCACGATAAAAAAACTCACAAATAAAACAGTCTCCCATGTCTTCAAAGTTTTCAGGTACAGACATGATTGATCTCTGGATGCAGTAAAGATGAAATCCAAATATGCGTTTTATTTTGTTTGACTGGCAGTGGCCGTGAGGGAGATTCTCCTCTGGCAGGAGGATGCAGACTAAACCACCCGTCCCGAACCCGGTTGGCATAACACAAGACAGCCTTCTCTCTCTCTCTCTCTCTCTCTCTCTCTCTCTCACACACACACACACACACACACACACACACACACACACACACACACACACACACACACACACACACACACACACACACACACACACACACACACACACACACACACGTTTGTATTACTGTACTTGTGTGGATGTCAACATTTTAGGACAAATATTTTATGAATGCAAGTTTCTCAAATTATACTATTATTTGTGGAGATGTTTGGTCCTCACAAGTAAAGTAATACACACACACGCACGCACGTACGCACGCACGCACGCACACACACACACACAGACAGCCAGGTAAACAGATACTGAGCAAGAGAGTCCTCTCCATGAAATCGATCCCTCCGCCTGTCAAAATCCAAGCAAAGGTTTTGATTTATGAAGCCTATCAAGTGTATCAAATTCATCCCCCGATCTAATCTTTGCTGTCTTTTGAGTTTTACACATTTTTCACTTAATTTCCTGTTTGTAGCTAGTGAAACAAATACAAGAGGAACAGTCGACATGACAATTTTCAGTGCCCAGAGAGAGAGAGAGGGAGAGTGATGGAGATATTGGCATAGCGAGTGCATTGTTGGCTTTTGAGTGATGTTTAATTTGATACCCCCCTCGTCATGCTACCCATCCGATTTATTATTTTCCATTTCAACTGTTGGCAAATAGTCAATGTTCCGTTCACAAAGAACAAATGCATTCTTTACACCAGGGGTCCCCAAACTTTTTCCAGTGAGGGCCACATAACTTTTCCCTTCTCTGATGGGGTCCAGGGTCAGTTTGTAACAGAAAAAGTGTGACGATCGCAGGGGTTCAACGCGTCTGGTGACTGTACTCGCCGACAGACTCACAGCATTAAAGACATCTTTCTTCTCGGGACACACCTCCTCCACAACAACATTCAAACATTTCTTGACAAACTCTCCCTCAGTGAAAGGTTCACCGCCGCTTGCGATCAGCTGAGCAACACGGAAACTGGCCCGAACTGACGATTGGTTCAGCTGAGTTTGGCATACAAATGTAGTCTGCTGAGCTAACAGTCCACTTTTTAGCTTTGAGAGTTTGTCTGCTCACATTTGGCCTTGCAAGCTATCATACTTGTCTTAATGGCGGGATTCATAATGTCGGCGCAGATCGTATTCTTTGAATACCGCCACCGTGTCTTGACAGATGAGACAAACAGCCTTTTCTTTGCATTGAACAAAAAAATAATCGTGTGTCCACTGCGGGTTAAATATCCTGCATTCTGAATCAATTTTTCTCTTAGTCTTACCCAACCTTTTTGCCATTATTCCGTTCTGGGGGGCTCACGTTCACGTTCTATGACTGGGGCAAAGTGAGGTTGTAGTAGCAACATTTTTTTTTTCCTTTTTTTTTGCGTCATTGTTCAGGGGTTTAGTTTGGGGACCCCTGCTTTACACCTTTCAGACAAGCTGATCAACCTTTCAGTGGCGGAAAGTAACTATACATTAAAGTAAATTCTTAGGTCCTTTTAACACTTTTGTTGCTATCAATTAAATATCTTTGAAGGTCCGCGATGCCATGGTCTCCATAGACTTCCATGTAATTCATGCACAGATCATGCACTCCCATGCCTAGATCATGCACCACGTGTGTGCACGCTGTTCACAGCTTTCAAACAAAAAATCGGCTTGGAAAACCGTTCAGGCATTCATGAGATATCAGCCATTATGTTTTTACATTATTTAACATGGCTGCCATGTTTGAAAGATGGGGTTGGTATGGGGTTTTTTTTTTAGGTCCAAAAAACATTTTTGGAAAAAAAAATGTTTTGAAAAAAAAAAATGTTTTGAAAAAAAAAAACGTCCCAAACTCGGGGAAACTCGGAGTTGGCACAGGTAGGGTACCAATACAAACTCGGGAAACTCGGAGTTGGCACAGGTAGGGTACCAATGCAAACTCGGGAAACTCGGAGTTGGCACAGGTAGGGTACCAATGCAAACTCGGGAAACTCGGAGTTGGCACAGGTAGGGTACCAATGCAAACTCGGGGAAACTCGGGATTGGCACCAAGCAGGTTAAGTCCAGGTCCGGTGAGAACAGCCTGTCATGCAAATTCTATAAGTAAGTCGGATAGGCTTATTGTCGGTATCAGAGCGAGAACATAATATGGGAGTCTATCTCCATCTACAACCCTAGGCCACACCTACCATCAGCTCCCAGTACTTACTGCACAACTTGCCAAATCCAAGCTGTGCTACTCATGCGCTGAGTTGGTGGTACCCTACCCAGCATTGAACCCAGAACCTTGTGGACCAAAGGCGTGAGCTCTACCGACTGAGCTACCCAGACTCAAAAGAAGGACAGAAAAGTCTGTGAATCCCGCCTATAAAGCAAATAAGAACAGTTATTGGGATTATTAACAATAATATTCTCATCTTTCTATAAAACCCACCGTTAAAGTGTTCTTAACCGGGAGTGAAGTGAGCCAGGCCCTCTGGTAAAACACACAGAATGAATGTTGAACATACTGTATATTTGATTATGTCTTCAGAATAACAGTGTGTCTGCTTTGATTCAATGCATGCATATCAAGCCACAAGTTCCACCCTTCTCTGCTATGGTCTCAGCATGGGATCCTGTACTGTCAAAGCACTGTCTGGGAGTTATTCCAACAAACAGTCATTGTATGGCACACACAGTGGTGTACAGCAGTGGTCCTCAACCTGTGGGTCGGGACCCCCAGGGGGGTCCCCAAATTATTTTTGGGGGGTCCCCAGATGATTAACTTAATGTGCAACATTGTTTTCTCACTCAACAGTGAACAAATCAACATAAAGTTTAAGTGGATAGAGGGTATCTGCACATTTCTAAAGTGACAATTTAAGGACTTTTTAATACATTTAAATGACAAATTAAACATTGGTCAAATTGTCAAATATTAGAGGCAGAAAGTGTGAAAATAGCCGATCTAGATGCTCACTGAGCATGTAGATCTTCTATTTTCACTATAGAACCGTGTTATACGAACTTTAATGCCTCAACTCTTAGTGGTTGAGAATGAGAATCACTGGTGTACAGCAATGAAGTACATTTACTAAAGTAAGTAAGTAAATACACTCCGGTGCAAGTGCTGAAATCATTAAAACTGAGCTCATGGAGCCCGCTTGCTTGCTTGGTCAGGGGAGAAATTGGCTTTTGACTTTTGTGTCAAACCAGAAACAGGATCATGTCAAAGGCTGTGTTCAACCTAGACACAGGAGCTAATGTTTCAATAGAAAAGTTGGGAGACCAAATACCATATGTTGTGTCTGGGTAGCCTATAGCTCAGTTTGTAGAGCTCTTTGGACCACAAGGTCGTGGGTACGATGAACCGCCAGGCGCCAACTCAGTGTATCAGTAGCACGGCTTGAGTGAGGCAAGTCATGCAGCAAGTACTGGGAGCTGATGGTAGGTTGTGGCGCTCCACCTCAGCAATCCATCTTTCAGGGGTCTAGCGCAGTGTAACGGGGACAGACTCCCACGTGGTAAAAAAACAACAACAGCACTTGCACTGAAAATATGGGTTGAATGCGGGGTAGGAGAAGAAAGTTACATAGTGATGCTTTAAAGTAGTTCACCCCCAAAATGACTTTTTTCATGGAGACCTAAGTTCAATAATATTTTTTTGTATTTGTCGCATTCCTAAGACAAAAATGTATTATAGTAAATTTACCCCCATTGATTCTGGATGGGGACCCAAATGCATGGGCCTTGGTGGGGACCCAAATCCAAGGCCCTGGATGAGGGACCCAAATGCATTTGTGTGAGAATCAATGGGGGTAAATTTAATTGACCCATGACCCTAAATTTACCCCCATTGATTCTGACCCTAATACATTTGCGTCCCCATCCAGGCCCATGCATTTGGGTCCCCATCCAGAATCAATGGGGGTAAATTTAATATCATAATTGTTTTTGTCTTAGGAATGCGACAAATACAAAAAAATATTTTTGAACTCAAGTCTGCATGGTGTGGCTAATCAATAGAAAAATCCATTTTCATTTTGGGGGTGAACTACTCCTTTAAGTACTTTTACTTTTAGAGTACTTGTTCCACCTCTGGGAAACGGAGTGGGGAAACTTGCCCTGTTATCTGAGAAAGAATCATGACTTAGAGGTTGGTGTTAATGTTTGTCTTCGTGTGGTTGGAGTGGCAGTTCACGTTACATTGCATGTATGTATGTGTTGGGCCAGCCTCGTAAGCCATGAAAACTATTAGCAGACCCATGTAAAATTAGTGAAAACAGATATGTGGCAGCGAGAAAACCAGCTTTATTTGTTGTACTTACATTCTGCTTGAGAAAGCGACATATCATGCCAAATTACCTACAGCAGCATTGGGACTGTTTACCATATGTATACGATAATAATAATACCGTCATGGGTGATAGCCTATAGATTATGGTATGTTTTGCATTGGTTTACCGTCAGTGTATGTGTGAATGGCCGCTCGCATGAGGCAGTGAGCCGCGATGGAAAACGAGCGATAAATCATAGCGATTTTGATCATTAAAAGGAATATAAGCACAAACAATCCAGTTCACATGAACAATATTGATGTAAAATAAGATATCTGAACGGCTACATGTATTTGATAGGCGCAAAATTACAATTAAAATTTTGTGAACCGCAGTTTCAGGGGGGGCTGACCCAGGTTTTTCTTCTTGAAATGCCTGGATCCCCGAAGCTACTGCTCACCAGGCATGTGCACGCATAGGCCTACTGGAGACTCAAAGGGAGCTTGAGCCCCTGCCCCGGCCTTTACCCATCTGTTACAGTGCTGTCTCCAGACCATGATGTAGAACTTACTATTTTGAAAGAAATGTGAATGCATGAACGCAGCATTCAAGAGAATTGCCTTTTCCTAGACTTTCCCTAACTTGCAGCATTTTCACGTTGAATCTCCAGTATTGGCTTGAATGTTGATTATACATAGTTGAGTGCGACATCACGCGCCGAAAATATCCGATCTCCAGGCTCACAGCGTGTCACTTCGACACGCTGTGAGCTTGGAGTTCGGCGATTTTTCCGTGTTTTCACCAAAAGTGCCCTCTTTAAAAATGTCAGCCCCTCAGGGGTAGAGAAACCGTCATTAGAACACGGAGGGTTCCCGAAGGGTTCCCAGTTCGATCCCGGGCCCCCTCAGAGTTAGTGTCGAAGAGTCCTTGAGCAAGACACTGAACCCCTAGTTGCTCCGGGTGCACGAGCAAGTTGAGGCCTTGCATGGTTTTCTTCTGCCACCGGTGTATGAATGTATGTGTGAACGGGTGAATGTAATGCACGATCTATGTAAAGTGCCTTGGATAAAGGCGCTATATAAATGCACTTGCATTTACCTGTCCCCCCTTGCAGGTAAAGGCTACTCCAACCAGACGGGGCCCGGCTGCAAGAGCGTCTCCACCTCTTCGTCGTCGGCGTCCGAGGCGGAGCCGCCCTCCTCGTCCTCCACCTCATCCATCCTGCCCGTCAGCCAGGTGATTGACAAGGTGAAGGGCTACTGCTCCACCCGCTCAGACAACTTCTACAAGAACATCATCATGTCCGACAGCTTCAGCCACAGCACCAAGTTCTAGAAGAAGTACACCTTTACCAACCTACACCAGTGGTTCTCAAAGTGGATTCCAGGGACTCCTGTGGGTTCCTTTACGGCGGTCTAAATTGACCCATGCAAGTCTGTAACTCTGACAGTGTACCATTTGTACACTGTCAGAGTTAAGGGGAGACCTTGAAATTTAAAAGTTTGGGAATCACTGACCTATACCACCACCACCACCTCCCTGATGCTGTAACAACCCACCCACCACCCACCCTGGTCCCCCAATCTTTACCAGCTACACCCCTCCAGCGGTTCCCCACCTTATATGGCGGATCAGGGGGCCTCCCCACTTGGAAAAATCCCGGAATCGTTCGCGGCCGACCCCATCGATCTCACCACTTAACATGGCAGTGTTTTATTTTAATGATCTGCAGAACACAAGGATTGTGATCCCTGGCTAATAAGCCTTTTATGCCTTAATACTGTACATAATAAAAGCCCTAAAACTAAAATGTAAAATTACAAAAAATAACACACATGGACAACTTGCAACGGGGATCGTTTCAAGTTCCTATTTATCGGTGACTACAATGAAAACTAGACATTATGCAGTAGATTAGTGATTTTGCCAATTATTTGGGGGGTCCACTTGCGATATCCTCACGGCCCAACCAGGTGGGCCCCCGACCCACAGGTTGGGAATCACTGCTGTATCCAAAACCGTTGCAGTGGCACCCATTTGGAGAATCGGAGCTGCCCACTCGGGAAACTCTATAGAAACGCCACTTACACACGATCAGAACTGACTCTGACTTGAGCCCCGATGTATGCTTTGACGTACGGCCGCGCGTGCCGCTCGACAAAAATGACGTATACATTCCAACCGAGAAGTGTCGAGGCGAAGCGCGGCCGTGCGACGCATAACCTTTCCGCGTTGATCTCGAATGCCCCGCCCCTCTCCTTTTCTTGCCCACTCATAGAAGCTGTCCCCTCCCCTCCCCCCTCTCGCCAGAGTTCTAGAATGAAGTTCCTGACTTACTATAATTCCTGTCACTCCTGGAATGCCTACCGATCCACAGTAGTCGCTTTGTACTACACACCAAGTGCCTGGTAAAACTGTCAATCTGTCGCGCCTGCAGCAGCACAGCACAAAGGCTTTTGAACTTTTCGATAAGAAAATGACAGGAAAATGTGACGTGGCGTGACGGATGTACCAAGAGATGTCATTTAACTATCACGGAAGGCTGACAATGCTCTCTCTCTCTCTACACTGTAAACAAACTATGAGACGAATGTCAACGCAAGGAAAATGTACAGTAAAAAAAAGAATCGCCTGTAAATTCCATGTGAAATGTGAGTCAGCTCTTATACCAAGGTATGTACAGTACTGTATACTGTACAAGCTTATCGAGGGCACCCAGGACGGTCCCGATGGAAGCGTGAGCGATTATACCGTCTTATCTCGCCAGAGAATCAGCTGACCAATGAAACGAGAGAAAGGAGGGAAAAGGGACGGATAAACACGAGGGTGCGGGCGAGTTTAGGAGTTTAGGAGAAATGGGGTGGGGGGTAAATATTTAGGCAACCGACCGGGTTTTGAAATACTGTGATGATGTTAATGTTAACTGTATGCGTGTATGTGTGTGGAACTGCAGTATATACTGTGTAAATATTGATGCTCTATATTCTATGTGCCTTCTTTTCTACAGCCCTCGTGCAGTGCAGTATATGTGTGCGCAGACCGGTTTGGGCTTTTGTTTTATGCCCATGTGTGTGTGTGTGTGTGTGTGTGTGTGTGTGTGTGTGTGTGTGTGTGTGTGTGTGTGTGTGTGTGTGTGTGTGTGTGTGTGTGTGTGTGTGTGTGTGTGTGTGTGTGTGTGTGTGTGTGTGTGTGTGTGTGTGTGTGAGGGCCGAGGTCCTGGGGAGGTCAATGAGACTGTACATACAAACCCAGACATTCTTCCGAGCACAGGCCAATGCGAGCCACAGGGGTCTGCTGCCTTCGTGACCCCCACGCAGAGGAACAATACTTCACAGGAGAAACGGAGCGAGGGGAGAGGGGAGAGGCACGTGTACTGTACGTACGCAGCGTTTTTGGGATCCACGCGGGTCACTCACGCTGCATGCGCTCTCCACGTGAATAGATACGCCGTGTGGAAAGCAGTTCCTTCTCAAACCTTTTCGTGTCAATGACCCCCATGTGATAATGTTTTGTGGCAGGGACACCCCAAAAGTTTATGTTACTTTAATATATATATATATATATATATATATATATATATATATATATATATATATATATATATATATATATATGTGTGTATGTATGTATGTATATATATATATATATATATATATATATATATATATATATATATATATATATATAAAATATCTCGAACATTTTCAATACAAAACGTATCAAATAATTGCAGATGTACAAGGTAGCAGCACGTCACAAAGTGATGCATTGTGAGCTTGTAGATCTGCTATTTATAAGGTGAACAATATTTAAAAGGTGAACAAAAACAAGTCTGGTTACCTATAGCAATCAAACCAATTATTTATTTAACCCGAATTAAATGTTTTATGGTCACAATTAATATCACTGATGGATGGCTTGGAACCAGAGTTTTTTTTTAAACTTTTTTTTTACTTTTTTTAAGCTCTTAAAATAAAGATGGAACCAGAAAACGGCAGCCACTGATATTATGCCTAATTGTGGGCTCGCTGGAAGGCGAGACCAGTATGTTATACCAAAACTTTATTATGTCAAGGTTATTCTCCTCAAAACAATTACCGACAGTACAATGGCAGGGCCCTTAGCCAATGAGGAGCAGCGTTCTTGGTGACATCACCACCAACAAGTGCAACCTGATATAAATAACAACAACACGTGGGCTCGAGACCAGTATGTTATATCAGTATGTTATACCAAAACTCTATAGACCAAGGGTCATTCTCCTCAAAAAATGTACCGACAGTACAAAGACGGGCCCTTAGCCAATGAGGAGCAGCCAAAGGGTACATCTTTGTGCCCATACATGGTGTTCCATGCGAGCCCACAATGTTTCGTAGGAACAATATTTCTAGTTGCATGGAATGGTACTGCGCGGTGCAGCAGCGGAAACATCCCCGGCTTGCCTCTGTGTTGCGCATGATGAGTGTTACCGATTGCAGCTTTAAACAATTAGAACCACAGCTGAAGATAAAGTACTGTGAGTCAAACTTCTGACAAGTCAGATTTATACAGCCTTCAGTGAAAGGTAATCTTTTCTAATAGACATAGTTTAAACCGTTTTTCTGGATCACAACTGAAGAGATGATTCATGCTCAGTCCGATGTCTGAGAAGAACTAGTGGTTCTGAGAAGAACTAGTGGTTCAAGCCCACTAAATGCCTTCCATTTTCCTCAAGTGACTCACGGTTAACAACCAGGGGTTCTCAGAGTGAGGTCCGGTGACCCCCAGAGGTCCTCCTTCACGGGGGTCCCCGTCGGAAATGTCTGTTTAACCACTTTAACCCTATAGTACAGTGTACTTCGGCCAGGCTCACAAAGCGTCACGCTGAGACTTGTCGTAAAGTTGTACATCTGCTATTTTTGACATTTTTTTTAAAACCAAAACAATCTTTTTGACACTTAAGCCCTTTGCACACAGGCGCGTTTATCCGCACGGATAAAACTGACAATTTCATTTTTTTAAAAGAAAACAATGATTCTCTACAACCTCATGCACACCGCATCCGAATTAGCCGTGCAACGAGTGGTTGCGGCCGGGCGTTTTTTTCTCGATCGAACCCAGTTCGATTCGTGCGTCTTGTCGCATGCGGTAAAAAACTCATCACTCCTTTTATGACTCCTTTTGGGATCCGCAGCGCCGATTCCGCACAGCTTTGCTCACCAAATCCCATGTGTTTTATTCATACAGCAAACGAAAAAAAACGCAACTGTCCTGTGTGCAAAGGGCTTTATTGACATAATATTTTCAGATGAAGGGGTCTGCGGCCAAATTTCTATGAAACATGAAAATGTTTGAGAACTCACTGGATAACCATTACCACACCTCCTCAAAACCTGTAAGCCCCAGTAGTCTTAAGTGCGAAGGCTCACGCTTTGTGATGTTTTCCACTTTATGTTCATATTTTTGATGTTTCTTATCGTCTCTGTCTGGTGGAAAACTGGTGGTCCAAAACTGTTACTTTTCAGGATTCAAATGTAGGTTTCTGGCTGACAACAACGTTATCCTACAAAGAAATATCGTTCTTATTTTGTTTTCACCACGCCGACATGCCAAGATGAAATCACTACTTTATCATTATCAAGATGATGATGATGGTCATTATTATTAATAGTATTATGTACACCTATATTGTCTATTAGGCTTCCAAATTGACAATCTGAACTCCAAACACATTTCTGTTGCTCATTCCAAACATTTGAATCCATGTGTTTTGATTACATAATGCTAGTAATCTGTTTTTTGTTTAGTTATTTTTATTTTTATTTTTTTGCTTTAAATATTAATCCCCATTTCCAATCTGTTATGTTTTGTCCTTTTTTTGTTTGTTTTTTGGGTAGTTTATTTCAACAAGGGGACATACACAAAGCATTATTCTGTTCATAAAAAACACAATAAGACTTAACAATAATGAAGTGAGCTATTCTTTATGTGGCAATCATGCTGTGGTACCACTGCTTCTCAACATCCGGCTCGGGGGACCAGCTCGGGGGACCGGCTCGGGGGCCCAAATGGACCTTTTTATCTTTTGTCTGTAACCTCCACCCTTTCAGGGTCCATTTTGGTTCAATTTGCACACTCTCTGAGTTAAACGAACACTGAGAATATATTACAGAGTAGATTGTGGCCCCAAAGATTTTTCCATTTGTACTTTACCAAAGTGGGTGTCGTGGCACCCGCCGCGATGCCAGTCCAGGGGTGCCACAGAATCATTTCTTGATAACATTTGGAATTCATCAATATCACTACATCAATATCACTTCACTACGCTTTGTAAAAACAGACCTGACTTCCACTTTCAAGTCGTTAAAGGTCAAATACAACATTATTTTCAGATGGAAAGTTTGGAAACGGAGATTTCTCTGTGACATAGCCTACTGTAACCTCTGATGGAAAGATGTGCATATTTACGTCGCGTAATATGATGTAAGATTCTAAAAAACAGTGTAATTCAGGGTCAAAGGTTATTTACAGGGGTGCCCTGAATCAAAAAAAAGCTTGAAAACCCCTACTGTACACGCTCAGAGTTACAGGCAGACCCGTAGTAAGGCTCCATCTGGACACCCTGGTAGGCCCAGGCCCAGACATTGAGAAACAGCTGTGTTTTGGTCTTCGTCTAACCCGATACACACACTCCTCCTATAACATGAGAGCATGGTGGTCTTTCTAATTACCGTGTCCAAAGAGTTACGCGTATTTTGATTGTTTCATTAATAATATATCTTGAGCCCGTGTTGTTATTGAAGCTATAGAACAATCCTGTCATGTATCTTGATCGTCTCTTTTATTTATTTCTGGATGTACAGATTCTCTCTTATCTTTCTCTTATCGAGTCCAATAGACCGTTTGTCAGCCTTCTGATTGGTCCCTGAGACTCCCTGACTGGCCAACCAGAAAAAAACATTCACTTTTTGCTATCGGGGGTGGAGTTTGTGCAGTGGAGAATGTTAAATGTGGCTTTCAAAACTGTCCGCAGTGCGCGACACGGCGATCGCCCGGTACGGCCGCGATCTCGGCCGTGATCTCGCTCATCATAATGAATAAGCTTCAACAAACTAGTTCACATGGACCATATCAATGGTCTAAGAGTCACGATTGGGTACATATATTTTAAATGGGCAGAATTACGAAAAGCCAGCCTATTATGTGAGGTTAGGATTATAGTTCTGTCCTCTTCCTACCCAGGATGCAATGCGCGGTCTATTCTCTTTCTGATCCAGAGGATTAAACTAATTAAAACATTTATTTTCGGGGGGAAAACTACTGTTTTGCTATGTAATTACTGTACCTTTTTCTTCCCTTTTTATTAATATCACCTAGATGTTTTTCCTTTGGTACTTTATATAGCTGTAATGAGGCTATGAAGGGAAAAAAAAATCCCATTCACTGCCACTATAAAAACAATCTGCCCAGGGTCAAATGTCCTATCATAGTAACAGGGCAGAATGGGGCGGGATTTGCAAAAGGGCTTATTGTTGATACGGACACGCGGATAGATATACAATAGATATACAGACGCACTGATGGGTCGTCATATTTCACCCACGGGGGTGAAGCGTTTGGCAGAGCATCTTGATTCACTTTTTTTTGGCCTGCGCCGGGCACAGACTGTAAGGCAGCAGCAGCTACGCAAAAACATACGGAGATCGTATATTTCCTTTGAGAGCCGTATAACGCTTGGACCAGAAACAAAGATATCTATCTGCCCATGGCAAACATGCACACACACATGCGCACGCACACACACACACAGTCAGTCAGACAGACAGACAGACAGACAGACAGACAGACAGACAGACAGACAGACAGACAGACAGACAGACAGACAGACAGACAGACAGACAGACAGACAGGCAGCCAGCGAGCGATGGACAGAAACAAAGTATGTTTACTTGAGTACTTTTCAAAGGCCAATGTTATACTTTTGACTTAGCCAATCTACAAGTTCACAATACGCTGCATCGTACGACAAAGTGTAAAATAGGGCTTCAGTGGGTTCATTTTACATTTAGAGGCATGTCGAAGATTTGACCGAGAGGCTGAGAGGCCTATGGAGCCATCCTTTATCACAAGCCCTTGTTAGCAGCTTGGTTCCCCCCGACCTCTCCCAGCTGTTCAGTCCTCGTCTGTCCACTCCATTCTCAGCCTTGAACACCAAAAACAAAACAAACACAACATTCTCCAAGCAACAGCGCATGCAGCAGCAGCAGAACATACTGTAACGCAGTGTTTCTCAACCTTTGTTCTGCCAGGGCAACTTTTCATAGCCAGAAGATCCCAGGGCACACCTAGTTATACGGTGTGACATGTGTGGCTTTTATAGTTTGTTGATTACTTTTGATGCAGTGATGGTCTTTTTTCTTTTCTTTCTTGTGGTATTAAAAAGGTTTTAAAAGTCCTTAAATTGTGACTTCACTGTCAAATTTCAAAGGGCACACCCAAAGGTCCACGGCACAGTGGTTGAGAAACATTGCTGTAATGTATCGTTCAGTTCTAGTTCAGACCGAAAAGAAAGGCCACATTTCTTTCTCCTCCTCTCTCTCTCTCTCTGTCTCTGTCTCTGTCTCTGGTGATGGAGGAATGTTCTTATCCTCTATCCAAATCCCCTACAGATTTCTAAAGGGAGAGATAGCTGTCCAAATCCCTCAAAGATTTCTAAGGGGAGAGGTAGCTGTCCAAAATCCCTCAAAGATTTCTAAGGGGAGAGGTAGTTAGACGACTAGCTGTCCAAAAATCCCTCCAGAGTTCTTAAAGGGAGAGGTGGAACACCCACCGGAGAATGTCTCCACTTAGGGGAGGGGGTGATAGAGATGTCAAGAACGCAGTGGAAGGGGAAGGAGGGGATTAGCCGGCCAGATGGCCCACGATGACGAGGTAGAACCCGGTTTTGTTGGCGTTCACACACACACAGGGATGTGCTGGCCATTGGGAAAAGCAGGACAACTCCCGAACGGCCGGTTCATTCCCGGCCGGCCCATTAGGAAAAAATGTAACTGTTTGCACAAAAGTCCAAATTAAACTGTTTGCACAAAAGTAGTGAAAACAGCAGATCTACAAGCATGCTTGTAGATCGGCTGTTTTCACTAGTTTAAATCATTTTTAAAATGATAAATACAAAACAAACGGTTTTGGACATAAGGTTTCCACCCGACAACGACGAAATATAACTGTAATTGGCCCACTGGCTTGTCACTTGTCATGATCTGAAATGGCAAATCTTTGAGTAGCAGCAGCGCTATGGAGAGAGATCTCTCTCTATAGCTTGCAATGAGGGCCTCTACAACTCTTTTTCCCGGGCTGAATCAGGGGCCCAGCATGTCCCTGAACACACACACAGTCACAGGCTCCTTGGCCAGGTTAAGATAGCATCGGCCCGGCTCGCGGCGGGTGGTAGAAACAGGCCGCAGGAACAGGTTTTCAGGGCCGCGGCTGGGTTCTTAAGCCGGGCTACGAAAACGAAAGCTTAAAAAGGGATTTACAAGATAACTCCTGTTTATTTCATGTGGCTGTCGAAGCGTTTGTCTCGTTTGCCACCCCAGGAGTAGATCAAGAACAGAGCCACGAAAACTTGGAATGTGTCGAATGTTTTTTTCCGGTAATCGCCGGAAAAACTAAACCCCTGACAAACTAAATTTAGCCGTACCCCTGCTGAGGCGAAGTAAACGTGGGGAGCCGCAAAGACAGCTGTAGCATCGAATCACCCAGAAATGTTTTGATCCATGTGCTTTTTCTCTGGTTACATAACGTTCGCTGTCGGCACAGAAACCTTGTATCTCCACATTTTGCAGGGTTTTGTTGTAAATGAATGCCCTATACTTCAATGTACAAGTCTCACATGCAAAAGTGGCGCTTTTAGCTTGTAAATCTGCTACCTTCAAGCGATTATGTCTGGGTTTTATGAATTTTAAACCGATGGAAAGTGTTTTTAACAAGAGCTTTTGTGACCAAATAACAACTACATTGGATCCATTGGAACGCAGGTTTTCTTTTTTCTTCCCTCTTCCATTTCCTGAAAAGCAATTTCTTTATAATTTCTTTTGGACATACAAGGTTTCCGCCCACCAGCGACGATAACAAACGACGTGGTGTTGATGCCATCGCAGACCTCATCAAGCTCTTGCTCTTCCGGGAAAGAAATGAGGGGGATTTATTTTACAGATGATTACATAGCTCTGGCATGGACCTCCTCATGTCATGGATCATTTGTGAGATGATTCTTAATACATCCATTTATAAACGTCTGAGTTTAATTAACACTGTGGATTTTGCTGCGTGTGCATGCGCCTTTTTTTGGCACTTGGCTTGGCTTCCCCCATCCCCCTGAGTGTCGTGTCTTTCTAGGTCTAGGACAGAGGTCTTCAACAGGGGGTTTGGGGCCTCTAGGGGGTCCTCAGAGTTACTACAGGGGGTCCTCCAAAACTTGCTTGAACCCTAGTGTCCATTAGCCTAGTAAACGTCCAACTTCCGTTATCCAGGAGGATTGAAAAGGTTTCCGGAAGAGGGCGGGTACATGGCTAAGTGTCCATATTCCTAGAACTGTGGCCAAAAATAGCAGATCTACAAGCTTGTAGATCGGCTATTTCTGGCAAAGAGGTTTGGTGTATAGGGGAAAAAATGAAACTATATGGAATCTATGAACAGGTTGTGGGGGTCCCTGCTTCATCTCTCTCTCAACTAAGGGGTCCTTTGCCTGAAAACGTTGAAGACCCCTGGTTTAGGACAGTGTATATGAAAAAACAGCTCTTCTTTCAAACCTGTGATCCCGGTCTTTCCCATTTTATGTACAGTTCCTATTAATTTAAACGTTTTCTATAGAAACTGAAAACGATCTCTTAAGTTATGGGGATCGGAAGTTCGCGTATAAATGTGTACCAAATAGAGTTTTGCCTTTTGGGTTATAACGTGATCTTGGATTTTTTTGTTATGTTTTATTACATAATTATTGTTATTCTGTAAACACACATACATTGTTGTTGTTTTCCACCGTTGTTTGTCAATCATGTAATTTCTCTGGAAGCTCACTCCCGCAACACTACATTAAAAGGGAATTCAAATAAAAATGAAATATTCATTGAGTGTTTCTCAAACTTTGTTCATGTCAAGGACCCCCAGATTGTTATGTATTTGGCTGCGGACCCCCATCTGAAAATGTTTTGTGCCAGGGACCCCCAGAAGAGAACATTTATGTAAATCTTCCAAATATTCAAATAATTTTAAATATAGCTGATTGCTTGGTAAAGCTGCTATTTTTGATTGGCCAACATAACATAATATGATGAAGTGGTTAAAGCAACTGTGATTCTATGTTAGCCCCCCAAGCTCTCCTGGGGGTCTTTGAAAACCAACGTCATAGATGGAGAATCCATTGTTTCTTGAACATGTCATCCATCACCCCTAAGCATGCTCATATACTGTTTATATTGGCTGTGGCTTTGCGTGCTTACTTCCTGCGAGGGGTGTCGCACCAAATTCTGGCAGGGCCCAAATTCAAGGATTCACTGCGGGCCCTCCATGAATGTTCTTCATTTAGACTGGGAATGCATTATTAAGTGTTATTTTGTGCTTTAACTATTGAAAAGCAGATATATACATGTAAGCTCACAGCGCGGCACTCGGTGACGCGCTGCAAGCTTGTAGATCTGCTATTTTAGTGGTGCTCAAACTTTTTCATGTGAAGGACCCCCAAAATGATTATGTATTTGGCCACGGACCCCCATCTCAAAATATTTAGTTTCAGGGACCCCCCAGAAGCAAAATTTAAAGTTACAAATGTTCGCTTAAAAAAAAAATATATATATTATATTCAAAGATTTGCACACATTTTCACGACTTTTCATGAATAGCATCTACAAGCTTGCAGTGCAGCACTCTGTGCCACGCTGTGAGCTTGTAGATCTGCTATTTTTCAATAGCTAAAGTATAAAACAATTAAGGCCCCTCCACCATGGGCCCTAGTCCCACTTTTCTCCCCATTGTGACGCCCCTGCACACCCCCTCTATCAAAGCAAACGGGCCCCACACTCCTTCCTTTTTGCCCATGGCCTTTATGATAGTGTCCATTTGGACGGCAAGTTTAGATTTTGTTTAATCGTAGTCTTTTGAATAGAATGTTATTTCGTTTTAGTCATATTTTAGTCATCTCAAAAGGTTTCGTTTTAGTTTACAAGATCAAAACGTGTCGCTCTGCGACGTGTTGTGGGCTTGTAGATCTGCTATTTTCAGAGTGCGTCCCCCACGACTTTTGTCAACCCACTGAATGATGACAAAAACCTACTGCCATCAACCCATTGAATGATGGCAACGAAGCTACTGCGCCCGCCGGTACCTGCAGTATCTGAGCTGCTGCACCATTCAATGGTCTGATGAGACGTGACAAATTCCCATTCAGTGCGTTGATAGCGTTCGAAGCCGGAGATATCGCCACACAGTCGAACAGCTGGACGCTAGACAGGGTCGAGACCAGGGCACATGCAGGAGCATGAAGGGTCACACCAGAGCCTGTCAGTGATTAAGATCAACGTCGCCTCGCCACAGATCAGCACGTCAGCCCAGAGAGCTAATGTGACCGTGACCGCCCGCCAAGGCCTCTTAAATCACTGCAGTGAAAGCGGTGGGAGAGACGTAGGCTGACATAGGCCCACTGTAACCGTCAGCTGACACAGCAGAGAACGTTAAATACAATTACAGTAAATCAGTGGTTCTCAACCTGTGGGTCGGGACCCCCGGGGGTCCCCAAATTATTTTGGGGGGTCCCCAGATGATTAACTTAATGTGCAACATTGTTTTCCTCACTCAACAGTAAACAAACCAGCATTAAGTGTAAGTGTATAGATAGAGGGTATGTGCACACTTCTAAAGTGACACTTTAAGGACTTTTCAACCTCTAAAATGACAAATTAAACATTGTCCAAATTGTCAAATATTAGAGGCTGAAATTGTGAAAATAGATGATCTACATGCTCACAACGCCTCGTTTTGAGCATGTAGATCTGCTATTTTCACAATAGAACCGTGTTATACAACATGTAATCAAATGTAGTGCTTGTCAGGGTGAGGGGGTCCCCAGTTAAAATATGATTATTTAGCGGGTTGTGGCCTGAAAAGGTTGAGAACCACTGCAGTAAATCACACGAGAAGTTCAGGATGTATATTTGTCTCCAGACATAAAGTTCTTAACCGCTAAACCATCAAAATGTAGCGTTGTGTGGCTTATACAGTACGCCTTAATTTCCGTCATTTAAAACATCCAAGGTCCAGTGGCGTGTGGTATGGGAGCAAATTGACTGGAAGGAATCGACGAAAGAATAAGAACAAGAATAATTTATGTTTGTCCCAGGGATGTGCTGGGCCCCTGATTCAGCCCGGGAAAAAGAGTTGGAGAGGCCCTCATTGCGCGCTATAGAGAGAGATCTCTCTCCATAGCGCTGCTGCTACTCAAAGAGTGACAAGCCAGTGGGCCAATTACATGAGTTATAGTTCGTCGTTGTCGGGTGAAAACCTTGTATGTCCAAAACCGTTTGTTTTGTATTTATCATTTTAAAAATGATTTAAACTAGTGAAAACAGCCGATCTACAAGCACACAACGCCTCGCACCGCGAGGCGTTGTGTGCTTGTAGATCTGCTGTTTTCACTACTTTTGTGCGACAGCCTTGTATGATGAAGCAGGGCTTTGCTTTGCGAAAAAATGTACACATTTGAAACTTGGAGATACGAGGTTTCTGCCCGACAGTGACGATTTACTTTGTTGGCCGCCCAGCCCCCAAAATGGAACGAAGGCCGACATTTTATTTTTATTTTTTTCCTAATGGCCGGCCTGGACCGGTCGGGAATGAACCGGCTGTTCGGGAGTTGTCCCTCTTTTCCCAATGGCCAGCACGTCCTTGTTGTCCTCTCTGCCAGCTGGTACTGTAAGGACAGGAAGACCAAATGTCAACTGTCAGTCACACAATAAGGACATTACGTGGTTTCATCAATACACACACACACACGCATGCATGTACGCACGTATACGCACGCACACACACACAAATAAGGATGAAGAAAATGGACTATGGCAGTGACGGGAAAGAATGGCCCTCTGTCCAAACCACGGTATTTATCCAGATTATACAGGATTAAAATGTCAAGAGTCCAGCGGAGGTGAAGCCAGAGGATCCCAACATTGTTTTCTCACTCAACAGTAAACAAACCAACATAAAGTTAAAGTGTATAGAGGGTATCTGCACATTTCTAAAGTGACGATTTAAGGACTTTTTAATACCTCTAAAATGACTTAAACATTGGCCAAATTGTAGATAGATAGATAGATAGATAGATAGATAGATAGATAGATAGATAGATACCTTTATTATCCCAAGGGAGAAATTCAGTTGTCCAGTTGTAGCACAGATATCAAATATTAGAGGCAGAAATTGTGAAAATAGCAGATCTAGTTGCTCACAACGCCTCGCCACGAGCCGTTGTGAGCATGTAGATCTGCTATGTTCACAATAGAACTGTGTTATACAGAATGTAATGCCTCAACTCTTAGTGCTCGTCAGGGTGGGGGGTTCCCCAGTTAAAATATGATTATTTTGGGGGTTGCGGCCTGAAAAGGTTGAGAACCACTGATATATAGGACTTTGGAGGTTGTTAATGTAATATGGGCCCTTCCAGTCTGTGTGTAGAAGCAACAACAACAACATGCACAATAAGTTATGGTCAGAACTTATCCAGAGGATAGGCTATCCTCTTAAGGCGCCGTCCAAACTTTTGCGACAGCTATCGTGTACGTTTAGTTTGAGAATGAGGGGAGGAGGGTGGGTCCAATTCATTCTCAATGAAGGTCACATGGTTTTTTGTCTCTTGCAAATCTCTTAGCCAAAAGACAGCCTTCGGTTGAGCAAGAGACACGGCAACGACATGAAACCATGTGGCTTGCATAGAAAATGAATTGGACTCCACTCCCCTCCTTATTCTCAAACGATACGGAGAAGATGTCTCACGCATATGTGTGATTGCGGCCTCATAAATTCTGACCATAAATTATGAATACGAAAATGAGATGATGCATCTCATTTTGGAAGGGGGTCCTAGTATGCCACTGTCATGGGGCAGGCCAGCCCGTGCCCTAACATTAGGGACAATACACAGACACGCACACGCACGCACGCACGCACACAGACACACACACACACACACACACACACACACACACACACACACACACACACACACACACACACACACACACACACACACACACACACACACACACCCCTCACCTGTCTCTCCTCTGCAGTGCTGGCAATCCTCTGTTGATTGGGAGGTGCCAAGTACTGTAGAGGAGAGGGGTGTTTGTGCTCATTTTATCTTGTAGTTCTCCTAAGTGTAAATGTGTGAAATAAGTGGCGCCTGCAATAATAATAAGTATAACGGAAAAGAATGGATGCAATTATAGATAACTTATGGGACACAGCTTGCCTTGTTTTAAGTTAATTGAAACAAATTACTGTGAGTGTTCTTGGTATGACCCACCTGCTTTAAAATGGTGGCTGCTGCTACAGCAGAAAGGCACTAGGCAGTTTAGTTTGGGGAACAGCCAGACCATTTTTGGACAGTCCTGATTCTTAGAGCCTTGTCTGTTTGGTCAACCCTTACTGTCTCTGTGACAGGACGCAGTGCTGACTGTTTGACCCGTAGAATGTAGAAAACGGGAGAATGGACAAATAAGTGACACCAATGGTTTCTACATTTTGATGCCTGTTTCACAGCAATTTCAAATATTTTCTATAGACTGATTTCTCAGAGCGGCAACCTTAACCACAGTGTAAATCCGCACCTATATGTGCAGTGTGTGTGTGTGTGGCACATGGCAGCGCTCTGGAAAAAGGTCTTTATCCGGTCCGAAATGCTAGCGGAAACGACTGCTATTGGCTGCAACCGCAGCAAAAGCAGGTCTTCACTCGGTAGAAACCCTAGAAACAAACGCTACTTTATCATTCATTTTCAAATGAATGGGACTTGATGATATTGTGGGTTGCTCTGGAAAGGGAAGACTGGAAATCTCTGTTGGAACTGTTACCCCTGCGACCCGATTCTGGATAAGCAGTTGAAGATGGATGGATGGATGGATCGATGGATGGATGAACACAAAGCAGAGCCAACGGGGAAAAAATGCATTGCTTAAGGTAAGATTATTTTATCTTTAAAGTATTCCTGTCTTAGTTGCCGCGTCAATTGATTCTGGTCTTTATTTTTGTTAAGATTGCAGGTCGCTTAGCCTTGTCAGGTCGCTTGAAATAATACTGCTACAGTATAGGTCTCCACCAAACATAGTACTACAGATACAGAAGATAGACAGGCAGTCGAATGAAGGCAGGATATAAGTCTGTAGGAATGGTGTGAAAAAAAGGTTGCTGAATGCACCTGATTGATTGATTGGATACTGTATTAACAGCTTGCAGAGACAGTACAGGGAAGTACAGTACAATACAAGGTCTGCTAAAATCCTTTTTTCCAAGAAATGGGATCTAAGGGTTTGAGTTTTTACAGGGGCCTGTTCCGAATTGCAGCCGCCTGCATGTAAGTACTCTTTTAGTACCGTTTTGAAGGAGGGTTAGGATGCACACTTCTGATTGTTGGTAAATGCATTCCACATTTTAGTTGCATAGCAGGAGAACTAATTTAACCCCTTGTTTGAGCCAAATCTGGGTTGAACGTGATCTGTGGAGCTACCTCTCTGTGATTGTGGACCTCTTTGATGTTTTTGAAGTACCGTAGTTAGTCAGGTACATGGGAGCCAATGAGGTGTGGTGTGTCTTGTAGCCTGAATGCTGACACCGACAGACGGCTACTAGGGTGCTAAAAATAACCTATGGCTTGATGTATTTTTCAACAACAACGCCACTGCAATCTGATGGTTGAAAGCAAGCTCGGTTGGCTTTCGGCGCTTCCCCACCAAAAGACGGGCTGTGATTGGCCAGTAGTCACTTTGAGTGGCAGTGTGCCTTCCACACTTACGCCCTCCCGTTTTCTTTTACAGGTCGCTCCAATGAACTGCAGCGGCGAATGCTGTATATCTAGGTTTTTATATGTATGCCGCCACCGACGCCGGTGCGGTGGAGAGCTACCTTAAAAAACCTTCACCGAGGGACACGGTCACAATATAGGCTTTCAAAATAAAAGTCAAGGATGCGGTCACAAGTCATGCAGTCACCGGGAGTCACGCTCCTAGCTACCAATTTTGTTGGACGGACCACTTTGTGAACGCCTATAGAGAATAATACACACTACTGTAGAACGTAAAATGAAAACATCCTGCCCCCTCTTTAACAGCGGTTGCATTTGCGACTTAACTGCCAAATAAAAAAAGTGCAGTCATGAGGCTCGGTTCACCTCAGCGTCCCTTCCCGTCCCCCCCAAAGCCGCAGCCTTCAACTCGACCCCTCTCTTTCTCTCCTTCCCTCCCTCCCTCCATCTGTTTATCTGTTATCTATCTATTTAGTGGAATGTCCCCACCCACTAGGGATGGGACGATATGAACATTTCATATCACGATTATTGTGACAAAAGAAATTGCGATTTCCAATATGATCGATAAAAAAATAAATAAAAAAATAACATTATCCGGTGGAACTTTTGCCAAAACAAAGACATTTGATAGAGAGTGAAAAAAATAATCAAGTACGTATATTATAATTACCTTTTACCAACTATAGATGGTTTTAAATGGTACCGGATATGCAGCTCGGCAAATAAAATTTGAATTGATCCCAGTGCACGACGAAGGACGATATCACGATAAATTAAATCTCCACGATGCGATTATCGTGGGTGTTTTTTATCACGATAACTTATCGCCCCATCCCTACCGCACACCTCAGCCCCCAGCACCCCCACCCACCTCCCCACTTTATCACTGCTTCCTTCCGACCACACTATAGAGGCTTTTTACGGGACCTTGGGGAGACGTGTGGTGGGACCTCATCCCGCCAGACACCGTTCTTTACACAGTAAAAAAAGAGAGAGAAATCCTCAAGAGTTTTAAAGGTGCTGTGAGTGACATTTTGTTCCTAAAATAAGTGTTGCATTCTGATAGTGATCCAGTGATCCTTACTATATAGCATATAGTTTCTCAAACTTTCAAATTTCAAGGCCTCCCCTTAACTCTGACAGTGTACAACTGGAACCAAATGGACCCGTGCAGTGTTCATTTGGTTCCAGTTGTACACCGTCAGTTACAGACCTGTATGTGTTAATTTAGACCCCACTAAAGGAACCCACCGAGTCCCTGGAATCCACTTTGAGAACCGCTGCTATATATTATACAGTAGAGTGTTTGTTCAGTTACTATAGGGCAGGGGTCTTCAACGTTTTCAGGCCAAGGACCCCTTAGTTGAGAGAGATATGAGGCAGGGACCCCCAGTCCATCATCGTTTGACAGCACAATCATCAGTGTATTTTGGATTCTTGTCAATTCACCCTTTGTCAAGTCCCGCCCATTGTCCTGCCCCTCTCCACACCCATTGGTTGCTGTGTCTTGGTGGGACATTCAGTGGGACATTCATATTGTTATTCTGTGGGCTCAATTCTAATTTCAAACTTTGTTTCAGTCAATTGGAGCTGCTCAGTGGCAGCATAGTGAATCAGCATGTTTTTAAATGTTTTTATTTCTCCAAAAATTATGTTTTAGCTAATTCAACATAAAAAAGGCGGAACCAGGGCGGGACAAGGCAGATAGACCCTGCTGGTTGGTCAGTCAGGGACCAACCAGGAGGCTAACAAAGGGTGAATTGTGTTTTCAGATATGTAACCACTTGAACCGTCAATACTTAATAAAACTTGACCTTTCACTCTGTACTTAGTCTGCTCTTTTTCCCCTCTACACCAAATCTCTTTGCCGAAAATAGCAGATCTACAAGCTCACAACGGCTCGCAGCGCGAGGCGTTGCTTGTAGATCTGTTATTTTTGGCTAAAGTTCTCAGGATATGGACAAACAAGTTTCAATTGTTTGTTTATCCTGTATCTGCTCCTGATTTGAATCCCAAACTGAACATGTTGTTCACTACAGAGATGGGGAGAAAGCTTAACGTCCATTATTGCGACCGTAGGTCGCATTTACTATCAAAACCTGCACAAAGTGTGAGTGAGTCCGTCAGTCCGTCCGTCAGTCTGTCTGTCACACCTCACACGTCACACTTTTTCCCTGCTTATATCTCCGCAACCGTTGCCCCGATCCATGCCAAATTTTGCACACACGTTCCTTGGCTGCCAAACTACAACCTCCAAGGACCCCCGGAGCTCCAGGGACCCCCAGGTCCCTGGGGGACCCCCAGATGTAAAAAATGACCAAATGCGCAAACATGACCAAATGACCACCCCAACGGGGCTGCTCACGGGGAATTCCCGGGGACCACCGACTCCTGGTGCTCCAGAACGGATGCAAAAGTGGTGGCGCCCCCAGTGGAGGACCCCCTACACTGCAGCTCACATAAAATGCCGTAACTCCGGCTAGGAGCAACCGGGACAGCCGGGGCCGGTACCTATTCGTCCGCCTTGCCGGCGCGGAGACCCCACCCCTCATTTCTCACATGGCCCTCTTCTAGCGCCACCATGAGGCCGATTCTTGCAAAACACATTTTTGGACACTGCTCCTACAATTTTCGCCCTAAAATCACGCAAATCGGTACACAGACTATGTCTACACTCATCCCATCAACATGAATCTGTCCCATATAGTGCCACCTCCAGGCCGATTTTTAAAAACACATTTTTGGACACTGCTCCTACAGATTTGGCCCTAAAATCACGAAAATCACTACACAGTATGTCTACACTCATGTCATCAACATGGATCAGGAAGATTTTGGCAAAACACATTTTTGCCCTATTTGTGGAGATAAGTGACCTACGGTCGCTTATCTCCCGATTAGGGAGCCTTACTGGTTAGTAGGATAGATAGGACAGTAGGCTGACAGGAGAGGGAGAGATGGGAGTGACACGCAGCAAGGGTTGTCGGGAACGGGACTCGAACCCGCAACGTGCTGTCAGACTACACTGTAGCCTAGGTGCCTGGACCGCTACGCCAGCATTCCGGGCCTAGAATGTCTATTTTTGCCAAAGAGATTGGATGTAAAGGGTACTGTGTAACCTCCCTCCTTCTCTTTCACCAATGCTTTGTGGATGAGACTCTTGGCTCAATTTGTTTTTGTTTACTCATTGCACACTGTCAATTTAACTTCTGAGAGTGTAAAAAAAACCTGGACCCAAGTTTTACTGTCAGAGTTAAACTTGCGTTGTGAGCTTGGAGGTTATTGGCTACTTTCCGGTGCTTGATACCACAATGAACTAAGTATAATCAAGTCAATACTGGAGATGGCGTACGGCATGGATTTCTACACAGGCAATTATTTCAACATAAGTTGCTGCAATCAAGTACAGGAGAGTTTAGACAAGGCAATTGAATGCTGCCTTCAGGTGTTGCATGGAAAGAGGGCATTTGCATTTCCTTCACCATAGTAAAAACTGCATTCATGGTCTGGAGCGGGCACTTTTTACAAATGGATAAAAGGGCAGGGGCTCAAGCCCCCTTTGAAGTCTATGTGTGCACGTGCCTGCACTCAAGAGTTGAGGGGTAAATCTTCCAGTGCTGTCTGTCTTATCCTGTGGAGAGGACCATTTACAATTTAGACATTTAGCAGACGCTCTTAATCCACAGTGATTTACAATGAGCAAGGTAAGCTCACTTTAATAAATCAAATGCGTAGAGATAGTAATCTATACTATTAGATCATAGATAAACCAAGATTTCAGTCTAAACAGTATAATATAAAAACATAATCTGTAAATTGAGACTATACAAACTATAGATTGCCAGGTCAATAAATGAACCTGGAATCTGTCTAATGACATGCTATCTAAATCAGTGGTTCTCAAAGTGGGATCCGGGGACCCCCAGGGGTCCTTGGGGTGGTTCCAGGGGGTCTCCAGCATATATTAAGTGATACCAAGACGCCTGCTCTTTTGGAAGTGTTTTTACATAAATGTTGGGGGTCCCTGGCACAAAACCATTTCAGATGGGGGTCCGCAGCTACATGCATATCAATTTGGGCCGGGGGTCCTTGACACTAACAAGTTTGAGAACCACTGCTCTAAATCAGTGGTTCTCAACCTTTTCAGGCCGCGACCCCCAAAATAATAATATTTAAACTGGGGTCTCCCCCAGCCCCCACCCTGACGAGCACTAAGAGTTGAGGAATTACATTTTGTACAACATGGTTCTATTGTGAAAATAGCCGATCCACATGCTCACAATGTCTCGCAACACAAGGCGTTGTGAGCATGAAGATCAGCTATTTTCACAATTTGGCCATTGTTTAATTTGTTATTTTAGAGGTATTAAAGTCCTTAAATTGTCACTTTATAAATGTGTAGATACCCTCAATACACTTTATGTGTTGGTCTGATTACTGTTGAGAGAAAAAAACAATGTTGCGCATTTAGTTAATCATCTGGGGACCCCCCAAAATAATTTGGGGACCCCCTGGGGGTCCCGACCAACAGTTTGAGGACCACTGCTCTAAATTACATTTAAACCTTTGCATAAGCCTGCAAGGTCTGCAAAGAGGAGAGGAGAGGAGGTCACCAGGTTAAGAATGTTATCCCAGACCCTCACTGAGCAAACTGCAGGTGGAAATATCCATTTCTCTGTGTGTCTCTCTCACACACACACACACACATACACACACATACACACACACACACACACACACACACACACACACACACACACACACACACACACACACGGTTTATTGTGTATGTCGATACTTAATCTTTCTAGCTTTCCTTCATTTGTTTTGCCCTGCTCCAATGTTCTGTCTCATGGGAGACAGAGAGGGGGGAAAAAACTGAGCGCTGAATAATAGAATCCTACAAGAGAAACAATTAGAGGGGAGGAAAGGCCTGGATAAAAGACAGATAAGAGAAAGAAAAGGGAAAGAAAAAAAGAGTTGTGGATTCTGAGCGTATTTGTGGATGTAGCGCAGAGGTCTTCAGCAGGGGGTCCGGGACCCCTAGGGGGTCCTCAGAGTTACTACAGGGGGTCCTCCAAATTTTCCAATCCTTTTTATATTAACAACTTGAACCCTAGTGTCCATATTCTGAGAACCGTAGCCAAAGACAAGGCTTGTAGATCGGCTATTTTCGGCAAAGAGGTTTGGTGTAGAGGGGGAAAAGCAGACTACTGTAAGTACAGAGTGAAAGGTCAAGTTTATTAAGTATTTGACGGTTCAAGTGGTGAAATATCTGAAAAAAAAACACAAATTGACATGAATCCGAAATACACTGATTAGTCAGAGGCCTTAGGGTTTTTTCGTGCTAATCAGTTTAAAAGCGCCAAATTTTGCACAGATGTATCTCAGGGCATGTTCTAATGATTTAGCTAGGACACCCGAGTCTGCGACCTTTACAGAGGCCAAATCAAGTTGGGCTCCCATCGACTTTCTATACAGGAGGAAAATACCCAGAAAAACATTTTTTTCTGGGTATTTAAGTAGGATGTGAGGGGTCTTAACTAGGGGTTTGTCATGATACTGAATCCATTGCAAGCATTTGTTTTGCACAAAAAACATTCCTTGGGCTACAAATGGCTCAGAAAACCCCCACAAAACAGTGAAAAGTGAGTGAAGTGATGACTCATCACTTTTCATCACTAAACCATCGTTTTCTGCCCCTTGGTTGCGCTCGTAATAAACAATATCCAAACAAAACATGGATTCTGACAAAGCTACACCTATTAAGAGCGAGTTAAGAGCTACAATCTATTTAGGTTTGTTTCGCTGGGGGATGTAAACGGATCTGCACCGCATCACGCAACTTCCCTTAACCGCAGCACTTCCACCACCAGCGCATATCGTGGCCAGGATGCACAAACACTATGCCTAACGCTAACCTTAATCCTAAACTCACAGAAATAATGCTTAAATCTAACCTCAAAACCCTGTCCGTCTGGGTGAAACACCTGGGAGAGACACCCTCCCATGAAGAGCCACAGGGTGCCACAATGTGTCACAGCCATGCTGATGCTCTTTCTGTCAGATGTTTCTCACCTCTTCTTTCTCCGTACAGTACAGTATGTCTCGCCTTAACAGTTTGCATACCTTACAGTTTGGGGGTTGAACTGCATGACCACTGGAATCCCAGTGTGTTGTAGCCAACTGTGGAATCTCAGGTTTGACATTTGTATATCTTTGTTGTCGGGCAGAATCTCCAAATTTTGACTTTAATAGTATGGCGTAAATTAACGCCATACTATATACAGTGTCACACAAAGCATCAAAAGTAACAGATCTGCATGCGCTACGCATATTGAGCTTGTAGATATTCTACTTCTGCTGTTTTTTTCATTTGAATTCTTATTCCTTTGTTGTTTATAAACTAGAGTGCATACTTTGCCTTTTTCCGACCTCACACTTGTATGCCCTGGGTGGGGGCCGCTCTCTATTCCGACATGCTGCCATTCTGACATTGACTTCTAATTGTCTGAGTGGCGGCACTTCCATAGAGGTTAGGGTTAGTGTCGGAATGGGGGGATGTCGGAATGGCAGCATGTCGAAATGGGGGGATGCATCCGCTCGGGGTAATGTCTTCTGAATGTCTAAATTGTAAAACTAAACTAAAGAGAAACTAATATGAACCAGTTTTTAGTAGTATTGTTTTCCAAATGTATGTATCATCATCTATTCTGTAATTGTGGACCCCCTTGAAAACTAGATTATTCATCTCAAGGGGTTGCTCCCAATGAAGAATTTCAACACAACCAAACTTCGATATAGATAAAACAATTCCAACAATTACATTGTAAATTGTCCTAGTGACATTCTTTTCCCTCCAAGTTGAGTCGACCCAGAGGGATCATGTAATGTAACCCAGTCTTGAGCGTGGATTTGTTAGGCTCCTACACTGAGCTCCTATAATGAATTAATGAAGATTGGTAAACCGTTTAGGAGCACTTTGTAAACAAACAGATTATCAACGTTGATCTCATCTCAGAGAAAGAGAGAGAGGGAGAGAGAACTTCTTCATAGTGATTTTCATTACAGTCAGGGTCGTCACAAGGGGGGGAAAAGTGGGCCCAAGGTGGAGGGGGCCTTAATTATTTTATACTTTAGCTATTGAAAAATAGCAGATATACAAGCTCGCCGTGCGGCTGCGAGCTTGTAGATCTGCTATTTTTGAAAAGTCGTGAAAATGTGTGGAAATCTTTGAATATTATGTATTTTTTTAAGCGAACATTTGTAACTCAAATTTTGCTTCTGGGGGGTCCCTTGAACTAAATATTTTGAGATGGGGGTCCGTGGCCACATACATATCATTTTGGGGGTCCTTCACATGAAACAGTTTGTGACATATAGGTTTTTAAAAAAAACCTTAGAAGGATTTGAAATATTCAAAGACTTGCACAAATGTTCATGATTTTTCAAAAAATAGCAGATCTACAAACTCGCTGTGAGCTTGTATATCTGCTATTTTTCAATAGTTAAAGCAGAAAATAATGCCTAATAATGTGTTCCCAGGGTTAAAAAACCCCTCCCCCTATGAAGAACATTCATGGGGGGCCCACAGTGAATCCTTGTACCCACTACCCAGGGCCCAGAATTTGGTGCGACACCCCCTGCATTACAGTGATGTGTACTGTAGGTATCTGCAGCCATAAATCTGAGCACATGTGATATATCGTCTAGGGGGCTTGAGAGTGCTAAGAGCAGCACATCTATATATCACCATAATCCAAGACAGAGAGTAATACAGTTTCAACAATTCACTTTCTGCTAAACACGGGAAAGCAGCTTCTACTTCTACTTCTTCTGCGAGTTTCTAACCGGGCTTGTCAACGTGATTTTAAAATGTAGTTCGTCACCAATCCAGATGCCATATGTGTATTCATAATGTTGGGACTCTTTCAACAGCTTTACGGGATGTAGCCGTAATCTCTTGTGGATAGCATGTGTTTTGTTCTATCAGCATTTATAAAGACCTGATCGAATGCTAGTATTGATCAGGTGAAGTATTGATATATTTCTATCGTGACTACTTTTTTTTTTTTTTTTTTATAATTTTTATCCCACAATTTTGTAACCCATTTTTTCACCCAGTGCCAATTGCCTATGTAATCCTGGGCTCTGCTCTCCCTCTGCCAACCTGGGGAGGCAACGGACTGACCTCATGCTTCCTTCTATGCATGAGGAGTCCAAGTTGCTTCTTTTCACCTGACAGTGGAGATTTCCCTGGTTTGGACGTAGCGCGTGGAAGGAACACGTTATTCCAACCAGTTCCTTTCCCCTCCATCAGGCGCCCCGGCTGGCCAGGGGGAGGCATTATTGAGACCAGGATTACGTGCATGTTTTTGTGAGGGTATCAACCCTAGGAGACACGGGGAGAACATGCAAACTCCACACAGAAAGGCCCTATCGCCAACCCCACCTAGGGTGTGGGCGCTCTATCGTGACTACTAATTGAAGCCGAGACCGAATTGCACAAAAGATCCCTGACAGCACATGGTTGGTTCTACAGACTCCAAATTTCGCACGCAGATAACTCAGACCTTTGCCTACGTTCTTAGCTAGGCCTCGACCCGACCCGATATGCGGTTTTCCGTAACCAACGCAAAAGGTTCGGAATCTCCATAATATGCTGAGTCCTGACTACTAATTGAAGTCAATGGACGCGAATCCGAATTGGCCCGAATCGCATGAAAGAGCCCTGGCAGCACATGGTTGGTGCTACAGACTCCAAATTTCGCACGCAGATAGCTCAGACCTTTGCCTACGTTCTTAGCTAGGCCTCGACCGACCCGATACACAGTTTTTCGGATCCGGCACGAAAGGTTTGGAATCTCCGTATGCGGAGATGACTGACATCAGGCCGTTCCGGAGCAAGCGCTGACTCATTGTGACATCACTTCATAAAAGGCTCTGACATCACATACGCCACATGAGTCAACAAAAAATCTCTGTGAGTGTGTGTGTATGTATGTATGTATATATATGTATGTATGTATGTAATCCGCGTGCGTATCTTGAGAACCGTTCGTCCCACCAGCTTCAAATTCAGCGCGCGTGTTCCCTGCCGCAGCAGGTAGTGCAGTGCCCGGCCTCGACCCGACCCGATATGCGATTTTTCGGAACCCAGCGCAAAAAGTTTGGATTCTCCGTATGCAGAGCTGTTGTCTGACATCAGGGTCTTCCGGAATCGGCACTGTGTCTGCAGAGATCTCCATATATGGGCATAAAATGGACGCAGACAGACAGATACAGATATCTCCATATATGGGCATAAATGGACTCAGGCAAACAGATGGTCAAAATGGATCCTATGACAACAGGTATAATGGGGTTTGCATTACACAGAATTCGGCACAAGCATTCCTCGCCGCAGCAGGGAGTGCAGTGCCCGGCCTCGACCTGACCTGATATGCGGTTATCCGGAACCAGCTCGAAAGGTCCGGAATCTCCGTATGCAGAGCTAATGTCTGACATTAGTGTTTTCCAGAACCGGCACTGTGTCTGCAGAGATCCCCATATGGGCATAAATGGACACAGGCAGACAGATACAGATATCTACATATATGGGCATAAATGGACACAGGCAAACAGATGGTCAAAACAGGTTATGACAACAGGTATAATGGAGTTTGCATTAAAGGGTGGGGCATTCATTCCCTATTTACATCATTCCCGAGTAGGCCGGTCGTCGACTAGACGCTCAGTCGACTGTCAGGCAGATACAGAGATCTCCATATATGGGCATAACTTGGACGCAGTCAGACAGATATCTCCATATATGGGCATACGTGGACACAGTCAAACAGATGGTCAACACGGGTCCTATGACAACAGGTATAATGGGGATTGCATTAAAGGGCGGGGCATTCATTCTCTATTTACATCGTTCCCGAGTTGGCCAGGTCGCCGACTAGACGCTCGGGCGGCCGAGCTTCTAGTATTTATAATAGATTGGCTACATAGTACATACATACTGTACATCTTTTGAAGATTTGTGGATTTTGCGCCTATGACATGCCCAAAATAACAATTTTCACCATTTCTGCCTCCATTGTAGCCTATAATGAAGTAGAATACAAGGTA
Source organism: Nannobrachium achirus (assembly GCF_963921795.1). NCBI lineage: Eukaryota > Metazoa > Chordata > Actinopteri > Myctophiformes > Myctophidae > Nannobrachium > Nannobrachium achirus. The sequence goes on along the minus strand of NC_137823.1, from coordinate 22,251,846 downwards.
GTTTATCAGAATAAATGCTTTAGTCAGTATTAATAAAAAAAAAATGTTTCGAGTCTATTTGTTGATACAGTAGACCTATACAAAATATAATTACAATCCAAGTTCTAAATCATCTCTGTTGAGTGGAAACCTCATAAGTATGTCCAAAACTGCTATTCTTTTCAGGATTCAGATTCAAAACTAGTAAAAGTAGCAGATCGACAAGCTCAAAACGATGTCGCTTTGTGCCACGTTTCAAGCTTGTGGATTGATGGTTTTGAATGAGGCTGTAGTATGATTAAGTAGGGCGTTAATTTGCAAAAATAAAATAAAAATACATTAGAATTAGAATACAGAGATAAGAGGTTTCTGCTAGACAGCAGGGTTAGGTAATAGTGTGTTTTTTACATAATCTTCTGTTAATTGCCCTTAGCCCTACTTAGCTTTCATGGGAATGAATGACAGACACCCATGTCTGGTCTCTCCTGTGTTCATTAACATATAGTGTGAACGGATGCCAAGGAGACATCATCTTTAGCACGGCGCCAGCTCAAACAATCAGGATTGGTTTTCTTCGCGGAGGGAGGCGTCAGTGGTTGAGTGCTAGTGATCAGCACAGGGTCCGGTGGTGAGCCGGAGACATCTGGCTTCGAGTCTAAACCAATAAAGGGAGAGAAGCCTTGTGCGAGTGTGTGAAATAAATAATAGACTTTCTCTCTCATAGGACCCCGCACTCATCTTGGCGAGATCGGCGTTGCCAGATTTCGCGAGAGAAACAAGCAACCACGGTCTATGGGGGGAAAAAAGCCCAAAGGAAGCGACTATAGGCCACATGAACACACACACATGTCCCCAGAACAATTGGTTAATATAACTTCTAATCCAGTTTTACCACTTGAACCCTATACGTTGGTTATTTAGAAAAAGAAATCTTGAAAAATAAAAGTGAAATCCGCAGCCAAATACACATTGAGGCTAGGCCGATTCATACTCCATACCACTTTTAGAGACAAATTTATTTCGGTTCGGTTTGGGGAGTCACAAAATCTCTGTCTTTGACAAAAATGTTCGAGAACCACTGGTTTAAACTACATTAGGAGGCAATCTCCAAAATAAGCAACTACATCTTAACCCCCCCCCCCCCCACTTTACAGAAAAACAAGCCCAAAGTCTCTTATAATAAGCAGACATGGCAACACCGGTAAGTTAAGCCCTGAATGAAATGGCTTAAATTGTTTGTGCGGCTTCAGGAGAAATAAGAGCGACATGACACGTGGTGACCTCTGCCAAGCCACATCCTTCCAGGGTCTGTCCTTGATGTCTCCACGAATGCCTTCCCTGACGAAGGTTTGTGAATGATGAGATGATGAATCATTATCGACTTGGGAGGGGTGGTTTGGTCGACATTTCGTTATCTAGAGGAGAAGGCCTTATGCACACCTACAAGGACTGGTGCGTTGGAACAATGGCGTTGAGAACTGGAGAAGTAGAGTCCCGCACACTCAGGCAGATGCCACACTTCATCAGGCAGATGCCTGATGAAGGTCTGAACGACAGAAACGTTGTAATAAAGTTATTGTGAGTGAAGACTGTGTGCGGGACTCTACTTCTCCAGTTCTTCTGTTCTAAAGCAGGGGTCTTCAACGTTTTCAGGCCAAGGACCTCTTAGTTGAGAGAGAGATGAAGCAGGGACCCCCACAACCTTTCCATAGATTCCATATAGTTTCATTGTTTGACAGCACCAACATCAGTGTATTTTGGATTCATGTCAATTTGTGTTTTCAGATATTTAACCACCACTGTATACCACCACCAATAAATACTTGACCTTTCACTCTGTACTTAGTCTGCTCTTTTTCCCCTTTACACTAAACCCCTTGGCTTTGCCTAAAATAGCTGATCTACAAGCTCAACTGCAGATCTACAAGCTGCAGATTTACAAGCTCACAACGCCTCACATTGCGACGCGTTGTGAGCTTGTAGATTGGCTATTTTTTGGCAAAGACATTTTGATTGTAAAATTCTTTGTCAAATTTGTGCTTTGGAATACTTATCCTACTAATAAACGACCAAATGTCTCTGTCCGATGTCTGTCTGATATACACGCATGATGACATCACTGATACCAAACAGTGCCCAAATTTGGAGATGACTGACATCCCTTCTGAGACTCCTAGTCAATCCGTGAGTCACTAACCCTCCCGACGCTCCTTTGTCGAAATGACGGTCGTTCGAAAGAGTGAGATTTCCCCCTGTGCACACCCCATAACCCAAACTGCACATAATTCGGAGCACATATGTTGGAACGGACAAGGACTAGAAAAGCGTTGATTGATTGATAAGAAGAATTTATTAAAAGTTTGCATCGAGAAAGGTATAGTTTCATGACGGTAAAGTTCACTGGTACAAGGTCAACTAAAAGGAGATCCTAGAAAGCACTTTGCTTATTTGCACAGGAAACTATATCTCATTTAACATTGAATGACAGAAGGATAGAACACAGTACTATGCAGTAGATAGTCAGTAAAAAAAAAGATATTTACAATAGGTCAGGGGGAGGGTAAGGCTGGGCTAGGTTTGTTTTTACCACATCTACTCCAGCACTCAAGTGCATTGTGACAGAGCAACAGCACTTGTAGTTGAGTAATATTTGGCCCGCAGTACTATACTTTGACGAGTGGTGTAAAGTAACTAAGTACATTCACTGAAGTACTGTACTTTCAGTAGAGTATTTCCAGTATTCAGTACTTCTACTCCGTCTCAGAGGCAAATATTATACTTTTAATCCACTACAATTATTTTGACATGCATTAACATCTTCAGCCCTACGGTATACATTTCAGCCATTTGAAAATAGCCAATCTACAAGCCGATGTGAGCTCGTAGATTTGCTATTTTCAAAAGATTGTTAATTTTTGTACTTATATTTTGATACAGTACCAGTACTTTTGTACTTTTACCCAAGTAAATTTAGATTATCGGAAACGGCGTGTTTCTACATTGCACTATTATTACTTTTACTTAAGTTAAAGAATGTGAATACTTTGTCCATCACTGGAGAGTCCAAAACATTATGGATGCTTGGCCTTTCCTTGAGATACACAGCTAATTCAGACGCAGTTTTCCATGTTGTTTTCTGCTCTTAAATCAGCTTCAAGTAGCGCAGATGAAAGCAGAGAGACAGGTGAATGAGGTGCTTCTTTTTTCACACGTAGAAAAAGTACGATTTTCTTTTTAAAACCCATTCAGAACGGGTACACATTATTGAGTATTATTATTTTATGCTTTAACTATTAAAAAATAGCAGATATACAAGCTCACAGCGCGGCACTAAGTGCCGCGCTGCGAGCTTGTAGATCTGCTATTTTTGAAAAATCGTGAAAATTAGAATTTTGACCCGATTCTATAAGTGTCTTTTGAATCCTTCTAAGACTTTTGGAAATACCTATGTTTCTGTGTCAGCCATCTGGCCATCCATCGTCAAAGAAAAGGTCCTTTTCACTTAACTGGAGCTCAGTTAAGCCCTTTGCACACAGGACAGTTGCGTTTTTTTCGTTTGCGGCATGAATAAAACGCATTGGATTTGGTGTGCAAGGCTGTGCGGAATCGGCGCTGCGGATCCAAAAAGGAGTCATAAAAGGAGTGATGAGTTTTTCACCGCATGCGACAAGACGCACGAATCGAACTGGGTTCGATCGAGAAAAAAACGCACGGCGGCAGCCACTCGTCGCACGGCTAATTCGGAGCCGGTGTGCATGAGGTCATAGAGAATCATTGTTTTCTTTTTAAAAAATTATATTGTCCGTTTTATCCGTGCGGTTAAACGCGCCTGTGTGCAAAGGGCTTTAGTCTGTTGAGAGACTACTATGTCAGTGGTTCTCAAAGCTTTTCATGTGAAGGACCCCCAAAATGATATGAATTTGTCCACAGGCCCCCATCTCAAAAAATGTAGTTCCAGGGACCACCCAGAAGCAAAATTTGAGTTACAAACGTTCGCTTTGAAAATACATATATTCAAAGCATTCTCATGACTTTTTCAAAAATAGCAGATCTACAAGCTCGCAGCGCGGCACTCGGTGCGGCGCTGTGAGCTTGTATATCTGCTATTTTTTCACTGGTTAAAGCATTCAATCATTTTAGGCCTAAATGGGTTAAAAAAATCCCTCCCATCACTTACGACCATATGGGATTACGAGACAATGGGGCCTCTGGGCACGGACATGTGAAAAGGCCTTGTGCTTTCCCTGGCAGCTCGGAATAAACTTCTTGACTTGCAGCCAACGGCACCATAATTCACCTGCGTTTCACCGGTGGATTTACGGCACGCAGGAACACTTAGCCCCAGCTGTGACCTCTGTACCATGGTGCGCTGCGGGCGATGCTATAACAGATGGGGCTGCGTAAGCAACACTCAAAAGCCATACATGGGCAACTGGCGGCCCGGGGGCCACATGCAGCCCCCACCTTCACTTTATGCGGCCCACAGGTTGATACCGGAATACTGATATGTTAACTGATTTCACCTGTTACAATTCCAAACATGACCTGCTTTAATTCCGTCAGTCTATATTAGTAGCTTAATGTCTAGTATAGTAGTATTAAAATGTATTTCTTTTTTTATGTCCAATGTATTTGTATTTAGGTTCATAAAGTTAACATGAGTATATAAATACATGCGTTTGAAATTAAATCAAAATGTTACATTTCAGGATTCCAATTGAAAAATAGCAAAAGAATTATCCAGGATTCCAATTCAAAAGAAGCAAAAATAGCCGATCTACAAGCTCAAAACGTATCGCAGCTATAGGGCTTTTAAGCCGTGACATCATTTTGAAGGCAGAGGAGAACTCTGCCCCCAGAGCATTTTCTGTCCCTCGCTATTTCAACAGATCCGAGACAAAAATAACGACTAAAGTATAATTCTAACACTTTCCTTTCAACAACAAAGAGATGAAAAATTTGTAAATAGTAAAAATAGTAAAAAGATTCACGGAAACTGGGGTCAGAAATTCTCCTCTGCCTACAAAATGATGTCATACTTAACAGCCCCATTTTTGCTTCTTTTGTATAAGATACTAGAATGACAAAGTAGGACGTAGCAATATGCATTGTTGTGGCCCTCTGGAGTGAAGGTGGACATATATAGTGGCCCTCTCCATCATCAAAGTTGCCCACCCCTGCTCTAAGCCAACAGTACAGTAACTGGAAATACCTTCACCTGTGATATCTCAACAGCACTGGGTTTACACGTGCAGGGCCAATCAGTTAAAGCCAACGGCACATTAAAAGACCGGCAGGCTGATTCTACAAATGCCTTTTAAATCAGTAGTTCTCACACTTTCAAGATTTTTCAAAAATGTTCAAAAACACGTTTGCGTTGTGAGCTTGGAGGTCTGCTATTTTCGATATTTTTACCAAAAGGCCCTTTTAGAAATGTCAACCCCTGCCTCTCTAACATTCTCTGCACGTCTGCACGTCCCTGCGTTAGTAGCCTCATCCAGGCATTTCAAAGAGAATAGCGTGGGATAGCGCCCCTGTAACTGTGGCTCACGACATTTTAATTGTATATAAAATATATGTAGCCTTTCAGATATCTTATTTTACATCAGTATTGTTCATGTGAACTGGTTTGTTTAAGGTTTATCCATTATAATTGTAAAATCGTTATATTTATCACTCGTTTTCCACCGCTGATCACTTCCTCATTTACTCAAAGCGGACAGCAGCAGTAGTCATATCCCCCTCCGCGTCATTTCGAGATGCCGGAGGAGCCGGTGAGATCTGCCGGGGGCATAGAATGTCCACGTTGGGTCAGACTACTGCCTTAGAGGTCGTGGTGACAACAATAACAATATGAAGTCTTGCTTCAGTTCAATCACGTTGATGTCCGGGACACAGTTTTGCATTGAAAAGCCATGTTGGTGAACGCCAGTCGTTAATTTGAATGAGGCCTCACTTAACCAGAGGATGGTGATTCAAAACGCTTTACATAAAACATTTAGCATTAACACATCAAGAGAAGACGGGGGGAAATAAAAATGTACATACATTATGAAAGAACATTGAAAACAACAACAAAAAACATCAATTTCCTATTTGTTTAGTTTTTTCTATTTAGTCCGTGAGGCATTCAATCAGTGGTATGTTGTATTGGTTGTATTTCTAGTGGAAAGTGACTAACCAGTGTAAGCTGTTTAGTCGACCTTCTCTGTTCTCATTCATCAGCTCATAACCACTTAAACCCATATATCACTGTTTCCCAAACACTTGTGACGGACACATTTTTGTCCCTTAACCCTGCAAGGCCCAGCGTTGCTTTTTGGCATCATTTTTTAAATCTTTAAAAAAAAAATGTTATAAGTTTTCCTGTTCTTTTTTCACATTAACATCACCATTAAATCATATTGTTTAGTATTACAATGCCACTGGCCACGATATTTGCATATAAACATAGGCTGACATTCACACCTCCCAGAGAAGTTGAAATTCCAGCGTCTGGACGAACAACATCTCACTTTTTTCGTGATCATTAGAATGTCTAGAACATGTACATATGTTATTATTGTGATAAATATAACCCAAAATGCAAATTAGAGCATGATTTATGATTTATGTCTATAAAATCTTACAAAAACATTATTAATTTTTTAACATTACATTTTCCTGTGACTCCTACAACACCATCTGATTTTTTTTAATTTTTGGGCCAGTAGAAATTAATTCGGGTCTTGCAGGGTTAATTTTTGTGTTCCTACGTTTAGTTTTTAATTATTATTTCAAAACATTTTCAAAAGAACATTTGACATGTTGTGAGCTTGTAAATCTGCAATTTTCACAAGTTTGGGTCTCGGGCAAACATCTAATCTCTCTTCCGGGTCTTGACCTGAAGAGTTTGGGAACCACTGCTCTATATCTTCAACAGGGAGTCCGGACTAGGGTTTAATGCCGGGATCCCGGGATCCGGGCTTCCCGGGCAGAGCGCACGTAATTTCCCTCCCGGGAATTGGCGGCGAGACCCGTCATCCCGGAGGTTATGTTTTTCCTTGTTAGAAAATACAATTTACTAGCAGCGCAGAGGCAATTAGACTGCCTGACACTTTATCCTCGCCAGCCGTGCAAGCATCTCGTCTGTTTCAGCTGTGTGGAAGGATTTTACCAGTCTCCGTGGGCTGTCAAGCAAGCCTGTCATCGAAAATAGCTGATCTACCATCTCACAATGCAGCGCAAAGTGCCCGTTGTAAACTTGTAGATTGGCTGTTTTCACTATAAGCTAGGCTGTAGCCTACTTGTTAAAGCGATTCGGAGAAAACACTGACAGATGATAATGGCGCATTTACATTCTTATTGCTGCATTAATTATGCTTTTAACGTTTTTACATACAGTCTATGTTTTACATGAGAAACTCTCCAGCAAAAAAGGGAGGGTGGGGGGTGCACGCATGCAATGAATTGCCGTTCGCGAGAAGCTGCGCTGCGGTGTCGCGCCCTGTGAGCTTGTATTTCTACTATGTTTCTATAAATATGAAACGATAGATTTGCCATAAATTGCCGAGATAGACTAGGCCTATATAACTGTAACCACCAAACGCATGCATTATTGCAACCTCCTATGTATCCACTCCACTCAGTCAATTGGACTCACACATTGCCACTCTAAACATGAAATAGCCTAATCTGTTCAGTCTGTTGGTTTGCATTTCCACACAATATGTTTTAACCAGAATTAAAACATCTGACAGCACTTTGTGACAGTTTATGAATTGTATTGGCGTAGGCCTACCTTATTAGTGGGATGGTTGCGCTATTGCGTGTGTTTGCTTGAACAGAGAAGCGCTTTTATGGGCACAATTGCTCACTGCAACACGATGATCATCTTGATCTTCGCTCTACTAAAGTCGTGATATTTTGTTTTTATACAAGTGGGCACAGAAAACGTCTTTTCAAAGAGATAGGCCTATAGTGTGGAAGGAAAATTAATAAGAACATCCATTGCTGCGTTTGACAGTCCCATGAATTGCGCAGCCAATTGTGGCTGCCACAGAGACCGCGTGCGTGAGTGGTGGATGATGTGAATTTGATCTGCACAAAAAAGGCAGTAAACTTGACCCTGGCAACTACAGGCCAATCTCAATCCTTAGTTCCATCTCTAAGGTAATGGAAAAAATCGTCTATGAACAGGTGGCTAGATATCTTGAAGAGAATAAACTGATCTACGAGTTCCAGTCTGGCTTCAGAGAGTCCCATTCCACAGATACATGCCTCATCTATTTGAATGATTACATCAAACGTGAAATTCACGATGGCAAATATTGTGGCATGGTCATGCTGGACCTCCAGAAGGCATTTGACACCGTCGATCATTCTATTCTGATCGAAAAACTCAAAGCTATTGGTCTTGATAGCACAGCAGTGAGATGGATGCACTCTTACTTGGTGGGGAGGGAACAGATGGTGGAAGTCAACGGAACCCTGTCCCCCCCCCTCCCAGTAAACTGTGGAGTACCTCAAGGGAGTATACTAGGACCACTGTTGTTCTTAATATACGTAAACGACATGTCATCTGCTTGTGACTGCAATCTGTTTCTGTTCGCGGATGACTCGGCTCTCCTAGTCTCAGGCAGAGACATTTTGCAGGTTGAAAAGGCCCTTAACTGTGAACTTAACAAGATCTGCACCTGGCTCAATGACAACAGACTCTCAATTCACCTAGGCAAAACTGAATGTATCCTCTTTGGATCTAGTCAGAAACTTAGCCTAGTTGAGAACTTCACAATTAAAGTAGGTGACACTGTGATAGAAAGAAAAAACCACATCTGCTACCTGGGTTGCATCCTGGAGGCTAACCTATCCAGTGAAAAAATGACCACCAAGGTAATCAATAAAGTCAATCAACGAATTCGCTTCTTGCAAAGAGTTGCCCCACTGATCAATATTAAATCCCGAAAGACACTAGGAGGTGCTCTTATTGGGCCCCTCATTGATTACGGAGTCCTTGTCTGGTATCGCGACGCCCCAGCTGCCTTAAAGCTAAAGCTCCAAACAGCCCAAAACAAACTAATTAGGGTTGTGCTTGGTCTCCCTCCTCTGACCCACCTTACCGAGCATCACCACGAAAGCGTGGGGTGGCTCAAAGTAGCTGACAGAGTACAGCATCTTGCAATGGGCCTGGTGTACAAGATACACTACACCTCCAAGATTCCCATGTACCTGACAAACTACTTCTTAAAGGTCAAGGATGTTCACGATCATAACACCAGAGGCAGCTCCACTAATCATCATCAGCGTAGATTTAACACTAAACAAGGCGCTAACTCGTTCTCCTGCTATACCATCAACATGTGGAACGCCCTTCCACAAGCCCTAAAGGAGAGCAAATCCCTAGCCTCCTTCAAAATTGGTATGAAAAGTCACCTTCAGACAGCAGCTACCCGTGACTTGTAAATAGACTAAGCCCCCATGCTCCCCCCCCCCTTTTTCTCTGTATTCTGCCTTTTGTATTTGATGTTATGCTTTTGAAACTGATATTATCCTAGATAAAGTACTATGTTCTATCCGTCTGTCTTTCAATGTTATATGAGATACTTAAAGTGTGGTTCCTGTGGAAATAAGCCTCGGCTTTCTAGGATCTCCTTTTAGTTGACCTTGTACCAGTGATTTGTACTGTCATGAAACTGTACTTTTTTCTATTGCAAACTTCTAATAAATTCTTCAATCAATCAATCAATCAATCTGTAGCCTAATGATGTCCGATCGAATATAAAGGTCCAAAAGCGAGTCCTGAACTGAAGTTCTGATGACAAACAGCCCCCGCCCCGCAGACCGGTGATCATATCTTTCTACCCAGCCAGAGCAGAGCGCATGTGGGCACTTGTTGTCTCCGCCAGGCCGATAGGCATAGGAAACCGTTTTGCGCTTTTTATTTTTCCTTTTTTTTCTTCTTTTTTTTTAATATATATATATTAACGGGACATCCCGGGAAGCCCGGGTTAAGGTCAGAAAATTCCCGGGATTTAAAATGAGCCCAAATCCGGGAAAATATTAAACCCTAGTCCGGACCCCTAGGCCTAGGCTAGGGGGTCCTCAGAGTTACTAGAGGCCACCAATTAGGACCTTTTACATGATTGTTTAAGTAGCACAGTAAGTTCAGTAACATGATACAATAACATGATAGTGCTGTCAAACTATATGAAGTCTATGAAGCTACTGCATCTATGAAATCTGCAAGTTTAATCCGCAGCACAACTTTATACAGTGGGGGTCCCTGCTTCATCTCTCTCTCAGCAAAGGGGTCCTTGGCCTGAAAAACATTGACATTGAGGACCCCTGATAGTGATAACGAATTAGAGGTGCAACTGTACTAGGTACAGCTGAATGGTTAGGGAGCCTGCCTGGGGAACCAGTTCCCCTGGTTGTCCCTGGTTCGATTCCCGGTCAGGACAGCAATGTCGATGTGTGTCCCTGAGCAAGACTCTGAACCCCTAATTGCTCACGCGCTCCAACCCAGCTGCTGGGTTGGGCTGCAAATACTGAATTTCCCTCGCGGGAGTAGTAGGTAACTATATATATATAGTATACACTCTCTATCAAAATGAAATATTTAGCTATAGTCAAGTCCACCTAAAGTGAGTCCAAGTCAAGACCAAGTCCGAGAGGGGGTTGAGTCCGAGTCGAGACCGAGGCCTACGCAAGTAGTGACTTGACTCAAGTGGACTCGGTGGGGGAAGAGTCCCTTAGTCCGAGTCAAGATGAGTAAAATCATGGGCAAGACAGAGGCGAGACTGAGCCAATGAAAATGTGGACTCGAGACCTGACTCGAGACAAGTCATCGACTCAAGTACTAAAACATTATATTTAGCCACTTTTACGCATACCACTGTAATCAAAATCTCTAAAATCCCTTAAAAGATGAACCCTTGAAGTAAAAAGGTTGTCCTTTAAGCCAGGGCAAATAAAGGCTACAGTACATGGGTGTGTCATACACACATTATCGCCACATCGTTGTTGCCCAAGGTTATCCGTCCAAGGGCAAAGTTTGCTTACAAGGCCAGGTGATTAAATATGAATTTCCATGGAATAACCATCAGAAGAAATTTATATGTGAGGTTGTACAACGAGCAATACAGTGGAAGGAGAAGCAGGGAAGGGAATGGTCAGAGGAGGCAACGTGGGAGACTACATACATCATTTGAAGGATGTTCGAGAAGACAGTGACTGTCTGACGAGGGGTCTTCCCCAAAACAACTAAGTCAGAGATCTGTGACACTCTGCTGGCATCCAAAACGTAAGAGCACTACTTTACCCATGACTTCGTTGTTTATCAATCAATGACCATACATGAAGCTAGTTAGCATTAGTTTTTTAGGTTAATAGAACTTTTTTTTTTCTTTACTGATTATATTGTGTTTTTTCTAGATAGATATCCATTTGCATGTGTTATATTGCTGTTGATGTACTGTCATTTTATCTTGTTTATTATTGTGATGTTTTATCTGCTTATTGTAAGTCGCTTTGGATTAAAAGCGTCTGCTAAATGCCTAAACTGTTAACTGTAAACTTTTTTATATTTGAATAGTTGTTTTCAGCAGAACACTGAGAAGAGTTGTTTTAAGTGTTTAGTTGTGTCATTGTTCTATTCAGTCAACTGCACTCAAATCCAGACATTATGTCTTTATGTTCTTGTGAACAGGCGCTGCAGGGCACACACGAGAGCCTCACCATGAATGACACCCTGGGAAATGGCACCAGCATCCTTACCATGAATGACACCCTGGGAAATGGCACCAGCATCTATGTCACCAGCACCTACACCTTCATCATGCACTTCATTGTCAGTGATCTGGCTATCAGCCTTATCCTGGTTCTCCCCAGCAACATCTACGTTCTGTGGCTGATACTGAGTGGAGCTGTTGGGACGATGGCCTCCGAGTTCTTTTATCTCAACCTGACTGCATCTGTGATCATCTCTACCCTGGCCGCTGTCTTTAGCTTTGCATCATATTTCACACTCAACGTTACCCTTGAAATGGTTGCAGCATTTACTTTTGTTTTGTTTTTCTGGTTCTCAGTTCCATCGTTCCAGTGCTGTATCTGTGTGGAGCGTTACATAGCGGTGGTCCACCCTGTGGCGTTTCTCAAGTACAAAGCCCTTCGGTACAAGGTGGCCTGTTGCTGTGTTGTCTGGCTGATGGTGCTTGCATCCAGCTTGGTTATTTGGTATTCAGTGACAATCCTTTTTTATTTCTTCCTGGGCTTTTGCGTTGTGTGCATTTCTGTGGTGTCGTTCTGCTGCCTCTCGGTCCTCAGGGCTCTGAAAAAGCCTGGACCGGGAGAAGGACAGAGGGACACTGGCAAAGACATGAAGGCAAGGGCTTTTAGGCTTATTCTGATCAGCTTGGTAGTGATGGTAGTGACCATAATGAGCTATTTCCCCTACATTCTGAGTATAATAGTCGCTAGTATGATTTCCCTTTCCAGTTCATATGCAACTTTAATCATGTTTATATTGGTCAGGATGTCAGGGTTTGTTCATGCTTTGCTCTACGTCCACAAAGCTGGGAAACTACCATGCTTCAAGTGTCTCTGAAAGCAGAATAGAGCCCAGCAAGGGCGATCTCTATTCGCGTCCCCGTCCCCGCACATAGGGGACGCAGGTTAGCATTTCACCAGGTTAGCTTTCACCAGCGTCGGCAGGTCAGCATTTCACCCGTGGGGGGACGGAGTGTCGGCAGGTTCGCATTTAACCAGCGTTAGTTTTACTGAGGTTAGGGTTAGGATTAAGGTTTGTTTTAGCTGCTACTGTCGGCGCTCTGTCCCCCCGTGCCATGGGGATGGGACGGGGAGATGATTCTCCCGTGGGGACTCGACTCGCGTCCCCACGGGAGAATCACGTCCCCGTCTCCAGGTGCTACCTGACGGCACTCCGTCCCCACATGGGGACAGGTCCCCACCGTTGGGACGCGTCTCCGGGACTGGGACACCAAAAGAGATCGCCCTCCCTCATAGAGCCTTTTGCCCAGACCTGTGTGTAATAGTTTGTTTTTAAATATAATCAAAATCTTTCACTGGGTCAGAGAAACATGTTTGAATTATTCAGCTGTTTGCTATGCTGTTGTTTATTGAATGGTAGAGAAAACTGTAATTATAGCATTATTGTTCATCATACAGTACATCTGTCTGTTTTTCATTCATGAAAAAAATGTAAAGATTTCTCAAGCTAAATGCCATGTGTGCCTATTAATTACTGTAAAGGTGCTCGCTCCCAGTAGTGGAAAAAGTACTCAAATGTCTTACTTAAAAGTATCAATACTGCAATGTGGGAATACTCTATTAAAATTCCGGAATTCAACATTTACTTGGGTAAAAGTACACAAGTATTGGTTTCAAAATGTGCTTAAGGTACTGAAAGTAGAAAGTACTCATTATGCAGATTGTCCCATTTCACAAGTTTTCAAATGTATAAAAAGTATTTTGAAAATAGCCGATGCACAATGCATCGCATCGCGACGCATTGTGAGCTTGTAGATCGGCTATTTTCAAATGGCTGAAATGCATATAGGGCTGAAGTGGTTAATGTATGTTTTGTGATAAGATTCAAAATCTACAAAGTTACTAGTAACCAAAGGTTGTATAGCCATAAATCATAATATCTTTCACAATAATAATATATGTACATGTTCCAGACATTCTAATGATCACCAAAAAAAATATTACAGGCATTTTACTTATGTTTTTGTGAGGAATAGCTTCAGTGAAAAGGTGAAATGTTGTTTGTCCAGAGATCTTGAAGTTGAGCCTCTGTGGGGGGTATTTATATGCAAATATCGTGGCCAACGGCATACTAAATAATAGGATCCAATGGTGATGTTGTTCTAGAGTAACAAATATGTGTATGTAGTCTAAAGAAAATCTCACAAGCCAAAGTACTAATTTGGATGTACCTGCAGCTGTCAATCCACCAGCTGACATCCATGGACTGTGACTTCTACTTCTCCTCTGTGTCAGCATACAATCTGTACTAAGTGATGCTATACATGGTATACATGCTATACATTGCAACTTCACCAGTCAGCCTTATTATATACTGTATGGTACTTAGTATAGATGTTTAGATTCTATCTCCATCTAGGGAGAGCACCTTGGTGTATAAGAGGTGTCCCATATGACACTTCAAAAAAGGCTTCTGCCCCACGGGGCTCAAGCTCTGGCCATGGAGGCCAGAGCTCTGTCTTTTGTGAATGCTGTTACTCTGTTGCTGAAATCTTCAATAAATGTTTGCCTTCACCCTGACTGGATATTAATATGTTTCTATCATAATGTTTAGGTGAAAAAAGAACAGGAAAACAAATTATTTAAACTCTTTTTTTTTATATATATATAATATAATGTGTCCAACAAGTGACAGTGGGCCTTGCCAGAAATGTGATAACAATAAATGTACCCCCATTTGTTCCGGATGGGGACCCGTTTCGAAACCCCCATCCGGAATGAATGGGGGTAAATTTACTCGAATCAAATTTTTGTCTTAGGAATGTGACAAAAAAACAAAAAATATTATTGAACTCTCCATGGCATGAGTAATCATTAGAAAAAAGTCATTTTGGGGGTGAACTACTCCTTTAAGTAAACGTACTTAGTTACTTTACACCACTGCTCACTCCTCATGTGAACTGTTGCAGCAGGTGATTTGGAGGACGTGCTATGCAAAATGTGAGCCGCTTTAACCTTGTGTTCATTAGAATAGTTGCGATGTGTGTGGAACAGGGCCTCTCAAAGCCCTAGGGCAGTGGTTCCCAACCTTTTCAGGCCAAAATAATATTAACTGCACTAAGAGTTGAGGCATTACATTTTGTGTAACACTGTTCTATTGTGAGCATGTAGATCTGCTCACAATAGAACAGCTATTTTCACAATTTCTGCCTCTAATATTTGACAATTTGGCCAATGTTTAATTTGTCATTTTAGAGGTATTAAAAAGTCTTTAAATGGGGCTGTTAAGTCTGACATCATTTTGTAGGCAGAGGAGAACTTTTGCCCCCAAAAAAGCGAATCTTTTTACTATTTTTACTATTTACAAATTTTTCTTCTCTTTGTTGTTGAAAGGAAAGTGGTAGAATTATACTTGAATTATACTAGTCGTTATTTTTCTCTCGGATCTGTTGAAATAGAGATATATTAAATTAACAATAAATCTGCTTGGAGGTCTGACTACAAAATGATGTCACGGCCCATAGTCACTTTAGAAATGTGCATATACCCTCTTATACACTTAAACTTTATTAGGTTTGTTTACTCTTGAGTGAGAAAACATAGGCCTACTTATATTTTCGATCTATCTTAATCTGCATATTTTACATAAATGTAAGTCAAGTCAATTTATTTATAAAGCACATTTAAAAACAACCGGGTTGACCAAAGTGCTGTAAATCATGAGAAAACAGTAAAAACAAATAGCAAAGCAACACAATAGAAACATTGTAAACCTTTAAAACCTTGTAAGTACAGCAAAGACAAAAGTTTAATATATAAAAGCAATGATGGGTAAGGTGTAATGTAAAGTAATTTAGGGGTGCCGTGGATGGAAATTATTTACAGGGGTGACCTGAGACAAAAATATGTTTGAGAACCACTGGTGCATGTAGCATTGTCAGGTGATAAGTCACATGAAATGATTAGTGAATATTTAGCCATCAGATCGTCTGTGTCCATGGAGCACTCGGTGTGAAATAAACAGCGACATAACTTTGATGCAGCTCGTCTGTCAGTCATTGATTGATTGAAGAATTTATTGAAGTTTTGCATTAGAAAAAAAGTACAGTTTCATGATGGCACAAATCACTGGTACAAGGTCTACTAAAAGGAGATCGTAGAAAGCCAAGGCTTATTTCCACAGGAACCACACTTTATGTATCTCATATAACATTGAACGACAGACGGATAGAACATAGTACTTTATCTAGGATAACATCAATTTCAAAAGCAGAAAAAGCATAATATCAAATACAATGGCAGAAAAAAAGGGGTGTGGGAGCGTGGGAGCTTAGTCTATTTACAAGTCACGAGTATCAGCCGCCTGAAGGTGACTTTTCATACCAATTTTGAAGGAGGCTAGGGATTTGCTCTCCTTTAAGGCTTGCGGAAGGGTGTTCCACATGTTGATGGTATAGCAGGAGAACGAATTAGAGCCTTGTTTAGTGTTAAATCTATGATGATGATGATTAGTGGAGCTGCCTCTGGTGTTGTGATCGTGAACATCCTTGACCTTTAGGAAGTAGTTTGTCAGGTACATGGGTATCTTGGAGGTGTAGTGTATCTTGTAGACCAGGCCCATTGCAAGATGCTGAGCTACTTTGAGCCAGCCCACGTTTTCATGGTGATGAACGGTAAGGTGGGCCCGAGGAGGAAGACCAAGCACCACCCTAATTAGTTTGTTCTGGGCTGGGGTATCGCGATACCAGACAAGGATTCCGGCCCAATAAGAGCACCTCCTAGGGTCTTTCGGGATTTAATATTGATCAGCTGGGCAACCTTTTGCAAGAAACAAATTCGTAGGTTGACTTTATTGATCATTGACTTCTGTCTTTTAACTGAATTCTTCAGTTAAATTTCATAATCCCCCCCAAAATGACATGTCTTATTCAGCACACTATAATGTATCTCTATCTATGTAATCGACACAGCATGCATGATTTTTTCGACACTTTTTTTAAATACTTTATTGTGTCAAAACATGCACATCGTAACATTCTTCAAAACCTTTAACATGTTATGTCCTTTTTTTGTTTTTAAGGACATTTTGACAAATTTTTATGTTTTTTTTTTCCCCACCACCACATAGATCAAAGAAAAAAATCCACAACAAAAAACTGTAAACAGAAACATTACAAAAAAGAAACTGAAAAAGAAAAAAGAGGAGACTTTGTTATGTAATTGTTGTCATTTCATTAAAACAGAGAAAAAGCTGCTATTATTTAAATTAATATTTATATCTAGAATACTTTAGGTTTGAATACAAAAGGGAGAAAAAAAAAGAAAAAACAAGAACCAAAGGAAAAGAAAAAAAAAGACAACCTTGAAAATTAAAAAGACATGTTTCCCCTATTTAAAACATAAGGGGCCCACCTTTTTTCGAAAGCATTTTCTTTGCCATTAATTTTATAGGTCACCTTTTCCATAAGGTACATGTCCTCTGTTTTTTCCCACCATTTCTCTACCTTGGGAGGTTCCACACTTTTCCAACTCCTTGATATTTGCTTGAGCGCTGTAATTTTTTCGACACTTAAGCCTTACTTCCTTGTACAGTTAATAGAAAATAGATCTACTTGCCCAATTGTAGATCCTTTAAAAAAAAAAAACATAAATATATGTGTGTGTGTGTGTGTGTGTGTGTGTGTGTGTGTGTGTGTGTGTGTGTGTGTGTGTGTGTGTGTGTGTGTGTGTGTGTGTGTGTGTGTGTGTGTGTGTGTGTGTGTGTGTGTGTGTGTGTGTGTGTGTGTGTGTGTGTGTGTGTGTGTGTGTGGCCGCATGGATGAAGATGCAAAAAGTTGCTCAATAATATTTTTGTGTACATTCCTTAGACAAAAATGTGATTATAGTAAATTTACCCCCATTGATTCCGGATGGGGACCCGAATGCATGGCACTGGATGGGGACCGAATGCATGGCTGGATGGGGAAACAGTCAGGGTAATTTATTATTGCGACCGAAGGTCGCATATACTCTGAAGAACCGTGTCGCTTGAGTGACCTTCCTTCCGTATCCTCGTGACCTTCCTTCCGTATCCTCTGTGATGTCAGTGTGATGTCAGCGAGTTGTGACATCACTTCCTGTACAGGGCGGCTACACGAAATGTGGATAACACTATATGGAGATAGTCCAGTCCATCATGTCATATGGGACTACCGTCATAGAAAGTAGCCATTGTTAGGCCGGAGTCAATGGCTGTCTAAACATGGAGATGTGGATAACACTATATATGGAGATAGTCTAGTCCAATATGTTATATGGGACTACCGTCATAGACAGTAGCCATTGTTAATCCGGAGTCAATGGCTGACTGTCTGTACAGGAAGTGATGTCACATGACATTCTTTTTATGCCCATATATGAGTCCTAACATGGAGATGTGGATAACACTATATATGGAGATAGTCTAGTCCAATATGTCATATGGAACTACCGTCATAGACAGTAGCCATTGGCCAACCTCGCCCTTTAGGGCGAGGTTGCATGTCACCCTGAGGTCGCATTCCACCCTCAGGTGTCTTACTAGTATATATATTTTTTAATTCTATTATTCTTAGGAATGCAACTAAAACTAAAACATATTATTGAACTCAACTCAACTCATTTGAACTACTCCTTCAAGTTAAGACATCGTCTGGTCTCCCCTTGCCAGCGATTTCAAGCGTTTGTATTAACCTTTGAAGATCCACAGATTTATTCATTTTTTTACGTTCATGTAAAAACAGGAGGTGACGTTGATAAGACTCGTCTCCGTCTTTTCCACCGGAAAAATAACATTATAATAGCTTTCCCAGTTTTAAAAGGTTAACAAAATACTTCGCTCTCTACCAAAAATATTGTTTGCACGCCGATCATGCTGGGAAAACCCTAGCCAGTTGATGGCCTAAAACGTAAGTGCTGGAAATTTGGTACTGCCCAAGGAAATTACATCGAGGCTTTACAAATGTGTAGTGATTGGTCAAATCAGATCATTTTTCTGGAGGAAAGATAGATTTATCTTTAGCCGTCTGGCATCATGTTTGGAGAACAGAATGCTTCAGGTCAGAGTGAACCATTCTTGGCCCATTCAGGTGACACGGCAGAAAGGCCAGGGGGAAAAGAACATCCTCTGATGAAAACTATATGACGTGATAATACTCATATTATATTATTATGAGTATTACTTGAATGAATTTTACTCATTGCTATGGATAGGCTTATGCTTGATTGATTGGTCGGACAAACGTTGTTCTCTAGAAGAAAGGTGGAGTATGATGAGACTTGAAACAGTGTCGTTTCCGAAAGCAGGATAGAAAGGTTTTCTGTTTAACATCATTCACATCGAAACTCAACCTTTGATAAATATATATATATATATATATTAACTATATAGTAATCAGGTAAAGTAATACTTGGATTCATGAATCAGGGATTCTGGGTTCTGAAGCCAAAAAAATGTAGAATCATGGTCTATATTATGTCCCCTATTATAGCTGTATGTGTCTTCAGGAGAATTGCTTTTATCCGAACTCTCCTGAACTTGAACGCAGAATCTTGTGTGTAAAGAATTTGTCCTGTGTGTAGAAATCCATGACGTATACCAATCTTCAGTAACTCCAAAAATAGCTGATCTACTGTACAAGCTCGCTGCGACACTTTAAGAGCTTGTAGATCTCCTATTTTCTATTTATATCCCTTTTAGAGAATTTCAGTCGCTGCCTCTCTAACCTCCTCTGCACGTCCCTGGTACTGGCTTCTACCTCTTTCGCGCTAGAGGATGTGGTGACAACAATTGCAACATGAAGTCTTGCTTCAGTTCAATTACGTTGATGTCCGGGACACAGTTTTGCATTGAAAAGCCATGTTGGTGAACGCCAGTCGTTCATTTGAATGAGGCCTCACTTAACCGGAGGATGACAACAACATGGCCATTCAAAACGCTTTACATAAAACATTTAGCATTAACACATCAAGAGAAGACAGGGCAAAAATAAAAATGCATTATGAAAGAACATTGAAAACAACAACAAAAAAAACATCAATTTCTTATTTGTTTAGTTTTTGCCAGACCCAGGGGGTCGGCCTACATAAGGCTTTGTCGGTCTGTCGGTCTGTCGGTCGGTCCCTCTTTTCCTCAGTGTCCCTCTTTTCCTCAGTGTGCCTGTGTTTGCCTCTGACTGCTCATCTGCCCCTCCCTTCCCTTGCTCGGCTGATTGCCTTGAGTGCCGTCACCTGTACGGGACCAGCTGAGTTGAGTTGGCTGACGAGCTGCTGAGACTATAAATTCCTGTGTGTTCATGTGTTAGTTCAGTGCTGCAAAACATTTGCCCCACAGCCATACTAGTGAAAACAGCCCATCTACAAGCTCACAAACATTTCCAGCTGCTCAGCCTATAAAATCCTGTGTGTTCATGTGGTAGTTCAGTGCCATACTAGTCAAAACAGCCGATCTACAAGCTCACTACGCTTTGTTGCTGAGACTATAAAATCCTGTGTGTTCATGTGTTAGTTCAGTGCCATACTAGTGAAAACAGCCGATCTACAAGCTCACTACGCTTTGTTGCTGAGACTATAAAATCCTGTGTGTTCATGTGTTAGTTCAGTGCCATACTAGTTTTCATTGCGGGTCTGGCACAACCAGGTGACCTGGTCTAGTTTCTATTTAGTCTGTGAGGCATTCAATCAGTGGGCTGTTGTATTGGTTGTATTTCTAGTGAAAAGTGACTAACCAGTGTAAGCTGTTTAGTCGCCCTTCTCTGTTCTTTCATTCATCAGCTCATAACCACTTAAACCCATATATCACTGTTTCCCAAACACTTGTGATGGACACATTTTTGTCCCTTAATTTTTGTGTTCCTACGTTTAGTTTTTAATTATTATTTCAAAACATTTTGACATGTTGTGAGCTTGTAAATCTGCTATTTTCACAAGTTTGGGTCTCGGGCAAACATCTAATCTCTCTTCCGGGTTTTGACCTGAAAAGTTTGGGAACCACTGCTCTATATCTTCAACAGGGAGTCCAGGACCCCTAGGCCTGGGCTAGGGGGTCCTCAGAGTTACTAGAGGCCACCAGTTAGGACCTTTTACATGATTTTTTAAGTAGCGCAGTAACGTGATACAATAACGTGATAGTGCTGTCAAACTATGAAGTCTATGAAGCTACTGTATCTATGAAATCTGCTAGTTTAATCCGCAGCACAACTTTATACAGTGGGGGTCCCTGCTTCATCTCTCTCTCAGCAAAGGGGTCCTTGGCGTGAAAAACATTGACATTGAGGACCCCTGGTACTGATAATGAATCAGAGTTGCAACTGTACTTGGTACAGTATACACTCTCTATCAACACAACAACATAATTAGCTATAGTCAAGTCCATCTAAAGTGAGTCCAAGTCAAGACCAAGTCCGAGCGGGGGTCGAGTCCGAGTCGAGACCGAGACCTACGCAAGTAGTGACTTGACTCAAGTGGACTCGGTGGGGGAAGAATCCAGAGTCCCTTAGTCTGAGTCGAGACGAGTAAAATCATGGGCAAGACAAGACCGAGCCAATGAAAATGTGGACTCGAGACAAGTCATCGACTTGAGTACTAAAACATTATATTTAGCCACTTTCACGCATATCCACTGTAATCAAAATCTCTAAAATCCCTTAAAAGATGAACCCTTGATGTAAAAAGGTTGTCCTTTAAGCTAGGGCAAATAAAGGCTACAGTACATGGGTGTGTCATACACACATTATCGCCACATCGTTGTTGCCCAAGGTTATCCGTCCAAGGGCAAAGTTTGCTTAGCAGGCCGGGTGATTAAATATGAATTTCCATGGAATAACCATCAAAAGAAATATTTATATGTGTAGTTGTACAACGAGCAATACAGTGGAAGGAGAAGCAGGGAAGGGAATGGTCAGAGGAGGCAAAGTGGGAGACTACACATCATTTGAAGGATGTTCGAGAAGACAGTGACTGTCTGAAGAAGGGTCTTCACCAAAACAACAACGTCAGAGATCTGTGACACTCTGCTGGCATCCAAAACGTAAGATCACTACTTTACCCATGACTTCATTGTTTATTATATTTGAATAGTTGTTTTCAGAAGAACACTGAGAAGAGTTGTTTTAAGTGTTTAGTTGTGTCATTGTTCTATTCAGTCAACTGCACTCAAATCCAGACATTATGTCTTTATGTTCTTGTGAACAGGCGCTGCAGGGCACACACAAGAGCCTCACCATGAATGACACCCTGGGAAATGGCACCAGCATCCTTACCATGAATGACACCCTGGGAAATGGCACCAGCATCTATGTCACCAGCACCTACACCTTCATCATGCACTTCATTGTCAGTGATCTGGCTATCAGCCTTATCCTGGTTCTCCCCAGCAACATCTACGTTCTGTGGCTGATACTGAGTGGAGCTGGTGGGACGATGGCCTCCGAGTTCTTTTATCTCAACCTGACTGCATCTGTGATCATCTCTACCCTGGCCGCTGTCTTTAACTTTGCATCGTACTTCACACTCAACGTTACCCTTGCAATGGTTGCATCATTTACTTTTGTTTTGTTTTTCGGGTTCTCTGTTCCATCGTTCCAGTGCTGTATCTGTGTGGAGCGTTACATAGCGGTGGTCCACCCTGTGGCGTTTCTCAAGTACAAAGCCCTTCGGTACAAGGTGGCCTGTTGCTGTGTTGTCTGGCTGATGGTGCTTGCATCCAGCTTGATTATTTGGTATTCATTGACAATCTTTTCTTATTTCTTCCTGGGCTTTTGCGTTGTGTGCATTTCTGTGGTGTCGTTCTGCTGCCTCTCGGTCCTCAGGGCTCTGAAAAAGCCTGGACCGGGAGAAGGACAGAGGGACACTGGCAAAGACATGAAGGCAAGGGCTTTTAGGCTTATTCTGATCAGCTTGGTAGTGATGGTAGTGACCATAATGAGCTATTTCCCCTATATTCTGACCAGATTAGTCTCTAATCGATTCCCAACTTTAACTTTAATCACATTTATGTTGGTCAGGATGTCAGGGTTTGTTCATGCTTTGCTCTACGTCCACAAAGCTGGGAAACTACCATGCTTCAAGTGTCTCTGAAAGCAGAATTGAGCCTTTTTTTTCAGACCTGTGTGCAATGGTTTGTTTTTTAAATCTAATCAAAATCTTTCACTGGGTCAGAGAAACATCTTTGAATTATTCAGCTGTTTGCTATGCTGTTGTTTATTGAATGGTATATAGAAAACCTAATAACATTATTGTTCATACAGTACATAGTTTGTTTTTCATTCATGAAACAATTAAAAGGGGTTCTCAAGCTGTGTGCCTATTAATTACTGTGAAGGTGCTCACTCCCAGTAGTGGAAAAAAGTACTCAAGTAAAAGTAGGGTGATGTCAGGTCATTTGGGCTGGAAATAGTCTGTTAGGCTGCACCCACACCAAAGTACCTATGAGGGTGGATTTCCCCATTCCGCCAATGGGCTTCAATGAGAATGGAGTGGTTTCATGCCAGCAGAGGATTTCTGCGAAAAAACGCTCCATTATAATTGAAATGTATTGGCGGAATGGGGAATACTCTCTCATAGGTACTTTGGTGTGCGTGCAGCCTTACAAGTAAAATTCTGGAATTAAAATTACACACACACAAAGTAAAAGTACACAAGGATTGGTTTCAAAATGTGCTTAAAGTACTGAAAGTAGAAAGTACTCATTATGCTCAATGTCCCATTTCACAAGTTTTCAAATGTATAAAATATCTTTTGAAAATAGCCGATCTACGAGCTCACAATGCATCGCGACGCATTGTGAGCTTGTAGATCGGCTATTTTCAAAAGGCTGAAATGTATATAGGGCTGAAGTGGTTAATGTATATAGTAGTGATGCGCAGGTCAGTTTTTTTTCATAACCCGCACGGCCCACAGCCCACACGGAACGTAACCCGCCCGCCTGCGCCGCAGAACAATATACAAATCAACGAATCCGCCCGCCCCGCAACCCGCATTTAAAAAGAAAGATGGTATATCATCTCCACAATAGCTCATCTTTATATTCGGCTCTTCTAAGTACCCAAAGTCGCTTTACAGAAAGGTTTACAGTAGCACAATATTGTCATGGGCTAAATAAACAAACGTGTTGTTCAAATTGGGGTTTAGCCTAAAAGACATTCATTCAAAGACGTTAATTCTCTCTAAATCTCATCATGATCGTCGGGGTAAGAATGGCTTTCAGGTTTTATGTCAATCATATTTATACAGCGCCTCGCACTTTAAACAGACAGCAAAAGACAGCAAGTAAAGTACATTTACTTAAGTGCAGTACTTAAGTAAACGTACTTAGTTACTTTACACCACTGCTCACTCCTCATGTGAACTGTTGCAGCAGGTGATATGGAGGACGTGCTATGCAAAATGTGAGCCACTTTAACCTTGTGTTCATTAGAACAGTTGAGATGTATGTGGAACAGGGCCTCTCAAAGTGGGTGCGGTGGCGCCCTAGGGCAGTGGTTCTCAACCTTTTCATGCTGCGACCCCCAAAATAATCACATTTTAACTGGGGACTGTGATGGAATTCAGATCAATCAATAATCAATGAGAAAATGAGGAGACAAAACAATTATTTAGGTGGTGGTGGTCAAGTTTATGTAACATGATATCATGGACAGAAGTACAGTTTAACACTCTGGACAGTGGTAAAGTAGCTGCCAAGAAGAATGGTCAGACTGTGTGGCTCCAAGGCCTCTGGGACGAGCTGTACCATAACAAGATGGGCTTTACCAAAACAATAGCTACTCTGTCCTAGTGAGACAGCTAGACTCTTACAAGCTATCCAGTATCAATGATGTATCATAAGAACCAGATATTAATATCATCAATGAACACATGATCTACTCGATAACATCACACATAATCAATCATGATAATATATAATCTACGTGTGTGTGTGTGCGTATGCGCGTGCGTGCGTGCGCAATGAAATGCCCAAAATAGGCATACCAGTTTAAAAGGCGGTTAACTTTTTATAAAACACAGACACCTGCTAGCCTCTTTTTGTCTGGCTTCACAGCTTTCTCTGGCCGCATGGATGAAGATACATTATGTTGTGTCCCTTTCTGCCAGTGCCAGCACCACATTTTCCGCCACCTAAAAGAAAGAACGTCTGTTCCCCGTCACTGTGAATGACATTGTCGTTGTCGGGCAGAAACCTCTTATCTCCATAGTCTTACATTGTTTTTTTTCCTTCCCATTTAGAACGGGTACACATTATAGTGTATTATTATTTTATGCTTTAACTATTGAAAAATAGCAGATATACAACCGAGTGCCGCACTGCGAGCTTGTAGATCTGCTATTATTTTTTTAATCATGAGAATTTGAATTTTGACCTGATACTATTAGTGTCTTTTGAATCCTTCTAAGATTTTTTGAAAAACCTATGTTTCTATGTCAGCAATCTGGCTGGCCATCATCAAAGAAAAGGTCCTTTTCACTTAGTTAGTCTGTTCTTGAGAGACTTCTATGTCAGTGGCTCTCAAACCTTTTCATGTGAAGGACCCCCAAAATTATATTTATTTGGCCACAGACCCCCATCTCAAAATATTTAGTTCCAGGGACCCCCCCCCCCCCCCCCCCCCCCCCCCCCCAGAAGCAAAATTTGAGTTACAAATGTTCGCGTTGAAAATACATATATTCAAAGATTTGCACACATTTTCACGACTTTTTCAAAAATAGCAGATCTACAAGCTCGCAGCCGCGCTGTGAGCTTGTATATCTGCTATTGTTCACTGGTTAAAACATTCAATAATTCTAGGCCTAAATGGGTTAAAGCCCTACTTGATCATCCTACAGCGTCACACTAAAGTTTAATCCACAAGCTTCAAACGCAGCACGAAGCAACGCGCTTAATTTGAATTTGTAGATCTGCTACTTTTGAATATGAATCCTCAAAAGTAACATTTTTGGACATACAAGGTTTTCATACAAGGAGACAATGTGTTTTTCCCCCTTTAGACACTTAAAGGACCAATTCACCCATTTTGAACCCATCTTCATATAATTGGTCCCCGTGACTCCCCGCCAAGGCTCATCCTGAGATGGCACCATTTCTCTCTACTCACTCTTTGAAGAAGGCCTGGGTCCTTGCTTCACAACAAAAGAAAACGTGTTACTTCTATGTGTTTTGTTTTGTTCTAACAGCTGTATGCGTCACTCTGATGTACTCTGAGGTTGCGATGAAAATATGACTTGCATAAAACAATGCCCCTCAGTGCAGTATCAATTTGTAAATTAGCATGCTAATTTATATCTTGCCAGTTGTGTGATACAGTTAGTATGCTCCACTTCTTAGGTCACTGAGGAAACACATTGCAAATGAATTCGGAGTCAAGGCAGATGAACATATTTGAGTACATACCTGAATAAATGGAATGCAGGAGTGCACTCAAATGGTATTGTTATAACGACTAAGTGCATTAAAGCAGCACTATGTAACTTTTTTAACAACTGCATATGTCCTACAAAATGATGATGAAAGTTACATGTTTAAGGAATAATAATCATCCTTCCACAAAAGTGAAGACTCAGGGGTTCCCTGCTTATAGGGGAGACAATGAGTTCAGGGGACTTCAACGTTTTCAGGCCAAGGACCCGTTAGTTGAGAGAGAGATGAGGCAGGGACCCCCACAACCTGTTCATAGATTCCATATAGTTTCATTGTTTGGCAGCACGAATCTGCCTGATCGTCAGTGTGTTTTGGATTCATGTTTTGATTAATTATTTTGTGTTTTCAGATATTTAACCACGTGAACGGTCAATACTTATTTTAAATGTGACCTTTTACTCTGTACTTAGTCTGCTCTTTTTCCCTACACCAAACCCCTGTCGAAAATAGCCGATCTATAAGCTCACTGTGAGCTTGTAGATCGGCTATTTTCGTCTAACGTTCTCAGATTATGGACGCTATGGTTCAAGTGGTTAATATAAAAAAGGAGAAAAAAAAAGTTTCTATCGCACAAAGATTTGGAGGACCCCCTGTAGTAACTCTGAGGACCCCCTGTTGAAGACCCTTGGTTCACACCTTGCACAAAGGCAGAACTACCAGTCAAAGTGAACACTGGCCAATCACAGCGCGTCCTCGCCGTACATGCTTGCAGAGACTCTTGGGTAATGAAGTCAAAGACGTTGGCTGCCAGGTTATTTGTGCCAAAGTGGCCACTGACAAACTACATAGTGCTGCCTTAACATACTGCTGCCTTTTATAATATCTCCATCATTGTTTTGATGAAACCAGTTCCACCATTCCGGCCATATGTTTCCCATGTGTGCACAGCTGCTAGATGTCACATGGAGATAGAGTAAAGTAGCATTGAATGTTGACATTGAATGTTGACAGTTGAAAATGTACAGCACTCATGTCAACATAGCTAAATGAAGGGTATGTCAAAATAGCTAAATGAAAGGTATACTGTCAGTCTGTGTACAGGCCAGAGGGCCAGTTGTCCGGATTTAAAATGAAGCAAACACAGAACTAAAAGTTCCTATGATTGGCCGCTAGTTGCGCTGTTCTGGTATCAGAAGCAACATGTTCTCCATAGGATTCCATTCATTTCCCCCGAACTTTTACATTTGATTTTCTTACCTTAATAAACATTGTCATAAATACTTTATGGTTCCTGTCGCTAGTTTAAAGCCTTAGTTTCAATCACCATGATATGCGTTTTGTGAAAATATGGTCCAATTTATGTTATAATTGATGTTAAAGCAGGTATGCTGTAGTAGGGGCTTGTGATCATTCTTTTTTGTGTGCTTTATTTTCGGCAGGCTCAACACATTTACCCAAGTTTCCCTGTGGTTGCACGTGACCGTTGGCAGCCAATAACATTTAATGGTATCCATTAAAACAATGATGGCGACACCCATACGAGGGCAAAAAAAGCTGCATTTCTGTAGCATAGAAACCAATGTGTTCCCACCGTCCATATTTTTTACAGTCTATTACTGGCTGGATGTAAAGGCACAACACTGTGTCTGCAGCTCCCCCAGTGGCCTCTAGACAGAGCAATGGTTCCCAAACGTTCTAGCTTGGAACCCCTCTCCCCTTCTTACATGTACTGTATATAATATATGTATATATTTGAACTGGGGACCCTCCCCCCACAGCACTTGAAATTTAGACATTGCATTTTGATTTCCGCATTGTCCAAACTTGTGCTGTGTTCTTAATGATTGACAATTTGGCCATTTTTTTTGACCAGCCCATGCACCCTTTGTTGTTTGCTTGTAATCTAGTAATGGCCTTCTTTCTTTTTCATTTTAGAGGTATTACAGATGTCTTAAAAGTCCTTAAATTGTCAATTCATGCCACTGTATGTTGGTTTGTTTACTGTTGTTGAGTGAGAAAACAATGTTGTACCCCTCCATTTGTGGACCTCCCTGGGAGTCACGACCCACAGCTTGAAATTAAAACCACTGAGCGTCGCAGTGCTTTGAGAGCTTGTTTTTCTGCTGGTGGACTACCTCCAAACCAGAGGCGTCAATTGGGTATGGCAAGGTATGGCAGCTGCCATACCTTGGCTGCAGGGGAAAAAAATTAAAATGTACTTAAAATAAATTCATCATGCCTGTTGCCATACCTTTGCTTTTGCCAAACTGACGCTACTGCTCCAAACAGACAAGACCTCATGTCTCCCCTCACCTTGTGATCATGTGTGCGGCATGCCACCCCCCTTTCTAGGGGGGCCCCGTCGACCCCGGGTTGGTTGGGGAACCCATGCAGTCTAGACTGTGTGATGTGGTACAGTATACAGTGGTGAGGGTCTGCTCCCTCCAGACTCCCAAAAACACAGGACTGGTGTGAAAACTGTCTCTCTTTCTCTCTCTTTTTCTCAATTCTCAAAAGCCCACACAAAGCTCCGAGGACCACTGGCATCACTGTTACACCAGTTAATGGCTCTCATGAACGCTCAAATCATATCATATAAATGCAGTGATTATGGATTGGTCTCTTTGTCTGTCTGTCTGTCTGTCTGTCTGTCTGTCTGTCTGTCTGTCTGTCTGTCTGTCTGTCTGTCTGTCTGTCTGTCTGTCTCTCTCTTACAGTAGCAACTATAGTGGTACGAAATAACCGAGTAGGCTATACTCAAGTACTGTGCTTTTACTTAAGTATTAGTATTTTAAATGTTATACTTTATATATTGACGCTGTCGGTGCCAATACTCTTGTACTTTTAATCAAGTACAATTTTGAATGTAGGCCTTTTAGAGTATTTCTATGTTGTGGTATTGATACTTAAAAAAAAGAAAATCTAAGTAGTGAGTACTGCCAGTTAACCGAGGACTGTTTGACACACACGCACACACACACATGCGCACACACACACATGCGCACACACACACATGCGCACGCACGCACGCACGCACGCACGCACGCACAGCAGTAGCAACACAGTTAGACAACAGACAGCAATACTTCCCGGATCAAACCTACTTCACAAAGAGAGAGGGGTGAGGGAGGTGAAGAAGTAATTATACTAAACCAGATATTATAGAAACACCTGGCCAGACGACCACAGCGCTGTGTGTGTGTGTGTGTGTGTGTGTGTGTGTGTGTGTGTGTGTGTGTGTGTGTGTGTGTGTGTGTGTGTGTGTGTGTGTGTGTGTGTGTGTGTGTGTGTGTGTGTGTGTGTGTGTGTGTGTGTGTGTGTGTGTGTGTGTGTGTGTGTGTGTGTGTGTGTGTGTGTGTGTGTGTGTGTGTGTGTGTGTGTGTGTGTGTGTGTGTGTGTGTGTGTGCGCGTGCGCGCGCGCGTGATTGTGTAATGCAAGTTGATCCTCTGAATGTTGTATGCAGGGGATCTGGCATACAGGGCATTTGCCCGGTTGGCTGGTAGGCTAGGGGGCTGGGGTGGCCGGTGGCAAAAAAAAAAAAAAAATCTGTAAAAATATCGGTCAAAATACTTTTATAATGAGTGGTATCGTCCTAATTCTGCCCTGCAAGCATTGTTTGTTGTTTTCCGTTGGGTGCAGAGTATAGATTTGCAGAGTTCTTCGTGCAGAGTGTAGTTATCATTTATTTTGTCTGTAAAAGTTGTGGTATTAAACGCTTGTGTATATGTGCC
The DNA here is from genome assembly GCF_963921795.1 of Nannobrachium achirus. Taxonomy (NCBI): domain Eukaryota; kingdom Metazoa; phylum Chordata; class Actinopteri; order Myctophiformes; family Myctophidae; genus Nannobrachium; species Nannobrachium achirus. The sequence goes on along the minus strand of NC_137823.1, from coordinate 22,222,058 downwards.
GCCCTCGACCGGTAGAGTATCTTCGCGTGCGCTGGTTGTGGGGGCTGGTCTGGCCAAGATGCCAGGGCTGAATTTTAGTCCCAGTCCGTCCCTGTTGTTTATTTGCACATAGAGAAAATATAAAAAGAAATATACATTCGGTACAAACTATGACACATTAAAAGTCTAGTTTATGCTTCAAAATGTTTTTTCTTTCTATAGATTACTCACCCTTGAATTCATTCGTTTTTGTCCCCAAAATCAATCATTTGAGGGAGGCTCTTTGTGTCTCCAATCTCCATAGGGAACAAAGCAGGCTCTCTGTGTCTCCATAGGGGAACCACTGCTGGTCATCAACAAAACAAAACGACAACAACAGAAAAAAATATATTTTCTGTGTGAACTATCCCTTTAAGGCTACTTTAAAATGGTAAATCACGCAATTTTAGTTTACTGTATACCGAAGCAGTCATGCAATTCAAGTTAATGAGATGTAATCTTAAGCAGTTGTAACAATGGAAACAAAAATAGAATTACCGGAATAATAGTAACATAATAATGCTTAAAAAATATCAAAGTCATACACATCAAAAAGATTGTCCAGTTCATAGGTATCAGGCATCAAAGCCTGTTTTATTTTCTTAATACCCCTACGCAAGGTAGGCCTACAGAACAAAGCACAACCACGATTTCCATAGCTCTTTGTCTGCCTGTCAGTCAGTCACACTGTAATGCTGACTTTGTGCCACTAATAGTCAAGTGAAGGCGTATCTAATCTCATCTAATCAACAAGGTGAATGTAATTGCTGAAACGAGGAAACGGATGATATCACCGACAAAGTTGAGACATGTGGAAACCGCCGGGGGTGAAGACATGAGGAAGAAAACAACCGCTCTTTCTGACTCAGGGGAAGGGATACTGTGACCAACAAGGTAATACAAGTGGAAACCCCAAAGGGCAAGATACGGAGGAGTTGCTTAGTAAAAGTTGGCCCGTTTCATGAGAGGAAAAAAAGAAAAGAAAATAACTCTCCTGAAGATGGTGAAAGTAATATTTGTCAAAACCACGTTGTGCCTCTCGCATTTGGTTACCTGTAAGATTCGGTTACCTATACTATCACTGCAGTGGGGAAAGGTCACAGAATTAATGAGTAACCAAATGCAGTGTGTAACACTGTCTGCAACCTGACACAAACCTGACACAAACCAAGCTTAAATTTGTTGATGTGATGTCAGGGCCTGTACATTCATCATTCGGGACGCTTAGTTGGAAGACCCAATCAAAAATGTAACAACCAACTTTTTTCCACTTCACCTCCACAATAGCGAAATAGCAAAATAGTGAACTGGCTAAACATTTACATTTTTAAATACATTGTAAAGGGTGCAGCTCTCCATTGACCTTGTGGGTGCGGATTTTTTTGTTCTTGTGCGTATATGCATGTGTTGGTCTAACTCCTTGTCTGATACATCTCTTTGTATTTTTTGCTTTCATGTACAGTCCATGAGACAAGAGAGCACAACTGTGCGTTGATATGAGTAAAGCAAATTTGGGAAGGGCTCGTTCATTGAAGCTTTTCACAGGTCCAGCTAGGCCATTTTGCATTTACGTGATTTGGTAGGCAAGCTGTTGGGTTTATTATTTTCTTGTTTGCCTTTTCCACTTCAACTTCTGATGTCACCAGCCTCTTTAACAGGTGAAGTGTGCAGCCATAACTTCAGACATATAGGAGTCCTATTGTTGTAAATGGTGCATTTATATAGAGCTTTTTATCCAAAGCGCTTTACATAGATTGTGCATTACATTCACCCATTCTCACCCACACATATTCACACACTGATGGCAGAAGAATTCATGTAAGGCACCAACCTGCAATTAGGGGTTCAGCATCTTGCTCAAGGACACTTCGACACTAACTCTGGGGGAGCCCGGGATCGAACTGGGAACCTTGCGGTTCCTATCCGTCCACTCTACCGGCCTGAGCCACTGCCACCCCATGTGTGAAGGGAAGAAATAAATAGATAACATAAGATAAGTTAAAGCTATACTGTGTAAGTTGCTCAACTGGTGGTCTGTAGCAGTATAGCAAACCGCGGTCGCGTTTGCTTTTTTCGGCCGTTTTTCGCCGCGGACCGGGCCGTCAGACCACCACGTTCGCCTCGCCGAGACGCTTTCAATGAGGTCTCCCGTGTCCCTCTACGAGCAGCGGTTGGGGAGTTACATGCTAGACTCAGACCAGTGTAAACACTGCAGTGTACTTCCTGAAGGCTTGTTTCCTAAACCCACTAGAGAGCCCGGCAGTGTATGATCTGCGCTGTGATTGGCCGGTAGTGTATCATGTGTGTATGATCTGCAATGTGATTGGCCAACGTATACACAACGTATACGGATGATGCAGATGACGTCATTTTGCCGGGAAATCCCGCCCCTGTCAAGGCTAAGTAGAAAACATATAAAGAAAAGGCTTTTGGGGCTGAAATGAACGGAGTGGGGGTTCTAAAACTTTAGCGATTTAATAGTTAGGACAATTTTAAGATATGTTTTATAAAAAAAGTTACATAGTATAACTTTAAATGCAAGTGTCTAGAAGGTACAGGTACGACTAAGTAAAGTAATAAGTAAAGAACCAAACCGAATAAAAGATAATGCTGCTGGCACTGAATCTCTGAAAGAGATACATGTCATAAGGTAGACATTGTCCCTTTTTGGGAATGCCACATTTCCACGTGTTTCTGTTGATCCAAAAATCAACCAAATGAACAAATCTTGCACTGAAATATTTTAATGAAACCTTCCTTAATGCAAGAAAAGAAAGAAGGAAAATAATCCTAGACATGAAAACAATTATTACTCTAATTAAATTGGCTTCTTAAGGTACCACAGTGGAAGTTGATTTAATTGTAGGCGTAAGCGTGAAATTGGGAATTGTTGTGGAAATAAAATAGAAAACATCCTGGGATGTTTTCATGACAGATCTATAAAAAAAGGAAGATCAAGGAGATGAAGTTTCATCAACAAGAGGGTGCAGCACAGCTGTTCATGACGTGTCATCATCATCCCCTGATGACTCCTTATCGACATCTTGCAAACATCCAATGGTGTTTTCAATTGGATTTTATATTGTATAATTTGTTAGCAGCTATCAGGAAACCAAGGCCTTTTTCAATTGTCATCATCCGGGGAATCGTTAAGCCGTCAGATGAATGCTGAAAACAGTGCTTGTTTACATGTGGGAAATTACTGAACCATGGTGGAATTAACGAGACACCGATATCTGATTAAATGCATAGAGATATCGGCTCATATAGATATATTACATATTACAGGCTCACAATGCGTCTGTAGATTTGTTGTTTTCACTATATTTTGAAATAGGTATTTTTTCATTATGAATAAAATGTCATTTTGTCAGTATAATTGGAGAGGTTGTATTTTGTCAAATTTTTTGACAAAATGGTGTCACTCACGACTTCTAAATGCCATTACACCGAATTAGAGTTTCGGAAACATGCACGTCGGAAAGTCTCACGTAAAGTTCGGTTTCGGAGAGACTATGGACAGGCTTTCAGATCCTGTGTTTAAAATAACACTTTTTGGCCAGAAGAAATATTTTTGTTACTCCACTGCGCCCTCTACAGATCTTGTCAAAATCTGATCAAATTCCATTGATCAGATTTTGCTTGGTGAAATATTTTCTTTTCTGGCCATAAAGAGTATTTTAGACGTGAGGTGAAGGGCTCCAAGTGTTCCCACTAGGAAAAGTTCTAATTCCTACGTGGGTTTTTTTCCCCCCTTTTTTTTTTCTTTTTGGAGCGGTGAAAGCGCTCCCAATAGACAGGTATGTCCGTGGGTATGTCCGTGGGTGGGTGGGTGGCTGGCCGTGTCCGTAGCCTGGCAATACCTTGAGTGGCCACACACAACACACTAGTTAAAGGAGGGGCGCTGTTTTGTGCAGGCCAGGCACACTCACACACACACACACACACACACACACACACACACACACACACACACACACACACACACACACACACACACACGCAAACATAGATCTAGAACACATAGAATCAAAAACATAGATCTAGAACACATAGAATCAAAAACATAGATCTAGAACACATAGAATCAAAAACATAGATCTAGAACACAGAATCAAAAACATAGATCTAGAACACATAGAATCAAAAACATAGATCTAGAACACAGAATCAAAAACATAGATCTAGAACATATAGAATCAAAAACATAGATCTAGAACACATAGAATAAAAAACATAGATCTAGAAAACACAATCAAAAACATAGATATAGAACATATAGAATCAAAAACATAGATATAGAACACAGAATCAAAAACAGACACACGCACGCACACGCGCACACACACACACACACACACCACACACACACACACACACACACACACACACACACACACACACACACACACACACACACACACACACACACACACACACACACACAGGGTATAGCTGCTCAGATTCACCGCTCCACTTCGAACCAAGGTTTGATTTTTTTAAACCAGAGACGAGGCTGAGCAGCCAGGGTCATCGATCCCATCGCGTCAAGGAGAACTCCTTCTAACGCTGCAGAGATAAATAAATCTGTTCACCCCTCAAATATTAGTTTGTTGTGTTTTGCTGGCCAGTTTCCCAATCACAATCCGCACACTGGTTGGAATGCAGTGATTATGAGGGAGAAGTAGACTTTCTAAGAGAAGAATTGGCTTGATTTAAGATAAAACGTCAAACAGATCATCATCTAGTGGTTGTTTTTACTGGACAAAAATGAGACCGTTCTTATGTGCGTGTTTGAGCATGTACTGTATGTATGGAGGCAGTACGAACCCTTTAAATCCTCTTAGCAGACCTTGTATTGAACTGTAGGCCTACTTTCATGTGCTTTTTTATGCAAACTGCTAATAAAATATTCAATCAATCAAAAAAATAGAAGGCCCAAGACCTTTAAATACACAAATTAGAGAGAAAGAATACTTTTAAGAAGTAGTGACAATAGATCTATAAGTGAAAAGTGAAAGTAGCCGAAAAGCTCACAACACTTGTGACGTGTTGTGAGCTTTTCGGCTACTTTCACTTTTGGGTCCTGGGTAGACATCACATTTCTCTTTTGAGTCTCTGGCTAAAATATTTGGGAATCATTGCTATAAAATATACCCCCCCCCCCCCCCATGCCAAACACCTGCCCCTAACAGAAACTGTCCTTATTTCCCCACCATATAGCCCCACTACTGAGAGTGGGGGGCCAATATGGATATGGGAACTTCATTTGCAAAGGAATGTAGGTCCAAAGAATTTTGAGAGTTAGGGTGACTACGGCCCCTAGGGGAAGCTAGTGGGACCTTAGTTTATGTGTGTATAAAATGTTAGGAATTTTATTGCTCATGGTAGAAAGTACATTTACTTAAGTACTGTACTTTACTAAAGTATTTCCAATATTCAGTACTTTTACATCGCAGAGACAAATATTGGTACTCCACTATATATTTACTCCACTACAATTATTGAAAACGTTAGTTACTAGAACATTTAAATTTGGATTATTATTACAAAACATAAATTAACCACTTAAGCCCTATGGGGCGGTATAGCTCAGGGGTAGAGAAACTGTTATTAAAGCACAAAGGGTTCCCAGTTCAAATCCGGGCTCTCCCTGAGTTAATGTCGAAGAGTCCTTGGGCAAGACTCTGAACCCCTAATTGCTCCCGGTGAGTAGGTTGGTGCCTTGCATGGTTTCCTCCGCCACCAGTGTATGAATGTGTGCGTGAATGGGTGAATGTAATGCACAATCTATGTTATGCGCCTTGGATAAAAGCGCTATATAAATACACCATTTACCATTTACCCTATATACATTTTGCCCCTTTGATGCGACACATTGTGAGCTTGTGGATCGGCTATTTTCAAAGATATGTATACACTTGAAAACTTGTGAAACGGGATGCTCTGCACAATGAGTACTTTCTACTTTGATACCGATGCTTTTGTGTACAATTTTTAATACCAGACTTTACTTGTAACAGAGTACTTTTACATTGCAGTATTGATACTTTTATGTAAGTATAAGAATTTGAGCACTTTGTCCACCACTGCTGTTGCTTTCACCCAGACCTACACCACATCCACTGACTGCAGCTGACAGGGACTCATTCATCAGTGCTCAGAAGACGGGAGGCGCTCTCCATTCCGACATGTCGCCACACCGACAGTGACGTCTTATTGTCGGAGTGGCGACACTTCCACAGAGGTTAAGGTTAGTGTTAGGTTAAGAGATAGGGTTAGTTCTGTCGGAAAGGAGACATGTCGGAATGGAGAGATGCACCCTCAGAGGACAGTCTGTTGTTGAGGCATCAGCTGTTGGAGGAACTGAGTGAACGTGTCACTCTCTGGTTATAGACTAATCCAGTGGTTCCGTTCTCATCATGTCAAGGACACCCAAACAGCTTCTGGTTATGGATGGACCCCTATTGTCAAATATGATTAACCCAGAAGACCTCCTGCGGCCCATTCTGCAGATGCTTTCTAAATCAGTAGTTCTCAAACGTTTTAGTGCCTAGAACCCCCACATTGATATGTCACAGTTTTTTTTTTGTTTCAGTGAAATTGAGAACAGGAGCGCTCGTCGTGCGGCACGGGGCGGAAAAAAAACGACAACGTAACGGAGGTTAGGGTTAGGCATAGTTTTACAGAGGTTAAGGTTAGGTTTAGAGTTAGGCATAGTAAGCTAATGGCTAAACACAGCCGAGCTAGGCTAGTAGATAAACAACGAAAGAGGTGTTGCAAACGAGTGACGTCAGCGACTACACAAGTGAATGGCTGTTGTCACCATCTCATGGTGATTACACAGAATTACACAGGTGCGCTGATGAGAGACTATCAAAGTGAATGGTGAACGACAAAACAAGCGCTCTTACCACGATCTGAGTTACCCAATCTAACTGTAACATATATTTGGCTGTGAGTGTGGATCCAAAATATATATCACAACGCATCACTATATTTACTATAAAGACCTGCAGATCCTGTGTGTGCATGCGTCAGTCACAGTGGGTGACACCTCATCCCAGCTCAGCAGAAGGATATAGCTGACCTGTTCTGACATCACAATGATGTTGCAAATTTTCTCTCCTTGTCCCTTTTAGGCCCATTATATGGAGATCCCTGATGTCATCAATATTGAGCCCATATCTGGGAATGCCCATATGGACATATTGTGGCAGTCTCATGTGGTCTATGACATCAAACATCTACAGGTATGTCAGATGTCAGTCATTTCCATATTTGGGAAAATATGGCCACATTTTGTCCAACTTAACCAATTTAGAACGGGTACACATTATTGTGTATCATTATTTTATGCTTTAACTATTGAAAAACAGCAGATATACAAGCTCACAGCGAGCTTGTAGATCTGCTATTTTTGAAAAATTGTGAAAATTTGAATTTTGACCCGATTCTATAAGTGTCTTTTGAATCCTTCTAAGGTTTTTTGAAAAACCTATGTTTCTATGTCAGCAATCTGGCCAGCCATCGTCAAAGAAAAGGTCCTTTTCACTTAACTGGAGCTCAGTAGTCTGTTCTTGAGAGACTGCTATGTCAGTGGTTCTCAAACCTTTTCATGTGAAGGACCCCCAAACTGATATTTATTTGGCCACAGGCCCCATCTCAAAATATTTAGTTCCAGGGACCACCCAGAAGCAAAATTTGAGTTACAAATGTTCGCTTTAAAAATACATATATTCAAAGATTTGCACACATTTTCACTACTCGGTGCCACGCTGTGAGCAGTAGATCTCCTATTTTTCAATTGCTAAAGCATTCAATAATTCTAGGCCTATCAACCAACCAGGTCTGTGCATATTTTGGTAAAAGTTGATCTCATGCCAAAGCAAATGTAGGGAAAGACATGCCGTGACACATAAAAATTGGTCTGTGACCCACAAATGGGACCTGTTAAAGAATAAAAAGTTAAAAAATCAATTAAAAGAAAGGAAATAAAATAAGAACAAAAATAAGCAATAATGACATGTTCACAATTAAAACAAATTCCATCTCCTGTCCACTTGGCCCAACCTTGGCATATTACCCTGATGGCCCCCACTTTGAAAACCACTGACCAAATCTGTCTAACCTCGCAATATCCCTATACAGTTAGCAAATCTGTCCGACAATGCTTTTCCAGGATAAATGTGGTCTGAATATGTTGGTCTACGTGTACTTATCTGCTTACAGTCACATACTTGTGTGGCAGAGAAGTTTCAAGTGGATGATTTCTTTTTTTTAACCGCATAGAGGAGACCCACAATTTGCGCATAAATATTACAACTATGTCCCGTGGCCTTGATAAGTGATTGGCTGATTGACGTGGGACTGTGATGCCTTTTGGCCACGGGTTTGTGGTGTTTGTGTTCCATCCTGCTTCCTGAGTGGAGACAAAATTGTACATTACTTGAGTACATTTACTTCATTGCTTTACACCACTATGAGTCACTCTCTAGGTCGTCTGAGGACGACCTAGAGAGTGACTCATAGTGGTGTAAAGCAGGGTTCCCCAATTAGTTTTCCCCAAGGGCCAAATCATGCCTAGGGTACCAAGCCGAGGGCCACAGCATTGCAGGGGGCGACGGTGGCGTTCCCGCTACTCCAGCGACAGTTCGGATATCCTCGTTGTCGGGTGAAAATCCTGTATGTCCAAAAAACATTCGTTTTGCATTTATCATTTTAAAAATGATTTAAACTAGTGAAAACAGCCGATCTACAAGCACACAACGCCTCGCACCGTGAGGCGTTGTAGATCTGCTGTTTATTGTCATACCTCCAGACAAGGTCCCCCTATGGGATATCAGCGCCATCTGGCGGTGCAACAGAGTAAAACTCATATACTCCCGTACGAAAAATGTCATTTGTCGGCAGGGCTGTCAATCACAAAACGAGGGCACCGCCCCCGAGTGTATATAAGCCCCCTGGGCTATCATGACTTCCTCTTTCCGCACCTCTGCTCCTGCAACTAGAGTGTCGCGAACTCAGCCAATTTGTTAGTATTCTGTAAAGTTTTGCCTAAAGCGACGGCTAGGAAGTCGGCCACTGGCCTTTATAGAATCTCTCCTGTACGTTCTTCTTTTCTCTACTCCTTCGACTCTCCGGTGATCGGTTTACTCACCTTTCTCCACGGTAAAGTTTCCCTTCTCATCCCTCAGACTTTCTATCGGGCGTTAGCCTGGTGTAGCTTAGCTTAGCCTAGCTGCTAGCTAGCCAACGCCACGATATCCGATGTTCCACGGCCCTCGGCTAGCATGCTGCTATCCTTGTTCCCCTGGAAGTGTGGTCTGTCTGGATGCTGGAGACTTATCGCTGGTGAGGACACCCACCCTCGGAATTTCCTTCGATGATCCCGCAGGCTGCTTCATGTGGTGAGTCTTTCGAGCGTTAGCATGTGGCCTTGCTTGCTTGTTCCTTTGTTTGGTAGCCTCATGCTAGAAGGCCCTCGCCCAGGGCACTGATTGCTAGCGCGCCCTAGCTTGGGTGTCGCTATTGTTTTCACTTCTAGCTGGCTAGGACCTTCCACTGTTTGTCCGGTGTTTTCTCGTATTGTCCCCGCCGCCCTGGTCTCGCCGACCAGGGCTCCGGGCCTCTCCTGGCAGGTTGTTTTGGCACGCAGCGGTGCCCGCTGTTTGTGCTTCCTTCACTTAGCCTCCACTAGCTTTGTGGCCTGCCTGGTTTTCCCTCCACCGGATTTTTCTGCCTCCGGGGCTCGCTGCGCTGTACGCCACAGCGCTGCTTCTCGCCCCGGGCCGCAGCCTGCAGCCACTACGCCTATAGGGGGCTCCAGCGCGCCGCTGGTGCCCTACGGCGGACGGCTGCAACGTCACGGGACTACTTGCCGGTTCTCGCCCTCTCTCCCGCCGGTTCGGCTGGCCGCCGTCCCAGGGAGGAGAACCTGCTAGCCCGCCCGGCCGCTCCCACGCCGGGGGCGGCTAGCGGCGAGGTTTTTCCCGCCTGCAGCTACGACACCACGTTGTTTCTGCCTCCGGGGCTCGCGGCGCTGTACGCCACAGCGCTGCTTCCCGCCCCGGTCTGCAGCCTGCAGCCACTACGCCTATCGGGGGCTCCAGCACGCCGCTGGGGCCCTACGGCTGGCGTTCTGCAACTTCACGGGACCACACGCCGGCCCTCTCTCCCGCAGGTTCGGCTCCGCCGTTCCAGGGAGGAGAGCCTGCTAGTCCGCCCGGCCGCTCCCACGCCGGGGGCGGCTAGCGGCGGCTCCGGTTCCCGCCTGCAGCCACGACGCCTATTGGGGGCTCCAGCGCGCCGCTGGTGCCCTGCGGCTGGCGCCTGCAACTTCGAGGGACCCCGCCCGGCCGCTCCCACGCCGGGGGCGGCGAGCGGCGACGCCGGTTCCCGCCCTCTCTCCCCGGTACGGCTGGCGCCGTTTTTATTCAGGGGAGAGAACCTACTGGTCCGCCTGGCTGCCCCCACGCTGGGGCGACTTCCTCCTCCTTCCCCTTGGATTTTTCGTTCTCGGCCATGCTGGCTGAGCCCGGATCTTCCTGGCACGCTTATGTTCTGGTGGCACGCCTCCGAACAACGCTGTTAAAGGCGGGGATGAATTTGAGAGTGAGGATGAGGAGGGACTGAATTTGGTTGAAGGCTCTTCTCCCAGTATTCCTCCTACAAGTGAGTCCTGCAAGTCCTCGGTTCCACGAGAACCCTGCATCCTTCCGCCCACCTCCGCCTCAACCCCCTCTCTCCCCTCCTCCATGCAGAAGGAGGGGGATGGGTCGGCGGCGCCCCAGTACATCACGCTCTCCCCTCCACTGTGCCAGTGGAAGGGGACCTGGGTCTGCGGCACCCGGACTGTGGTTTTTTCCACATGGTGGGGCTCAAGGACACCACTTACTTGCGCTCAAGCGCACTAAACACAGCTCTCCCCACAAGGCTTGTGGGAAGTGGGTGTGTTAGATGACATAGGGTTGAGGGCCTAGCCCTCCACGGGGTCTGGGTTCCGTGACGGCACACGGTCCTCCTCCCCCCGAATGCAGACATTTGAGTTCTTCCCACGCAGGGGAGAATGAAAATCTCTGTTGCCCAGTAGTTTTTTCCCATGTCATCAGTGGGAGTGTGGTGGTCGAACAAAACTTTTGTTTACCTACCTCTCAGTCCCTAGCACAAAGGACCCTCCTCTCTGCTTACAGCCAGTCAGTGTATAGAGACCCATGCAGGGCTCTTTAATCACTCAAAGGATTACTTATTGTCCCAGTCCTGCAGACTGGTGACAATTAAAAGGTTTTTCCCTGGTTTTGCAATGGGCTCCACTGCTTTGCTATTAGTCACAATAACAAAGCTTCTTTTCTGTGCTATTCTCCTCTGTCTCCACTGAGCGGCACTGTCGTGCCGAGTTCAGTTCAGAACAGGAGCATGGAGTGTTCTGTACAGCATCTTAACACTCTTCAGGGACGCCGAGCCGGACTCCTCCCACAGAACCTGTGGGAAGAGGTGGCGTAAATGACTTGGACTGTGGGTACAGGGGTCCCTGACTACACAGGGGCCTCCTTCCCCTAGGCGCTAATATTTATTTTCCTTATTCCATGCAGGGATAATGAAAATGTTTACTGCCTCCCTTGTCCCCAATGTCTTGGGAAAAAAGAGTTGTGAGCAAGCGTGGCCTGCTCACTCCTACACTTGCACGGACAACCTCTTATCACTTGCAACCACTCAGTGTAATGGAGCCCATGCAGGGCTCTCTACTCACTCACGATAACAGATTTCCCAGTCATGCAGTCATGCAGACAGGTTACAATCAGAATGTGTTGCAGACATGCTGAGGTTCCCACCCATGTTAACTGCGGTTCACAGTGGTGCGGTTTCTCCTATGTGCAATTCTCCTCTGCCTACACTAAACGGCACTGTAGTGTCGATTCTAGTGCAGGACAGGAAGTGTTTCACTATCGGTGTATGGGATTGTGAGTTGGCCTAATTTTCCCTGCAAGGAACTATTAAAGGCCTCAGATCTGGTTTAAACGTATACACGTTCTTCCCCGTGCTGGGGTAAATGTTTTTACGTAACGAACCGTATCTCGCAGAATGCTCTTTCTGTTTCTCTTTCCACCACCGTTCAACATGTTGACGTCACGCCCGTTGGCGCGGCCGTCACCGGATAAGGAGGGGAACTTCCCGGATACGGAAGTGCTAATCCCCAACGTTCCTTCTCCCCCGTGCAACCTAACGGTTTCTCCCTCGTTTCACAGCACGTTAGCACGTTGTGTGAAACGGTTAGGTTCCGAACGGAACCCTTGTTTATTTAATACCCTTGATGGTATTCTGATAAACATTGGAGACTGTGCAATCCGAGCAATGGGTGTTACGTCAGTAACACGTGGCCTTAGATTGCATTTCTTGAACCACCCCCGCTTCCAGCTGGGGTATTTACACTCGAGCCCGTGCTTGTAAGCAGGGGCTCTGAGTGAGGAAATAAGCTCGGTACTATGCAATGGTGCTGTAGTAGAGCTCTTGCGAGACCTGAACCAGCTTGGTTTCTGGACTCGAATTTTTCCTGGTTCGAAAAAAAGGGGGGGGGGGGCTGCATCCCTTCTGGAATAGGGATATTACACCAACTTGGTGTTGGCCCACCTGAAGGCCTTGGGTTTTCAACGTCTTTTTGGCAAGAGTATGTTGACGCCCTCCCAGCAGATCTCCTTCTTGGGGATACCTCTGGATTCGACCACGATGTCTGCCCGCCTCTCTCTAGAGGGGGTGGACAGGTTCCTGACGTGTCTTCGCTCCTTTCAATTGGACCAAGTGGTCAGTTACAAGGATTGTATGAAGTTGGCAGGGCTGATGGCTTCAGCGGTGCAACTTCTTCGCCTGGGCAGGTTTCATATGAGACCGTTCTGGCGGTGGACACTGACGCTCAGGATTCCTCCCCTGCAAGGGTGCAGGGAAGTGGTGGTCAGCCAGGCCTGCATGGACGTGCTAGTCCCATGGCGGGACCAGGTGTTGTTAATGATTGGAGTCTCCATAGGCGTGGTGGTGTCACGCAAGGTGATCACCACAGACGCCAGCCGCTCGGGCTGGGATGCCACCCACGAGGGGCGCTCAGCCAGGGGTCTGTGGACCCCGGCCATGTTGGAGTACCACATCAGTTATCTGGGGTTAATGGTGATCTACTTGGCTCTCAAGTATTTCGAACCGTTTTCTCCGGGGTTGTCATGTCCTGGTCAGGACGGTCGACATGGCAGCCTTGTACTTTCTCAACAAACAAGGCGGCCTCTCCTCGCGCACGCTGGATCAGCTGGCGCGCGAGATGACTCTCTGGTGCGTACCGCGCCTGAGGTCCTTCAGAGCCTCCCATGTTCCAGGCCTTCAGAACGGCGGCGCCGATCTGTTGTCCAGGGGGGAGCCTCGCTATGAGGATTGGTCTCTCCACCATGCGGTGGTGAGACAGATCTTCTCCAGGTTCGGTCAACCTCGGGTCGATCTCTTTGCTTCCCAGGAGAACGCGAAGTGCCCCCTCTACTTCTCAGTGAGGGGACCTTCGCCTCTGGGGGTGGATGCGTTCGCACACGAGTGGCCGGAAGGCCGTCTCTATGCGTTCCAACCGTTGGAACTGATCCTTCCCACACTGGAGAGGATCAGGTGTTCCAATCTGGAGGTTCTTCTCGTGGCACCGTCCAGGGGAGTGTGGAGGTCTCTGATCACCCCACTGCTCTACCGGTCCCCCTGGCAGCTCCCCTTGCATAGGGACCTGCTGCGCCAGGCGGGGGACGATATCTTCCATCCCGACCCCCAGGCCCTAGACCTGTGGTTTTGGCCTGTGAGAGGGAGAACCTGCTAGCCGCAGGCTTCTCAATGGCGGTTGTAGCTACTTTTCAGAGTGCTAAAGCCCCCTCCACTAGGGTGGTATATGATGGAAGGTGGAATGCTTTCTTGGACCGGTGTGAGCTACAGGAGCCACCTGTGGTGGCTCACTTGGCTCCAGCCCAGAAGGCGTTGGTTTTCTTGCGGGACCGCCTGGACCTTGGTCTGGCGTTCTCTACGCTTAGGGGTTATTTAGCGGCTATTGATGCCTGTCACCTGGGGGTGTCAGGCATGGGCCTATCTAAATTCCCTGAGGTGGTCAAGTTCATACACGGTGTCGACCGTTTAAGACCTGTGACTAGAGTTTTGTTCCCTGCTTGGGATTTTCAAGTGGTTCTTGAGGGCCTTTGCAAGGCACCCTTTGAACCGATTGGGAGGACCTCTTTGAAACATTTAAGTTTCAAGACAGCTCTTTTGCTTGCCTTGTCTACGGCTAAGCGTGTGAGCGACCTTCATGCGCTCTCTGTGAGCCCTGATTGTATGAGGTTTCTCAATAATGACTCAAAGGTTCTTCTTAAACCTCATTTGAGTTTTATTCCTAAGAACCAAGTGGTCCCGGAGGAACCTGTTGTTTTGACGGCTTTCCATCCTCCTCCGTTTGCATCGGAGTAGGATAGGCGTCTTCATTGTCTTTGTCCAGTTAGGGCCCTGAAGGCCTACTGTGACAAGACGGTGGACAGCAGGTCTACCTCTCAGCTTTTCGTGGTCATGAATGCCCGTCGGCGAAAAGCGGTGTCCAAACCCACTCTGTCGAGATGGATTGTGGATGCTATTAGGTTGGCTTACACCCGGGCTGGGTCTGAAGTGCCGTAAGCACTTAAGGGCCACAGTACTAGGGGTGTGTCTACCTCTTGGGTTTTGTCCAAAGGTGTCTCCATTGAGGAGATTTGTGTGGCGGCAAATTGGTCTTCGCCGTCCACCTTTGCGATCTACTATCACCTGGACGTTGCGCCTTCTGCTATGGCGAATACGGTTCTGGGTGCTGCTGCCCCGCCTACTATGTAGTGGGGCGGCTCTCTCCCCTTCCTGGGACAGCATGCTACTGTCTCTAGGATACCTGGGGGGGGACCCTGAGTCTTTCCCTTATATTACTGTAGTATTATAAGGCGGACCTGTGTCTGCCCTTAGTGCATAAGGCAGGCCTCGGTCTGTCAGGGTCTCTTTTCTGTCTAAACACGCCCAGGCCCTGTGGGTCTGGGTCGGACCAGTCCTGAGAGGGGTCACGTCGGTTGACGAGACCTCCTTCCGGGGGTGGTCGGTGTACACGACAGTCTTGTCGGTTCATGGCTTCTCGGGGAGTGTATGAGTCCCATAGGGGGACCTTGTCTGGAGGTATGACAATAAACGTATAGGTTCCGGACGGAACCATGTTTATTTAATACCGGAGGACAAGGTCCCCCGAATAAAGCCCCTCGGTTCGCTAGTTGCGGGCGCAGAGGTGCGGCTTTAGAGGAAGTCATGATAGCACAGGGGGCTTATATACACTCGGGGGCGGTGCCCTCGTTTTGTGATTGACAGCCCTGCCGACAAATTACATTTTTCGTACGGGAGTATATGAGTTTTACTCTGTTGCACCGCCAGATGGCGCTGATATGCCATAGGGGGACCTTGTCCTCCGGTATTAAATAAACATGGTTCCGTCCGGAACCTATACGTTTTCACTACTTTTGTGCGACGGCCTTGTTTGATGAAGCAGAGCTTTACTTTGCGAAAGAACGTACACATTTTGAGATACGGGTTTTCCACCCGACAATGACGATATACTAGTTTTGTTGCTGCTCTTATACCACCATTATTACTGGGGTTGGTGGTCGCCGGACAGTAGCCCCCCACGGGCCGCAAATGGCCCGCGGGCCGCCTATTGGGGAACCCTGGTGTAAAGTAATGTACTTAAGTAAATGTACTTAAGTATTGTACAATTTTGAGTTATTTGTACTTGAGTATTTCCAATTTCCAATACTTTTACTTCTACTCCATAAATCTCGGATCCAAATATTGCACTTTTAACTCCACTACATTTATTTAAAAACTTTAGTTACTAGTTACTTTGCAGGTATACATTATGATATTATAAAACATACATGAACCACTTTAGCCCCATTTTATAACTTGGCTATTTGAAAATAGCCGATCTACAAGTTTAAGCACTTAGAGCCTCTATGCTTAGTAAAACAGACCTGATAAGCACTGTTCTTTTTCCATCTACCTCAACTCTCTTCACCAAAAATATCAGGTTTACAAGCTCACAACGCGTCACGTTGTGAGGCGTTGTGAGGCGTTGTGAGCTTGTAGATCGTCTATTTTTGGTGACCCTTCCCCCCCAGAATAGGGATGCTGGGGTTTAAGTGGTTAAACGTCAAGTATAAAAGTTATTTTTATTCAATTCTGTGGGTGATTTTGGGGGCCATTTCTAGCCCAAGGAAGTTTTTTTTGTGCAAAACAAATGCTTGCAATGGATTCAGAATCATGACAAACCCTTAGTTTGACCCCTCACATCCTACTTAAAGCAGATTTTCTGGGTATTTTCCTAGAAAGTCGATGGGAGCCCAACTTGATTCGGCCGCTGTGGAGACCCCAAAGGTCGTCGGCTCGGGCGCCCTAGCTAAATCTTTAGAGCAAGCCCTGGGCTACATCTGTGCAAAATGTGGCGCTTCTAGACTGATTAGTACGAAATGAGCATTGGTCCCTTAAGGCCCCGCACTAAGGGGTGCCCTGAGTCAAAAACGTTTGAAAACCTCTGGCCTATACTCTACTTCCTCTATACCTTCCTTCCTTCCAGTCTGTTCTCAGGAATGTTGATCCAGTTCTCCCAGTCAATATGAGCTGGATTTGCAGGGGGAAATAGAGCTTATTGTGCAGGCCTTTCTCCCATTATTACAGTACAACCTCACGCTGTACAGTACAACCAGGTAGGACAAATTGCAGATCATAAAAATCTGGTAGCAATCTCAGTGGTGGGAAAAATTCCTGAAATGTTTTACTTAAGCTATTTAGGCCTGAACTCAAATCTGTGTCAATTTAAATTTGATCCACTTTAACCATTATTTTATGTGTTAACTATTAAAAACATAGCAGACATACAAGCTCAAAGCGCGGCACTGAGCGCTGCGAGCTTGTAGATCTGCTATGTGTGAACATTTGTGCAAGTCTTTGAATATTTTTGACCTGATTATAAATGTCTTCTGAATCCTTCTTCTAAATCAGTGGTTCTCAAACTTTTTCAAGTCAAGGACCTCCAAAATTACATGTATTTGGCCGTGGACTCCCATCTCAAAATATGTGGTTCCAGAGACCACTCAGAAGCAAATATTTGAGTAACAAATGTTCGTTTTTAAAAAGAAATATTCAAAAAATGCTATTTTTCAATAGTTAAAGCATTAAACAATTCTAGGCCTAAAAGTATCAATAGGCCTACTGCAATGAATGACTCAGTCCATTCCCATTGAAATGCATTGGCAGAATACGTCCCCCATACTATTATAAAAGTGTGAGCGCAAGTGTGACTGTGCGCGCTTACAAGTCTGGAAATGTCTGTACAAAAGTATTGGTACCAGAAGTAGAATGTGCAGAATGAATTTCAAATGTATAAAATGTATAAAAGACATTTTTTGAAAATAGCAGATCTACAAGCTCACAATGCATCGCGATTCGTCACATTGTGGCCAAAATACAAATAGGCCTGAAGTGGTTAATGCATGTTTTGTAATAATAATGAAAATCTAGTAACCAGTAACTAAAATTTTGAAATAATTGTACGGTAAAGTAGAAGTAAGTTTAGTAAAAGTACAATATTTGCCTCTGCCTGGGATGTAGTGAAGTAGAAGTAAAAGTATTGACAATTGGAAATGCTCCAGTAAAGCAAAAGTAACTCAAATTTTTACTTTTTACTTTGATACATGATTTGATACATACATTAAGTACAGTACTTGAGTAAATGTACTTTAGTTACGTTACACCACTGAGCAGCAATCGTTATCACATACCCAGCCTTTATGTGACCTGGCTGGTGATAGGTTCAGAGTGATAAGACGTTATCCCCTGATAAGCCCCCGATAATAACTTATATCTGTATCTATCTTTTCTATCAACCTGTCTAATTTATTAGCAGTCACAGCCATGACTCATGGGAGCCTCTGCCAAGATACAGAACCAGTCCAACGGTGGGTGGAGTGCAACAGGGCTTCAGTGAGGGAAGAAGTACTCACAGATGGACAAGTTAAAGTAAAGGAAAGAGTACATTTCATATTTTTCCACAATGATTTACTGTCATTTCTTCACAATTAAACACCTATAAAAAAACATAGAAATGAGACTGAGGAACCAGAACTATTAAAATAATTGACTCCTACACTCCCATACAGGAGATACGGGTACTTCTGCGGGCCCCGTACAATATTGTAACATCCGTGACCCTGGGGTAAGCACTTTATATTTGAAATATGAATGTTTATGTAGACTTAAGGGGCAAAAAGGGAGGCAGCGCTCTAAAGCAGGTTGAGGAAGACCTCGCGTGTGCGTGTGTGCGTGTGTGCGTGTGTGTGTGTGTGTGTGTGTGTGTGTGTGTGTGTGTGTGTGTGTGTTTGAGTGACTGTGTGCGCGCGCACTCACGTGTTGCGCTATATACATTCCATTCGGGTCAGTTCAAATTATCAATAATTATGGTACAATTATGGTGAAAAAGTAGCATCAAATGACGAGTGAGTCACTGGCGCGAATGTCACTGACATTAGCATCATCACTGATGCGAGCATCACTAACACTACATCTGTCACAGCTTTCAGAACTCTGCATCATCGCCAGACTCTTTGGTGAGTTGATAAACATCCCACACTCTGATTTCTCTCAGTGGTTGGTTTCATGAGCCAGCGGTTCTCCACCGAGATGCTTCCGGCTTTGTCGGACGTCTATCTACGGTATGCGAACACAATTCACCATTTGTCAAGTCCCGCCTTACCTGTTGTCCTGCCCCTCTTCACCCCCATTAGTCACTGTGTCTTGATGGGACACTCAGTGGGACACTCCATCCACTACCATTTTATAATTCAGTTGCTTTGTATTGTTATTCTGTGTGTTCAATTCTAATTTCAGACTTGGTTTTGGTAAAATGGAGCTGTTCAGTGGAAGTATAGTGACTCAGCATGTTTTTAAATGTTTTTTTTTCTCCAAAAAATATGTTTTAGCAAATTCAACATAAAAAAGGTGGAACCAGGGCGGGACAAGGCAGATAGAGCCTGCTGGTTGGTCAGTCAGGGACCAAACAGAAGGCTAACAAAGGGTGAATTGGCCCGTGTTCGGGGGAGCTAAGGTGATACTGATCATTGCATGTATACTCTTACAGGCTGGGGGGGGGGGGCACTTGGCAGCATGGTTTGAGTTAATTTCATTAAGCGTCACGCGAAGCTTAGCCAATGTGACCCTGGGCGTACAACAAACTTGAGCGGTTTGTGCCAAGATGTAGGCCAGATGTAGGCCACGCTTCAGAACCCGGACATGTTTTTGGGCCCGGACATAGCCAGATGTTGGAGCTTACTGTAGCTACTTCCAGGATTACCGCTCAAAAGAAAGTAAGTCCCTATCACACAAAGATTTGGCGGCTGGGTCTGCAGTATCTCTGAGGACCCCCTAGGGGTCCCTGACCCACTGTTGAAGACCCATGGCTATAAGGCAGAGTCAAATGGAACATACGCATACAGTATAAGTCCAATATACATATGGCACATGATGAAACAAAACTACAATGGATAGGTGGGATGTTTCTTGTCCAGGTGGAAAACATATCCAGCATATAAAAATAGCAGCAATTTGATCATGTGAGACATGATCAAATAATGCTGGGCAGTGGTGCTCTGAGCGGCGCTGGAATTCGGTAGCCTGATGCTTCCATACATTAACAATATGGGATACAGTTGTGGCTAGTCGGTCTGCAACAGATATATACAGAAATATTGTCTCTGTTATTGTATGGCAGGCAGTGGAGGATAAAGTAGCGCAATTCTCATGTCAAAGATACTCCTGGTCAAATATTACTCAACTACAAGGGAAAGCTGTAAACATTTAGCTGCAGTACTTGCCTTAAATTGAATGCTTCACTTACATTTAACACTTGCATACTTGACTTCAAAGTACAAACTAGAATTACACTCTGTCGAGGTGCCAACTCGCCCCTTGCGCACAAGTAGACCATGTATGGCCTACTTGTGCGCCAGCAGAACGCGCCATAAGGTGCGCTCACCACTGGCATCACCACTGGCATCACCAGGAAAGCTGGTCCCTCATTGGCTGTTAATTATGACGTTGCTAGAAATGCTGGTCCCTGATTGGGCTGCTGGCTTAAACACACACGGCTACCAACCTACCTACATACGTACCTACCTACATATGCAGCCGAACGCAGTACTTGCACGCTCTGCTGGCGCAAGTAATTACAAAGTACATTCTCTTTTTGATATCGATGCAGTAGTGACCCATTCCCCGCCACTACTGATGGCAAGATAGATAGATACCTTTATTATCCCAAGGGGGGAAATCAGTTGCCCAGAGGCAGCACAGCAGTATAAGGTTATTTACAAAGTTACAGAGAAGTAAGAAAAAAGATAAAGATAAATAAAAAACAAGGACAGAGTACAGTAAAGAGTAAGGTACGTCAAGAAAGGGAATGAATAATATAAAGTGTCCTTAGGCACAACTATCAATAGAGTACAGTGCCCCCAAATCAAAGTGACCATAACAGTCAATGCTAGTTAGTGCAACAAGTATCTCACCATCATGTCAAACACAAGCCGAAATACTCAAAACTACTAACACAACCTAATAGTGCGGAGTGTCCAAAGGTCAGTGCGATATAAAAACAACTAGAAAAAGAAAAAGAAAGAAACCAGAGAGGGTGACGCAGCATGACGCACAAGAGCACCCTCCCTGGAAGGTCCTTAGAGGTCAGAGTCAGTGCTAATAAAGTTCCAGTAAGAAAGGCTATGGAATGGATTGGGGGTGGCCATCCCACCTGGGAAGCAAAAGGTCCCAGGTTTGATTCCCGGCCCCAGCAATGTGTCAATGTCGAGGTGTCCTTGAGCCTTAACGGGCAGCACTCGACTTCTCCGTGGGCAGCACTCTGCAGGGTGACGCTAAAAACTGTATTTCCCCGTGGGATGAAATAGGTTCAAGTATTCAAACTGAGGCGACCCATTCCTACCTCCTTCTCTTGTTGTCTTCTCTTCTATCATTCCGTTGAGTCCCCGGGGCAGACAGACAGGGGGGATCTATGCTGTGTTTCACTCTACTCTTTAATTATCTCTCTCGGAGCAAGCTGGCTAAATTACACCCAGACACGTGCTAACTGCTAACTATGCTCTATGCTGCTATAGCTCTGTCATTCTTTGCGCTATAAAGATGTTATCTTGCTCGGTGTCATCAAGCTTGTGCTACCAGCCTGCATGGGAGCGTACACTCAGGGGCGTCACTAGGGGTAGGAAAGTGGAGTTACCAGGGCCCAAGGTGGAGGGGCCCTAGTAACTTTAGCTATTGAAAAATAGCAGATATACAAGCTCACAGCGCGGCACCGAGTGCCGCGCTGCGAGCTTGTAGATCTGCTATTTTTGAAAAGTCGTGAAAATGTGTGCAAATCTTTGAATATGTATTTTTTAAGCGGACATTTGTAACTAAAATTTTGCTTCCGGGGGGGTCCCTGGAACTAAATAATTTGAGATGGGGGTCCGTGGCCAAATTCAGATCATTTTGGGGGTCCTTCACATGAAAAGGTTTGAGCATCACTGACATGGAAACATGGGTTTCTTGCACACTTTTTCCACAATTTTTCAAAAATGGCAGATCTACAAGCTTGCAGCGCGGCACTCGGTGCCGCGCTGTGAGCTTGTATATCTGCTATTTTTCAATAGTTAACATTCATGGGGGGCCCGCAGTGAATCCTTGTACCCAGGGCCCAGAATTTGGTGTGACGCCCCTGCGTACACTAGCCTAACCCCAAGGCTAATCCTAAACTGAGGGGACATAGGGCAGAGGTAACATAGGCATGACCCCGTGCCGCTGCAACTGCTATACGCTATGGATGTTGTTGTGAATGAACGTGAAGTTTTTGGCCCTAAGATGTGTGTTTTGGGGGAAACCCATTGAAGTTTTTTCTTTTCCTTTTTTTTTTACTGTAATTGTGTAGATCTGTTGTCCAGATGGACGGATTAACTTTTTTCGTTTTACATCAGTCTCATTAAGCTGCTGGTCTACCGCAACGCTCTCTCTTCTGGGTAGACTGATAGACTCATAGACAGACAGACAGCTTCCCCTGCAACGGGCCTCCCAAAACAGATAAATCAAAAATAAGTCCTCTGTTTTGAGGTAATTCTTTCTCCTTTTTTTACTGCCTACTGTACCCAGAGTAGTTTGTTCCAGCCGACCTCAAAATAGTTTCTCACAATTGACACATTCCCACAGTGTTGCACTGAGATAACTCCATTGCGATAAACCACTTAAACCAGCGGTTCTCAACCTTTTCAGGCCGCGACCCCCCAAATAATCATATTTTATATGCTTACTCAGTTATTCCTTATGTGAACGTCCTATGATGTCTATGACATCTGACATCATTACGTTTTATGCCCATACATGGAGATCCCTGTCTGTAGAACCAGCCACCCAGATATGGGCTGTCTTGGCCATCTGTCTTGGCCAAATATGGATTCTGTTAGTGTGGTATGTGGCCGATGTGGCCTCCATATTTGGGCATTCCCATATGAAGTCCTGTTAGATATGGGCTTAATATTGATGACATCAGGGACTTCATATATGGGCATAAAAGGGATTCTGTTAGTGTGACATCACAGTGAAGGCAGAGCGTGATGTCAGAGCGAGAAAAAAAAAATTCTGTTAGAGTGGTTCCCCTGACATCACAGTGACATCAGAGCATGTCAGAGCTGCAAAACCATAGACCATAAAAAAGTGTACACGTCCAGACAGATGGAGTCAGCATGTGCCGGTTCACATACTAAACTGCGACCTTTGGTCGCAATAATGGACCATAAATGTATTTTGCTATATACAGTTCTCCGGAAGCCTCCCTCAACTGTTAACAATCAAATTATAATGAATATTGATGACATAAGATATAAGTATCTCTGTACATTACCGGTAGGTCTATTTGTACAGAGCTTGCAGGGTGAGTTTACCATGGCTTCCACCCCTAGGCTCTGACATTATAAATGCTATTTTACTGGATAGCTTCTGTACGTTATGTTGGGGTGGGGCAGATCTAGCCGTTTAGGTAAACACCTATTTCCAAAATGTGGCCTATACAACATACTTATTTTTTACGAGAAAGCCAAATTATAACATGGGAAGTGTTTTTTGTTCGCATTATTTGCATTTCGGGCATATAAAATGATCCTTCTGCCCTGTCTTTAAGTGCGTTGGTCACAGGCCATGTACGGTAGGAGGGTGGAGGGCAATCCTTCACTTTCTCCGCCCTAGGTTTTCACAGGCTGCTCTTGGGTTTAAATGATGGCTTTCCAGTCCTAAGTGAACTTCCTCTAACCCCTGGCTGGCTACTGCATGCTGCCCCCGTTGCAATGCAGTACAGATTAGCAATGGTGGAATGTATACTGTAAACTAAGTGCATTTACTCGAGTACCTACTGTACTTAAAGGACGACTTCACCACTTTTCAACCTATAATATTCATATAATTCGTCCTCATCAATGTTCATGATAAAATAGGATAGTTCTTTTCTACTCGTCACAAGATGATGGGTTTCTGAACTAGAAAATAAATGTGCTATTTTATCATGAACATTAGTGAGGACTAATTGTATGAAGATATGTTGAAAAGTGGCAAAGTTGTCCTTTAAGTACGCTTTTGAGGAATGTATACTTCACTTGCGTATTTCCATTTTTGTAACGCTTTATACTTCTACTACATGTCAGTAATGATGATGATGATGATCATAATAATACACTTTATTTGTATAGCACCTTTCATGACATGAAATGCAGCTCAACGTGCCTAACAGAGCAAACATTAAGCACAAGTGCTCAGAAAAAGTGCAAATGATTAACAATAAAGCAGAAAAGAAAAGAAAAGAAAAGTAAAAACACAAAAGGCACAAAAATATGGCAGTGAATCAGCCAAAACAAACCATAACCTAGTTACAAATATTGTACTTTTTACTCCACCTACAACTATTTGACAGCTTTAGTTACTTTGCAGATTTGCTTATTATTACAAAACATACCACCACACCACCACCACCAGGCTTGTACTTTGTACTATTTGAAAACATACGATCTACAAGCTTATAACGCGCCACATTGCGACACTTTGTGAGCTTGTAGATTGGCTATTTTCGAAGTGTGACACATTTTGAAAAATCCGGATACTTTTACTTAGGTACTGTGAATTTGATGCCAATACGTTTGTACGTTTTGAACACAGGACTTTTACTTGTAACAGAGTATTCCTACCTTGTTTTATTAATACTTTTACTTATAGCAGCCTACACATTAAATGATATGCGAGAAGGTTTATGGAACCGCTTCATCTTGGAGTGCGATCAGATAAAGTCAACACTCTGTTGAACGTTTATGTGTTATGCATACTTCAGTCGTGTTGACTGTGGAAACGTTTATACTGACTGTCTGTCTATCTGCTTGCCTTTCTTTATCACACACACACACACACACACACACACACACACACACACACACACACACACACACACACACACACACACACACACACACACACACACACCATATGTGGGGAACTCCGCAAGGATAGCCCTGGGGGGTGGGAGAGAGAGAGAGAGGGAGACTGAGGAGAAAGAGATACAGTCAGAAACAGCAGTAGGAGACAGCCCTGTGTAGATATAGCGTTCTAGCCAGCCCTGCCTCTAGTCTATACTCTCCTCCTCTCCTCTCCTCTTTTCTCCTAACCTTCAGTGCATTCATCTCCATCTCCATTCACTCTGTGACACAGCTGGGGTTCTCTCCTGTGTTCCTAAAGACCACTGCTCTCACCTGACTATTTGCTCCGGTTCAGCTCAGCGCTACAGTGTATACCTGGAAGGCAATTCATTATGCGGTGCATTCCTGAACTTAATTGATTTTTGTGGGAGAGGTCGACGCTCGGCTTGGACAAACTTTTCAGCGCTGGGAACGTTTTAAAATTTGCTCCAACAGCATCATCTGAGTTCAGAGGGACCTTTTTTGGAGAAGCCACCTCAAAGTGTATTTTTTTTTCCAAGGAACTTTTTTGTTTTGTTTATAGATTAAATGGGAACTTGAGGTTTTTTTTTTCATGAGAATCACAAGTTTAGCCTTTTACTTTTTTCTTGCCGTCTCTGGCTATAGCTCTTTTTTAGTTAACTCACCTGCTTTTTGACTTAAAGAAGGCGACTGTCGGGGAGTTTCATGAAGTGAAGAGCGAGGTGCTGCTGCATACTTTAAGTTTGGACTCTTTGAGGTGAAGCTGTCAGCGGGACAGGATAATGGAGCTCACCTATGTCTGTTTCCTCACCGCCGCACTGATGTTGATACAACAGCACCAATGTAAGGACCCGTATTTGTGTGTGTATATTTGTATAATGATGTTAAATGAATGAAAGAATTACATTAAGAAATGTATAACAATGTAGAACAGATCATTTGGTCATTACCAGCTGAACCAGTGGTTCTCTTCTGTGGATCACCCAGGGGGGTCTACAAATGATTTTGGGGGGGTCCCCAGATGATTAACGTAACGTGCAACACTGTTTTCTAACTCAACAGTAAACAAACCAACATAACGTTTAAGTGTATAGCACATTTTTAAAGTGACAATTTAAGGACTTTTTTAATACCTATGAAATGGCAAATCAAGCATTGGCCAAATTGTGTAATATTAGGGGCAGAAATTGTGAAAATAGCTGTTGTGAACATGTACCGGTAGATTGGCTATTTTCACAATAGAACCATGTTATACAAAATGTAGGCCTAATGCCTCAACTCTTAATGCTCTTCGGGGTGGGGGGTCCCCAGTTAAAATGTGATTATTTTGGGGTCGCGGCCTGAAAAGGTTGAGAACCTCTGAGCTAGACGACCAGGTTTTACTTTGAAAGGTTGACTGTACTTTGAGAGGTTGACTGTAGCCTACATGATGGCCAAGTTTATTATGTCTAGCAGCACATTTCAACATCAAGGCAATTCAGTGCGCTTTACATAAAGCAGTAGTTAGCAGGTGCAGTACATAACGTATGTACGTGGCACATAACCACTTAAGCCCTATACACTTAATTGTATGACGGGAAGCCAAAATAGCCGATCAACTGCAGCGTTCACAGCACATCGCATAGACTGTGTTTGACATTTTGTAAACCTTTTCTGGACTTTTTGGAACATTGGAGCATCTTTATTACTAGGCTATTTGTATTTAATATTTGAGATAAAAATAATAATACTTTGACAAATTAAATGACAGAGAAAATTTCCCATTCGATATGTTTTAACCCTATAACCTTAAAACCCAAGTCCTAGCCCCTATTCTGAAACGGTGTCTCTCAAAGTAATTATCCTCAGTATTTCCATGCTGTGGAAGATGTTCGCTTCTCACAAAGATACAAGATACTGGTGCCCCATCATCACTCACCTCATCCCTCATTCACATTAAAGCACAAGGAATGGAGTCCTATATCTGTGGTGTAAAGTAACTATAAGTACATCAACTCAAGTGCTGTACTCAAGTAAAATGTTGAGGTACTTTTACTTTACTGGAGTGTTTCCAATTATTCAGTAATTTTACTTCAGCTCAGAGGCAAATATTGTACTTTTACTCCACTACAATTATTTGAAGACTTTAGTTACTAGTTACTTTGTAGATTTTGATTATTTCGTACAAAACGTACATTAAACACTTCAACCCTATATACATTTTGGCTGGCGATATAGTTTAGTGTGGTATCAAGTACCAAAAATAGCAGACCTCCAAGCTCACAATGTGTCGCAGTGTGACACGTTGTCGTTGTGAGCTTTGGAGGTCTGCTATTTTCAATATTTTCAAAAGGCCCTTTTGGAAATGTCATCCCCTGTCTCTCTAGTCTCTAACATTCTCTGCGCGTCCCTGGTCACACCAAAGTATGGTTGCCAGCTGATAAGCGGATTCTGCCGATGCATTTCAATGGGAATGGAGCATATTTTTGCATGCAAGTACTTTTTACACCACTACAATTGATCCTGTGGATGTACGCCTTCCCTAACGCAAGGCGCACAGTTAAGATCCCCCGGATCAAATATAAAATGTAATGTAGCCTGTTAAAGGCTGCCTCAGCCAATTAGCTTGTGCATTAACTACTCTTAAGGCACATGAGTTGGGGTATATACGTGTAGCTTTACACAACCTCATGGTAATTATCTGGGGCTCAATTCTGCTTCGTGACCAAAGCAAACAAAAAACACATTTTGACGCTGCCGGTTGGAAACCTTGTAGGTTGGTTGTAATGGTTGTGTTTAAAGGAGTAGTTCACCCCCAAATGGACATTTTCCTATTGATAACTCTTGCCATAGAGACTTGAGTTCAATAATATATTTTTGTATTTGTCGCATTCCTGTAACACAAAAATGAGATTATGGTAAATTTACCCCATTGATTCCGGACGGGCATTTGGGTCCCCATCCGGAATCAATGGGAGCAAATTTATTGTAATCAAATTTTGTAATAATATAAAATCAAATTTTTTGTAATAAGAAAGAGGTACAGATCTGCCATTCCAATACTTTCCCTGCATTTTTTCTGTAAATATACTTGTTTTCCCATGGTTCTTTTCACCTTGCTAAATCTTCTATTTTGTTACTGAAAACAAGTGTCACTTTTCAACACTTTTCATTGGAAAATAAATCTGAATAGCATTTACATAACAAAAACCTTAATCTTAAATTGCACATCTGTTGAAATTGTGAAAATAGCCATTTTCACAATATTTATCTGTAGAGCTGAGTCAACTTACATGCAATGCTTCAACTCAGAGGCGTCAATTGGGTATGGCAGCTTCCATACCTTGGCTACAGAAAAAAAAAAGTACTTAAAATAATTGCATCATGCCTGTTGCTAAGGTATGGCAACATGACTGGTGTCTTGCACACGCGCCTTTGCGTGCGTTCAAGACACCAGTCATGTAGCCATACCTTATAGCTTTTGCTGAACTGATGCCACTGCTTCAACTCCTACAATTCCAAGTGCTGCATGTCAGGATGGGGGGTCCCCCCAGGTTTGTTTTCTCCTTGGAGGGTGGTTGGGGGAGTCTCAGCCTGAAAAGTTTGACAACCACTGAATTATTAGTCTGTGATGATGATGACATTGTGTTGGAACAGTGTGTGCGTCCTAAGATGAATGCTCCGTGGTGTATAATACTCAAATACTGTACTGTCTATCTGGCTCAGAGCAGAACTCGTCTCTCAACCTCGTGATCCGTCTCTGTCATCCTAGACTCTCCTCTGCTTTCTTTCTCCTGGCGGGGGTTCGTTTTGTTGTTGTTGCACGCATGCAGTTCATTAAATTAGCTTGCCTTTATTCTCTCTCTCTCTCTCTCTCTCTCTCTCATTCTTTCTCTCTGTTGTGTTTCCCCTCTCTTCTCAGTCGCACACACACATCTCACATCTGCGGCTTATTAGTGTTGGCTATAGAAAACAGTGCTTGTCTAAATCACAGGACTCCGACACAACACTTTGTCTCTTCACGAGCACTTAGTGGACTAAATAAAAGCCAACTGCCTGTATAGCGGGGAGGCTGCACGCAGCTGGCACTGCGGTCACGCCAGCGGCAAACCTCTGAATATTTTTGAATAATATGTCACCATTTTTTTCCCAACCATCACGTAACCATGTCATCGTTTTGGAACAACTATTTTCTATGGGCGGATGGCCTACATTCTTTTTGCTCGGCGGCAGGCTAAAGCCACAGCAGAATGCACAGTAGCGGCTCGACTGGAGCAGATGGCGTTTATTAAGTGACTTGTCCAACAGCACTTCATCAGTGTTGTGTCAAGAGGAAGGGAAGATCAGCCTGTTTCCTTCCCTATAGAGTAGGCTAACAAAGTTTGACGTCATTTACACATTCTATCTGTTTTTTCCCCCCCATTCTGAATTCCCATGGACTTTTTTTTTTTTTCATATTGCGTCGCGTCATATAAGAACTGTGTTCCAAACATAAACAAATGATCTCAGCGGTTTGACTCATATGGATATGAAGAATCAACTAATGGTGAGAAAAGGCTAATGTTAATGTCGCCGAATTAGTTACATTTTCACCAGAAACATTCTGTATCAAATATTAGTGACTGACTATCATAACATAAACCATACAGAGCCACCTCCCCGACAATATCGCAGAGGCAGTTTGTTTATTTTTGGACCACAATTCTTATTTGAGACGATTTTAAGATGACTTAATGTTATTCTCCATAGAGAAATTACTTCCGCGAACCGGGGGATGAGCGAGTGACGTCATGACTTTGTTACTCTATATACTGTACCTCTACTTCCTGTCTCACCCAGTGGATGGTTATTGGGGGGAGATGTTTTAGGGTGAAAAATGTTAGCATTGTAAATTTGGGATGTCTGCGAGTCTGCGAGATGGTGCATGCATAACGGTTATTTCGGGGCTTGGCATTATCCGCCGTACCTTCACCGGGTGAAACGACACGCACACACACACGACACAGTGTGAACTGGACACACCATTGGAATTGCATTAACGGAATGTAAACTGTGTTACTTTTTATGGGTTTATTTCGTTATAGCTTGACATAATGGTGAAGCATTGTAATGCAGGTAATTGCAACAAACCACCGAGCACATCCAAATACCGGTATTCAAAACTTTTCACGATTCTGCCAAAAATCATATTCTTCAAGAGTTTTTGCTGGTTCAAACAAGGGAGTCACGTGCCATTGACCCCCTTCCCCTATTCACTCATACTAGGACATGGCATACTGTATGTGTATGCAGAAGAAGAATACACATCTCACAGACATCTCCAATTTGTATGTTTTCCAAATTTAGGAGAAACCTGCTGAATGTGACCGCACTGCAGCGATCATATAGCGGGGGCATGGGAGGAGAGGGGAGTCAACTATACACAGGTGGAGATCAAACAGAAATAGGAGAAAAATAAGGATAACAGGAGTAGGCTATAGAGAATAGAAACCAGAGACCCATTTTTTTCTCTCTTGACATTATTTAGGAAGTCAACAGTATTCTAAGAACTAGCTACTGTACAGTGTATTTTACTTAACCAATTGTACCACTTAAATCCTTTAATTCATTGACTGGGGCCAAAAATCGCAGCTCTACAAGCTATATTATGACTAGCTATACTGTATCTCGCAGTGTCTTAAAGGAGTATTTCACACACAAAAAAATCCATCAATTATACACCCCATGAAGCAATTCATGGAGATTTTCTTGTTTTTGTTGCATTCCGAATCCAATAATTTTATGACAGACGGAGTCTACGGTAGGAGTCTCCTATTGACCGATGAACCAGGTCATCAAATGATTATCTTAGGAATACAACAAAAAAAAAAAAATCTTTTGGGGGGTGAAATACTACTACTTTAATCACTAACACTACTTTTTGAAAACTCGAAAACGTATTAAAATGTTAGGGGGGTCCATGGCCAAATAGGCTATACATATCAGTTTGGGGGGGGACACATCCAGCTGTAGACAGGATGGGAGACTCCTGGCCAAAAGCAGCTGCTAGATCACGGATTATAGGGATCTGATTCCCCCCTCTACATACTGTCAGGCCCCTGTGGGGGGGCTTTGTTCACAGAGGGCTTTCTCATAACAGCACCACAGATTCAACTTTAGCTTGGCACACTCTGAGCATCCTCAGTGTGCCCTGAACACAGGATTTCTCTGTCGACTACCCACCAGAGCCATTCATTTCTGACAGACAAATACCTACAGCCAGTGCCACACAGATAACACATACCCGCGCACAAGCACGCAGGAGTTGCAGGTGCACGCAAAGCAGTCAGTAGGCCTACAAGCATACTGTATGGCAGTGTGCACACTTCCGTGAATCAATTAACTTGCACACAGACACTATGCACAGCCCATATGCACAACTCAAATATCTGTCTGTTTTTTGTAAATTAATGCCATACTTGATCACACTACAGTGTCACACAAAAGCATCAAAAGTAGCAGATCTGCAGTTTGTAGATCTGCTACTTTTGATATTTTTTTAGTTGAATCCTGAAAAGTAACAGTTTTGGACATTAATGAGGTTTCCACCCGACAGACGATATAGTACTTGCGATGCGCGCACGCACACGCACACAGTGCATACCAGAACGGGGTGCATATCACATAGCGCCACTTGGGCGGTCTGGAGAGAACACAGGAATGTCTGCCCTCTGAGTAATTGAAGGTCCTTGTTATTACATAAACAACTGAAACACAACAAAGGCACCCAAACACTGAATTTATTATAGCCATGGCATGTTCCCCCCAAAACCTAAACCACCAATATTAACATTTGTTGAAACAACTGTTTTAACGCCTTGGGAAGACAAAATTACTGTGCGTCTCCAGTTTGGATCCTCAAAAGAGCTAGAGGGGTTTCTACTGTTTTTGGCAAGGCCCACCAAATTAGCCTTATATAGCTATAGCTTACTGTTTTTGTCTGTTCATTTCTTTGTGTCATCACTTCCAATTTCACTTGTTCATCCTGTATCCTGTGTGAGTTCTCTCTCCCGATTGGATGAAATTAGTATCCCGGCCTGAAAATGCATTTTCTGTTTACTAAAGAGCTGGAGAGACAGGCAGACTCCTGTTACCGAACAAACACTCTGTAGCAAAGAATAGCATTCATGTACTGTATCGTCATTTAAAACTTATTTTAACTAAGGAATATCACTTTCTCAACCTTTAACTGTAAAATAACAGTGTGTTTGTTTACATGGCTGCCATGGTGAATACGGCAAAACACAAGCACTGCTGATTGATTGATTCATTGACTGATTGCTTGATATAATTCAGCCAGGCGCGAACTCTGTCCGCAAGTAGTCTGTTCTACATACTGTACAGTACATGTATCAGCGGTCTGCTATCCAGAAATAACAGACCCCTGAATGCAGTGACTGACCAATCAGAATTGAGCATTCAACCAAGCCGTGTAAAAAGTTCATATATTATGATACATTATGCACGGGAGTGCATTGGCCCCTCTTTGAAACCCAGCGACCTAGTGAATCAGGCGAGTATAACAGAGGTCTTTGCAGACCTCTTTGAAAACAGAGATCTTTACAAATCGTTCATTCCAAAACGGTTAGTTTTGGACCCAGCTATAAAGCTAGAACTCCCAATAATTTATAATTTGCCTTCAAATAGTGGAATATGAAATGATCGTTTCAAATCGTTACGTTACAAATCGTTCATTCCACAGAACAGTTGTTTTTGGACCAAGCTATAAAGCTAGAACTCCCAATAATTAATAATTTGCCTTCAAATAGAGGAATATGAAACGGATTTTATTGTACCACTTTATTGTATCAACATTTACTATCATCATTTCAAGATGTGAGAAGAAGTGTCCAGCCATAGGCGATTCTAGCCTCTTCCAGCGGGGGGTGCACGACCTCTATTACCTCATGCACGCGCGCGCAGCGCGCGCCTCATGCACGCGCGCGCAGCGAAGCGCGCACGCGAAAAAGATTGCGGATATTAGCGGTTTTGTAATGTTGTTTTAGCGGATTTCTGCAGTTAATTTTGTACCCAAATGTAACACAATATAAACAAAAAAAGTGTAAAACAGGTGCTTCTTTTTCTAGACACCATGAGCATGTCTAGTATAGGATTTATTTACTTATTTTGCAGACAGAGGCAGCAAAGCCAAACATCAAGTTAATCATCATTCATCAAGCAATCAAGCAGTCATTTACAGTGTCAAATAAGCATTTCACAAAAACAAATAGTAGACACATCCTTATTACACAATGAACTGCAGCCTCCGGGTTTTGACACTTGCAAACCTTTCAATTATTTTCTGCACTTTAATTTCGTGTATTTTCTCAATCTGTAAAATGCCTATATCTGACACTCTTTTATCAGTCATGGTTGTCCGTAAATACGTTTTTAGTTGTCTCAAAGTAGAGAAACTGCGCTCAGCTGAAGCACTCGTAACTGGTATGGTGAGGTACAGTGTGTAGACGTGTTTTAATGTACCAAATGAATCAGAATTATGCATTCCCTTCTCTTGAAAAAAAGCAAGTTTCTTTTCAAACAGTGTCGTGTCCTCCATTTCTTTTTTTTTGCGCACATTCTCTTCCCTGTACATGGAAGTCATTACAGAGATTTCAGCTTTCAGAACAAATGCATCAAGAGTGTATGTTTGACATACGTCTGTCACACTTTTTTCTGAAGGGCTATCTGAGGTTACAACATCAGCAAGACACTGGAGGATATGAAAATCGTTTTCAGAAAAGCGCCCCTCAAGCTGTTGTATGAGTGTGTCCAGTGTTCTATACAGAATATCACATCGGTAATAATCCGCTGCTGTGTTCGGTTCTACACGGCGGCAGAACCATTTTGGGCTTAATATAATAGGGTTTATAAAAGCATGATCTGACTGTCTTAGTCTTACCTTGGGCTGGTCAGGAGGAAATGGTTCAGTCACGCACAGTGAGACAAGAGTCCTGGCTGATAGAGCCTGAGGTCTGTGTTTTGTAGAGGAAAGTCAGGTACAAAATGATCCTCTCCATGTGATGTTTCAGGGCAAGCAGCTATATTATAATATCTACCGGTAGTCACGTCCATAGTAGTGAAGAGCTCGAACTCCATGCTTTATTTTTAACAGATGTTGTTTTCAATTTCAATACTGGCGCGTGGATATGACATCACATCAGGAGGGGAGGGGGGGGCTGCCTGGAGCTGCCAGCCTCTATCACTACCACTAGGGGGTGTTGTTGTATTCGGTCTGAGTGGATGTAAAGTTACATTACAAAAAAAAAAAAAATCAAAATGGCCGCCTGGCGGCCAGGGGTTGCACGTGCACCCTAGGACACCCCTCAAAATCGCCTATGTGTCCAGCCACATAACATTCTTAGCCTTAACAAAGTAGTCTAACAAAGAACTGACTGTTGTTCTCTCTCAGAAGTAGCTCTTACTTTTATTCATAATTGTATCAAATGTAACTACCAATGCATTGCTATTTCGTAGACTTTTATATTTAAAAACAAAGCAGCCAACATGGTGTGCTGTATGGTGTGTATAACAAGGGTCTTCAACAGGGTGTCCGGGACCCCTAGGTGGTCCTCAGAGTTACTACAGGGGGTCCTCCAAATGTTTGTGTGATAGAAAGTTTTGTGCTGTCAAACAATGAAACGATACAGAATTCATGAAAAGGTTGTGGGGGTCCCTGCTTCATCTCTCTCTCAACTAAGGGGTCCTTGGCCTGAAAACATTGAAGACCCCTGCTCTATACTACTTACTTGCAGAAAAGGCTACGCTGTTACCATACCTATAACTATTCGGAAATATAATCCATTGCTTTGCTTACAGATTGCGTGATCATAACTACCGCTGCAGAGTGTGTGAGCAAAACACACACAAACAGTACGGGTCTTAAGTGTGCGTGACTCAAGCCACTGGGGAGCTGCTAATGGAGTGTGGAGTGTGGACAGGGACAACTCAGCTGGGCTTGTGGTTTATGTGAGGTCATGGGCGCAGAACTTGAGAACAAGGACACCAGCACTCACTTTAGGTTCTTTGTTTGTTTATTAAAGGGTTCCCCCCAGCAGCAGCAAAATACACTACGTTTCGGCCCAGTGGGCCTTCCTCAGCGTGTCAATGAATATAACAGTGTATAATCAGTGTCACTTATAAGTTATAAAGTTGACTTCGTACCATACGCACAAAACGGTCCAGGTGAAATACCGTTCAAACAGTCACTTAGGTTCATTCAGATTAGACCATTTTCTTTATACATTTTTTTCTCATACCCCGGGGTCATAAACAGGAAGAAACCAATAATACAATATCTTTAGAGTACATATTCACATAGATTTTTAGAAACAAACCTAGTCTGTGTGGGTTTGAAACCCCTATGTAAAGACAGACCCAGACCATCTCCAAAAATTACAGACAGTAAAAAAAAAAGAAAAAAAAAAGCTTGAGGTCACAGACGCAACCTGCCTTCATCAAGGCAGGTTGAGGCAGATTATTCCTTTTTCTAAAATCAGTAGTTCTCACACTTTCAAGGATATTTTCTCAAAAATATTCAAAATTAGCAGATGTACGCTTGTACATCAGATGTTTTTCAACAGCCAATAGCCCCCCAAAAAGAAAATACACAGATGCTTTAATGGGTTAAAGTTCTGAGAGCCATGCAGCCATCGGAAGCTGCTTCCGCCCACACACACACGCACACACACGCACGCACGCACGTGCGCACAAAGCACATAATCATTTATGCACACGAAAACATCCAAATATACACAAGCTTACATGCAGTACACAACATAGACACAAAAAATATATATATATTTCTCGCACGCACACGTGTGCACAAATCTGCCATTTGTAGCATTCAAAGTCAAGCCGCAGTCAGCTTTCTTCCCATTTAGCGAAGAATGGTTTAGTTAAATTGCTTTTGCATGTGCAATTACACAGTAGATTAAAAGGCGCGCTGGTAACAATTAAACCTAAGACACTTTTATAGGAGCCACTATTTGTATACTTTGCATACCGTTTATGCTTACAGGTGCAAGTAAACATTTTTCTTTCCCCCTTTTTCTCAGATTAACTTTTATCATTTATGAAAAGAGAAAAGCGTAATTTCATAGGTTCTTTTTTTGTTTGTTTTTTCATCTATATGTGTGGTCTGTGTTCTAGATGCTAAGCATTCATATAGTTCACATTAATTCACATACTGTACACGCAGTAGGAGGTTTTAACTAACTTCCAACCCAATCAGTGCCTTTTTTAAATCAAATGTTCCAGGGAAAGCTTTCTTTATGAAAATATTTTAATACTATTAAAATGCCAGGACCTCCAGTTTAGTATACTAGCGTCTAGTCGGCGACCTGGCCAACTCGGAACAATGTAAATAGGGAATGAATGCCCCGCCCTTTAATGCAAACCCCATTATACCTGTTTTTTACCTGGTCATAGGACCCGTTTTGACCATCTGTCTGCCTGTGTCCATTTATGCCCATATATGGAGATATTTGTATCTGTCTGTCTGTCTGTCGGCGTCCATTTTATGTCCATATATGGAGATCACTGCAGTTATAGTTCTGGGTCCATTTTATGCCCATGCATATATGGAGATATCTGTCTATCTGCGTCCATTTTATGCCCATATATGGAGTATCTGTCTGTGCCTCCAACTGTGTTGCAGACACAGTGCCGGTTCCCCCTTTAATGCAAACCTCATTATACCTGTTGTCATAGGACCCGTTTTGAACATCTGTTTGCCTGTGTCCATTTATGCCCATATATGGAGATATCTGTATCTGTCTGTCTGTCTGTCTGTCTGTCTGTCGGCGTCCATTTTATGTCCATATATGGAGATCACTGCAGTTATAGTTCTGGGTCCATTTTATGCCCATATATGGAGATATCTGTCTATCTGCGTCCATTTTATGCCCATATATGGAGTATCTGTCTGTGCCTCCAACTGTGTTGCAGACACAGTGCCGGTTCCCCCTTTAATGCAAACCTCATTATACCTGTTGTCATAGGACCCGTTTTGAACATCTGTTTGCCTGTGTCCATTTATGCCCATATATGGAGATATCTGTATCTGTCTGTCTGTCTGTCTGTCGGCGTCCATTTTATGTCCATATATGGAGATCACTGCAGTTATAGTTCTGGGTCCATTTTATGCCCATATATGGAGATATCTGTCTATCTGCGTCCATTTTATGCCCATATATGGAGTATCTGTCTGTGCCTCCAACTGTGTTGCAGACACAGTGCCGGTTCCCCCTTTAATGCAAACCTCATTATACCTGTTGTCATAGGACCCGTTTTGAACATCTGTTTGCCTGTGTCCATTTATGCCCATATATGGAGATATCTGTATCTGTCTGTCTGCGTCCATTTTATGCCCATATATGGAGATCTTTGACCATCTGTTTGCCTCTGTCCATTTATGTCCATATATGGAGATATCTGGCTATCTGCTTCCATTTTATGCCCATAGGACCCGTTTTGAACATCTGTTTGCCTGTGTCCATTTATGCCCATATATGGAGATATCTGTATCTGTCTGTCTGTCTGTCTGTCGGCGTCCATTTTATGTCCATATATGGAGATCACTGCAGTTATAGTTCTGGGTCCATTTTATGCCCATATATGGAGATATCTGTCTATCTGCGTCCATTTTATGCCCATATATGGAGTATCTGTCTGTGCCTCCAACTGTGTTGCAGACACAGTGCCGGTTCCCCCTTTAATGCAAACCTCATTATACCTGTTGTCATAGGACCCGTTTTGAACATCTGTTTGCCTGTGTCCATTTATGCCCATATATGGAGATATCTGTATCTGTCTGTCTGCGTCCATTTTATGCCCATATATGGAGATCTTTGACCATCTGTTTGCCTCTGTCCATTTATGTCCATATATGGAGATATCTGGCTATCTGCGTCCATTTTATGCCCATATATGGATATATGGAGATCACTGCAGTTATAGTTCTGGGTCCATTTTATGCCCATATATGGAGATATCTGTCTATGGAGAACGCGCGTGCCCGTGGGACGAACGGTTCTCGAGATACGCGGATTACCTACATACATACACACTCACAGAGATTTTTTGTTGACTCATGTGGCGTACGTGATGTCAGAGCCTTTTATGAAGTGATGTCACAATGAGTCAGAGCTTTCGCCGATTTCCTCAGAAACAGCCTGATGTCAACAATCAACCCCGCATAAGGAGATTCCGAACGTTTCGCGCCGGTTTGGGAAAACCGCGCGTCGGGTCGGGTCGAGACCCGGCACTGCACTCCGTGCCGCGGCGGGGAACGCGCGTGCCGAATCTGAAGCCGGTGGGACGAACGGTTCTCGAGATACGCGGATTACAAACACACACACACGCACGCAGAGACTTCTCGCATTTATAGATAGATTAGATAAGCTGTCACGTCTGTAGGAGAATGATGTCTCCAACTGGAGACCTTTTTGGTTTTGAGGTGGCGTCAATATATACCGTATACATTCGGAATAGTGTACAAAATGTCAATTCTAAATATCATTGTCATACAAGTATCTTCACTGACCTGGTCTTCTTCGATAATAAAAATCTGAATGAATTCTCCCCAGCCTATTCTAGCTCCGTGCTGGGCGCCACAGCAGAGGAGGGCCCTCTCGCGCAGCTCGCCCACACGTCCCAGCGGCGAGTGAAGAGGTGTTCCTGCGAGAGCCACAAGGACAAGGAGTGTGTCTACTTCTGTCACATCGGTATCGTCTGGGTCAACACACCAGAGTGAGTCTCTTCTATTTAGTATTCACTTCTTTTCTTGTAATGTATTCCACCTTAAAGGTTAAGTGATTTCATGTTTCAGTTTTCATGTAGGTGACTGGCGGGGGCCTTCCTCCAATCATAATCAAGTGGGGGCGGGTCTTGGTGTGTGTAAGGCCGCCCCAATGGACCATGATTGGAGGAAGGCCCTGCTCCATCCTGATTGGAGGAAAACCTGTCACCCAACAGTTTTGGTGAAGCAACTGAAACTGCATTTTTCTCCTCACAGGAGATAAGGCTAAAGTCCAAATATGGACCAAACACTCTATAGTAACTATTACTAACAGTACATAGACTCATTTTGTATGTATTCTGAATCACTTACCTTTTAAAAATCTCATGACATGTTTTTACAAAATGTAAAAATCTTGGTCCTTCAAACGTGTATTACAAGGTGAACTGAAAAATCCACTCCAGTGAGCCATGGCAGGTTTTTTTCTCTCTGTGTTCTAATCTGAGGCCTTTTGGCTCCAAGACTACCTGGCTGCAGCCACTAGGGTCCTGTTGAGGTCCACGGGAGACAGGAACCTCAACAAGTGGCAGGAAGTGACGTCACACCTCTTTCTTGCTCTACCCCATGGAGGTTAAGTTTAGGGTTAGGGGTAGAGTTGGGTTGTCTAAAAGATAACATGTACACATAGCGACAATGCGGCTCAAAGGGACTGTAGTGCCTTGGACTGCAAGGCAGAGACGTCACGTGACCTCCACAAGCGGCATGAAGACACTTGCGCACTGTGAGGTCACTTCCTGCCACCTGTTGAGGTTCCTGTCCCCCGTGGACCTCAACAGGACCCTAGTGTCTGCAGCCAGGTGCTGCTCTTTTGAGTTGCACTGAAAAATAAAATAAAACGATTTGCTTGCAACCATCGCCTTGGCTTGCTCATACCCCCCTCCCCAATCAACATGAAAAGTGGAGACATAAGTTGCAGACAGTATGGGGGGAACAAAAGTGAAGAAGACTTAATGGCATTACCAAGACTCGACTAAGAGGCTGTGTTCACAGAGTGTTCACAGAGAGTATTAATGAGCGGAGGAGTGTGTATTGGCACCTGCGACGTTCAAACGTCTGCTGTGTTCGAACTTCATGTCATCTGCGTTATTAGCACAAATAGCCCAGGATGAAACAACGGGCGGGCAAACGATCGTGGTAACGGTTCAACGCCAGGTTGTATAAACGACTGGGCTGTTAGACACAGCCAGGAAGGTCAAGAGTAACACTGGATGATGAGCAACGCTTTCTCTCCAAAAAGTTGAACTATCTTCAGCTTGAAGAA
This sequence comes from Nannobrachium achirus, assembly GCF_963921795.1. Taxonomy (NCBI): domain Eukaryota; kingdom Metazoa; phylum Chordata; class Actinopteri; order Myctophiformes; family Myctophidae; genus Nannobrachium; species Nannobrachium achirus. The sequence goes on along the minus strand of NC_137823.1, from coordinate 22,182,403 downwards.
GTGCCCAGTGTGCTCTGCCAAAGAAATGCTGGACGCTGACGGTGCTAAAGCACGATGCTCAGTGATGGGAAGAGGATTTCCATGGTAAAGACCATTGCTATGGTCTTTAGAAATGGATAGTAGTGGGCAGCTCAAAGGATGGTGGAGTGTGAACTAAGGCTGTCAATAACAGTCAATAATCGCATTAATCGCATACCGCAATATTACAATTTCAAACCGCAAGGGAGTACACATACCGCACAAACCGCGGCTCCCACCAAATGGTCAAAAAGCATTAAGTCTAAGACAGATTATTGCGCTCGTGCTGTTAGGCCGCTGTTGGTTCTTCGGTTAATAGGCCTATTTCTATCGTTTTAATTCATGTTTTTTTTGGGGTGATGATGGGAACAAAAGGAAAACGGTGGACAATTTTTGCATTTACAGTAAAACATTTAGCCTACTGCATTCCTTTTACACCTCACATCAGTGAAGATTAATTAAAATACAGCCAATTGTTTAAAAACTGTAATATCTGCCATTTAAAAAGCAACACTGTAAAGCTTATTTTGTGTAACTTTAGTGTATTGCTTATTTATAGTAATTTCAGGATAGAATTACTATTAAAATCACACCCGTGTGAACTGAGCGGTGGTTTACCCACCTCATAGATCATGTGTACCGATTTTTGTGACATTTGAAGAAAATATGTAGGAAAAGGAGCAAAAAGTGTGTTTTGGAGAAAATTCAAGATGGCGGAAAATCTATCCTGGCGCAAATGGGCGTGGCCTATATGGGGAGATGCGTCTTGACCCAAGGAATCCAGGGAAAAAAGAATTTTAATTTTACGATCTACGGTTCAAGAGTTACGGGGCAAAACGCAAAGTGGGCCGTTACACCATGAGGCCGAGTGATGTAATTATTTTTGGATTCATTCTTAAAATCATTATGAATCTCCTCTCCGAGGTTTGAAACTGTAGCTCCTATGCTTTGCGAGAGAAAAATACTTGAATGTGATGTCTTGCATTGTCCCATTATAAGTCAATGGGGACAATTCAGCGTAGTTTTTTGCCGATTATGTCGCCATTGTAAGGCGGGGGTGGCGTAAATGGTGCGAGACTAGTAGCGTGCCGAAGTTTAGGCTACATACAGACACGGACGGACGGAGACCCACACACATGGCCACGTATAGGAGCGTTGTGACCACCGCTCAAAAAGGGGTGTTGTTAGCCATTGCAATATTATCGCATATTGCACTTCTGCCTCTTAACTCAGCGGGTGCCCACGAGGTGTCTACACGCCAATCTCTTTGATGTCTCTGGAGGCCCACGACGCGTTGACGTGTTTACTGTATTTACAGTATTAACTTTAAATCTCACCGTTAGGTTGGGGCTGCGCCTGGATGTAGCCCATTAGCCGCTAGTCGCTTCGAGTCGACGCTGAGAGCATCGCGCGGCCGTTTTTCTCCGTATACTCCAATGCATTTCCCCATCTTTAACGCCCTTTATCTCTGATGTTTGTTTTATGGCTAAAACTGTGGCGTGGTGCGGCAAAATGTCCAAATTTTGATCGGCAATGAACAGCTATGATCAACACTGGCCCATACAGTAAGTTACACAATAACATCCTGTCTGCGCTCATGTGACCAAGTGACGTCATGACGCATGCATTGACGCAGCAGGGCCGGATTCAATACAATGGTGGTGGGCCTGGGCAGCAAGAGGGGATAAATGGGGCAATCCAGGGGCACCCGATGTGTTGTAGCACGGTTTTAATTATGTTACAGCGACGGCCCTAGTGTGAAGCAGCCTCTTCCACTATTTCAACAGGGAGTCTGTTTGGCAACAGTTTACCAGCATTTGGTAGCCGTTAAATTCCCATCCAACCCAGCTTTCTCTTCCTAAACCAGCTGGCATGGGAGTAATGGCCTCCCCCGTTCTCTCGTAATTCTTGGGGAAAGCCTGGCATTCACCATCTGCAAAAAGAGTGCCATTGCAAAAAACTAGATGTTTACAGACAAGACAAGTAATAATGACGTATAGGAAAGAAAGAGCGTGCAAAAGGCAAAAGAGCAAAGAGAATGAAAAAAGCATCTTCAGCTATACATGTGGTATGTTGTATGCACCAATGGTATTATTTTCCAGTAGTAGCTACTGTACTTTTAACTTTTTGTAAACAACTTCACTGTGTGTTCTATGTGCAACAGGTTCAGTATATATTTTTGTACATTAGGTGCAATTCAGCCTCACAGTATTGGGGCTTTTAAGCCGTGACATCATTTTGTAGGCAGAGGAGAACTCTGCCCCCAGAGCATTTTCTGTCCCTCGCTATTTCAACAGATCCGAGACAAAAATAACGACTAAAGTATAATTCTAACACTTTCCTTTCAACAACAAAGAGAAGAAAAATGTGTAAATAGTAAAAATAGTAAAAAGATTCACGGAAACTGGGGGCAGAATTCTCCTCTGCCTACAAAATGATGTCATACTTAACAGCCCCTAGCGATTCCTTAGCTTCACAACATGTTTTATATAAAACATCTGTACGTTACAGAAGATATCCCGTACCTGGAAGAACCTTTCCCCTAATAAATGTATTTGTATTGCTTGCAGAGTATATGGATGTTTGTGCCACTGTAGGTAATCTTCTGAGCGGTGCTAGCCTCTCCAATAAGTGACTTTGTGTGTATGTCCATGCAAAATGGACAGTGTATCAAATACTTATTACGTATATCGGGGTCTTCAACGTTTTCAGGCCAAGGACCCCTTAGCAGAGAGAGAGATGAATGTGTGATGGAGATTTTCATCAATTTCATAGATAGATTCTTCATATAGACTTGTTTGACACTTAACCACTTCAAATCATAAATCGTCGATACTTAGTAAACTTGACCTTCCACTCCGTTCTTGGTCTGCTCTTTTTGAAGCGGTGAAAACCGCTTCCAATGAGTGGCTTTGTGTGTCCCACGCCCATATATGGTCATTTCAGTCCAGAATGAACAGGCCTTTTCAAAAACAAAATGTCTGTCACCTCATGTCCATATATGGTCATTTCAGTCCAGAATGAACAGGTTTTATCTGTCCCGTACGTCCAGAATATCAGTCCAGAATGAATAGGCTTTTTCAAAAAGCAAAATGTGTGTCCCATGTCCATATATGGCCATTTCAGTTCAGAATGAACAGGTTTTATCTGTCCTGTACGTCCAGAATATGTGTGTAGTGTCCCTCCCGGTCTGATGATTGGATACTTTGAGGATTGGTCAAGCTTCACATGATAATTCGGCCCTCCAGATAAAATCATTCATTCATTCAGAATATATAAAGAATTCATAACTCTCTAGAACAGGGGTCTTCAACAGGGGGTCCGCGACCCCTAGGGGGTCCGCGGAGGTACTGCAGGGGGTCCGCGAAATTATTGCTTAAAAAAAAAAAAAAAAATGTTTTTTTTTTTGTTTTTTTTTATTGTTCACATTTATGTTAAAAAATAAATCATGATTCTATCCATTTTGAATAGCTTGAATACATGTTTACTATGCAATTGACAGATTGTTGATATTATTGACATTGGTTCTCAGTTAATAAGTAGTATGTTTAGAAATGGTAGTGGTACGGCCCACCCTGCTCGCTGTAACTTGTACATGTTTAAAATTAAAAATATGTCGTAGCCCCGACCCCCCCACCCTACGAGGTGGTAGGGGGTCCCTGCTCCATCTCCCCATCAGTTTGGGGGTCCCCGGCCTGAAAACGTTGAAGACCCCTGCTCTAGAACACATAGAATAAAAGTTCACCGCTTCACTTCGAACCGAGGTTTGATTTTTTATCTCTAAATAGGTTTTATTTGCCAAAAATAGCTGATCTACAAGCTCTCAATGCCAGTTCATAATTATTTTCTTCAGTATTACAGTATACTGTATTACTAAAGACATGTTAACCTTTAATACCACACAGTAAAATCCTCAGTGATACTTTTCCATTTTCAACTCAGAGAGTGTACAAATGGAACCAAATGGACACTCATCCTCCTGGCTGCATTTGGTTCCAGTTCCAGTAAATCAACACGGCAGGATTTTACTCCGCGGCAATCGCCTAAAAAAGGGGAGGTGGCCATTTTTATTTTTAATCTCATCTCGGAACTCCTCAAATTGCTGGCTAATTAAATTCATTTTAGTTCAGTGTGCACAAGCAATGAGTGAGCGGTTAGATGTGGCGGCACTAATATGAAAGCCCACCTTTTTCTAACGAAGGGTCATTTCTTCCATGTTTCCTCTAAATGCTCCCCTCAGACCTTTTAACCGGCTTTAACGGCTAAACCACCAAAGGAAACCACAGTGACTCGGGTCTGAAATCACTAGTGACTGCATGTTGCCCTGATCTGCCCACAGACAATGAACCCAACGCCCACAAGATGTCTTGCTGTCTCTTCCAGTCATGTTTCACACATTTCAATTTACTTCTATTTTTTTGGGGAGAGTGTTTTTTTGCTGGTCGTTCGGTCCGAGTATCAAAAAGGCAGCTTGTTTAACACATGGGAAGCCAAGGTTTCTAACATTTCTAGCTGTTGCTGCTGCCGCCGTTCACTCACGCTTTATTTTGAAGAGCCTCGGAAGCTTCGTGCGTGTGCACGTGAGTGTCCAGACTGTCCACAGTCCACTGACGATTGAGGAAGAAAATCCATTTGTTTACAAACACTTGCGAAACTAAAATCCAAACCGGGGCCGACCATCGCGGTAAAGTGTCGCCGTGAAAACAATCAGATCTCTGCTTCCCTGGCGTTCTTTGCACCTCATTCATAGATAAAGCCCTTTTTATGTTTCAGCCTAGAATGGAAATCAATGCAGCCAGGTCGCGCCATTTTCTCTCTCTCTCTGAGCTACGGGGTGACGTATGGACTAGGGTCATTCACAGGGCACACAGCATGCACGGAGAGCTGTACAGTTAACCCCTTGTTGTCTCGTTCAGGAACGAGACAACTCCTTTTGGCAGAGTGACCCCTAGTGGCCTTATCTCGTTACTGAACGAGTTTGGCCTGTTGGGTGTTAAGGCAGACCAAAGCTTGTCATTGGCTGCGCGGAGGTGACGAAAGTCTGGGGGACGGAGATACACCTAAACCTAACCTTAACCCTAACCCTGTAACCTCAGTAAAACTAACGCTGGTGAAATGCTAACCTGGCGACGCTGGTGAATGCTATCTGGTGAATGTTGAACTGGTCGGACCAACGGTGCTTAACCCAATTACTTTTTTGATACACTCGGACTTAAAGACGGGCAAAAAATACTCTCGCATTATATATATTTTTTTACACGGTTATGAAGATGTCGACTTGGTGTCTGCCCTATAGACTTTGATGTGCTATTAGTCACAGAGTAATTTTTAGACCAATAGCGTTTCATCTATAGTGACTAGTGTCTTTTAACTCATACTGTGCCGATCCCGAACTAGTTCGGCTTTATTTCAATCCAATACAATTTTTTTTTTATTAATTCACTTACCCCGAGCTGCTTGTAGAGTCGTGGGTGGTCCTGGCTCGCTAGCCGCTAGCCAGTTAGCCATTCTACTCTGTCCGACGATATATTCCATTAAAAATGGTTTAAAATACATTTTTGAGCTCCCCAATGTTCACCCGATGTTCGGCGCCGCTTCCGATGAGTACACGAGTGTGCCGATCCCGAAGTAGTCCGGCTTTTTTTAATTACATGAATAAAATGATAAGAGGCCTTCTGAAGCCTGGCCTGATTTTTCTAGCTACTAGCCGAAAGCTAGCAACCTCCCGGCCGGCCGTCATTTGCGAACGAAATCGCCAATCTCCGCCTAATCCAATGAAAGACCAATCTTTGAAGGCTTATATCTCTGGATTGTGTCTTTAGGGAAGCGGCGCGAGGTTTATTTACGGCGAAATCGCCCAAAAATTATCTTTTAGATGACAAAATGGGAATAGTCATTCTGTTAGCATTATCATCCGGGACATTTCCATGACGTGCATGAACGTGCACACGTGAGGTCCTGGAAGGTGAAGTCCTGGAAGCTAAAGCGCTCGCCTATGAGAGATGTGCTGGCATTCTATGGCCCCTAGAGGGCGCTGGCACTCAATGAGTTAAGCTCTTTCCCCCTCTGTCTCGCTCAGTGTACAGTGGTGGAAGAAGTTCTTACTCACTCACTCACTCACTCACTCACTCACTCAAGTACAAAAGTATACTGGCATTGAAACATACTTACAGTACCAAACATATTTCACAATCATTGTTTTTAGATTGTATTTTGTAATAGGTTTCTATCACATTAATGTTGCAGCTAGTGAAGATTGGGCTGTTTATTTATTTTAAAGTGCTGCTTAGTTGTTAAGCTATAATAATACATCATAGGTTATCTTTGAATGTACCTTTTGTAATTATTGAAATGAACTAGTAACTAAAGCTGTCAAACTATATTAGTGGTGTAACAAGAACAATATTTGCCTCTGACATGGAGTAGAGCAGACATAAATTATATAAAGTAATGAATGTATTCAAGTAAAATAAAAGTACCCCCAAATTGTACAAGGCACACAAATGAAAGTACTTATCTGTCTATTTATACGCTGTTGTATATATAGAAATGATAGAGTCAGATTACAGGAGATAACAAGGAATAGGAAAGAGGTGTCACTGAAATAGCTCAGCGGTTGAGAGCCAAAAACAGCCCCTAAATCACCAAGACCCTCTTAATTGTTATGTTGTTGGCTCCAAACATAGCGCTGTGGTAACAGGGTGTGCAATCTTCTTCTCTTCATCATAAAGCACGTCTCCTACCAGTGGTGGTTGATACCTAGCATGACTAACCAGGTGCGTCACACCAAATTCTGGGCCCTGGGTACAAGGATTCACTGCGGGCCCCCCATGAATGTTAACTATTGAAAAATAGCAGATATACAAGCTCACAGCGCTGCACCGAGTGCCGCGCTGCGAGCTTGTAGATCTGCTATTTTTGAAAAATCGTGAAAATGTGTGCAAGAAATGTATGTTTCTGTCAGTGGTGCTCAAACGTTTTCATGTGAAGGACCCTCAAGATGATATGTATTTGGCCACAGCTAGACCCCCATCTCAAAATATTTAGTTCCAGGGACCCCTCCCCGGAAGCAAAGTTTGAGGTCCAAATGTTCGCTTAAAAAATACATATTCAAAGATTTGCGCACATTTTGACGACTTTTCAAAAATAGCAGATCTACAAGCGAGTGCCGCGCTGTGAGCTTGTATATCTGCTATTTTTCAATAGCTAAAGTTACTATAGGGCCCCTCCACCTTGGGCCCTGGTAACTCAGTCCCACTTTCCTACCCCTTGTGACGCCCCTGTGACTAACTATACCGACCAGTAGACCACATGCTCTGTTCTAGAGCAGTGGTTCTCAACCTTTTCACGCGGCGACCCCAAAAATAATCATATTTTAACTGGATGAGTGGGGACCCCCCACCCTGACAAGCACTATGTTGAGGAATTACATTTTGTATAACACGGGTCTATTGTGAAAATAGCAGATCTACATGCGAGGCGTTGTGAGCATGTAGATCGGCTATTTTTTACAACTTCTGCCTCTAATATTTGATCATTTGGCCAAAGTTTAATTTGTCATTTTAGAGGTATTAAAAAGTCCTTAAATTGTCACTTTAGAAATGTGCTAGGGGTGTAACGATATATTTTAATAGCGATTCGATACATATCACGATTCATGGTTGACGATACGATACATGGACGATATTGGTTCATTCATGGCGATACGATACGATTCGATTCAATGATTTAAAATCAATATAGTAACTATTTAGCAAAGACATTAAATCTTTGTGAAAGGTGTGAATAGTGCAGGTTTTTAAGGGAAACATGTATTATTATGGATATAAATAAGTAAACACAGTGATTATCTGCCAAATACATGGACATTGTATATTGACAAACATTTCACCTTGACATGAACCCAGAGATTACAGACATTTATCAATAGACCAGTGTAGCTATATGGAAAGGAAAAGTAATTAAACCCCTCGTTTTAGTTTTTCTTCTTGCAAATGCTAAATACAATGCTCAAGTAGGTAGTATCGATTCTTTGCACTGCCGATTCGATACGATACAAAATAAAACGATACGATACGATTCGATTTTAGCTGTTTTCATTTCGATATACTTTGATTTTTTAAGTTAAAAACGATATTTCGATACAGTTACTATATCGTTACACCCCTAGCAGATACCCTCTATCACTTAAACTTTATGTTGGTTTGTTTACTGTTGAGTGAGAAAACAACATTTCACATTAAGTTAATCATCCGAGGACCCCCCAAAATAATTTGGGGACCCCTATTCACCAATACAACTCACTAGCTTTTACCAAAGGCAGGTGTATCGTAGTTCAGCACCGTTCAGATCATTTCAAGATTCCAGATTTGTTTATATCTTACGAGTGCATGAGAGGGCACTCGCTGGGCATCAACACTCACAGTGGAAGGGAGTGCTCCGTCATGCAGCACGTCAACACGGCCCAAGCGTGCAAAATAAATAAACTTAGAGGGGGTCGATTGTGCAGCAGCAAAGTGCAAACTTTGAGCAAGACTTATGTGAGAAATAGCGAAAAAACATCACATGGATGCTGCACCTGGGAAGCATCATCATTGATGCAGCCTGAACTCATCAGGGTTTCGGGTCTCGCAACATCATACCCCTCATCCAGGTGACCCAGCCGGGGTTGTTCAAGTCCCGACTTATGTCCCAGTAGCTACCCACGATCAGTCCTATTAGGGAAATACATGGCCATACAATCTGGCCGCTCCAGAACTACTCTGCCGAGACTGGGAGAGGAAATCTGGTGCATGGAAGGGCCCCTCCTACGTCTCACCAGGTCCTCTCCTGCTCTCACCAGGTCCAGGACTGGAATAGATACTACCAAAAAAAGATTAAAACGTTTTTAATTAAAAAACAAAGTGGGTTAGAAAGCCGTGAGGCCGGTGGGGGGGGGGGGAGGTGGTGATGGTGGTGGAGGTTGACTGAAAGGGGAGGAAGGAGTTTGGGATGAAAGGCTGTATGGTTTTGACACCGGCCATAAAGCCTGTATGGGGCCCAGATGTGTCACAGTGTGATCAAACCATCCACAGACACACTGAAAGTTGAAACCCCTTCAAGTATGCCACGGTCCATATCCATCCTCAACCTCCCCACGGCTCTGCCCGGTCTGCCCTGAGTGGGGTTTCATTAACTCGCACTTTAACTAACTCGCACTTTCTGTGATGCCTGTACGCTTCGCACGCTGTTGTTTCTTTGCGGTAAGTCATGAGTCCAATTGACGATGTACAGGTATAGGCCTATAGGTCAAGCTTTAGAGTGTCATATAATAACTACTTACTAGTATACACAGATGCTGTGAAGTGCGCATACATATAATGGATAACATCTAGAGCAGGGGTCTTCAACGTTTTCAGGCCAAGGATCCCTTAGTTGAGAGAGAGATGAAGCTTGATAGCACAATCATCAGTGTATTTTGGATTCATATCAATGTGTGTTTTCAGATATTTAACCACTTGAACCGTCATACTTAATGCACTTGACCTTTCACAGTTTGCTCACTTTCACTTAGTACTTAGTCCGAAAATAGCCGATCTACAAGCTCACATCGCCTCGCAGCGCGAGTTGTTGTGAGCTTGAGTGTAGATCTGCTATTTTTGGCTAAAGTTCTCCGAATATGGACGGCCACTAGGGTTCAGGTGGTTAATATAAACTAGACCAGGTCAACCTGGTTGTGCCAGACCCCCTGTCTGTCATCATCATTTATGACATCATACCTTTTGTAGGCATGTCATCATCATGTCATCATCATATATACCCTTTATATAGAAAACCCGGACAGACCGACATTTGCTTATGTAGGCCTACCCATTTCATGGGTCTGGCAAAAAGCTTCTATCACACAAAGATTTGGGGACCCCCTGTAGTAACTCTGAGGACCCCCTAGGGGTCCCGGACTCCCTGTTGAAGACCCTTGACCTAGAGGTAGGAGCCATGCGCACAACACCTGCACCTTCAACCGCGCAACCGTGACTCTGACTATTTGATTCTCTATACATCCCGCTTACCATTGCTTCTATAATGTGGAGGAACCCAAACAAAGTATGTTTCTTCTTGTGTACTCGTTAGGGGTGGGCGATATGGTAATAATTATCGCTGAGACGATACAATGTGTCCATGATATGCCTTTTCAGAGGTATCGTATATATCGTGATACAATTGAGGGAGCCTTGTAAATACAGAGATTCATTGCAGATTTCAATTTAAACCTGCATTTTGGTCTAAATCAGTAGTTCTCAAACTTTAAAATGTCAAGGTCTCCACTTAAATCGGTTTCATTTGTATACTGTCAGAGTTACATACTTGTGAAGTTCAATTTAGTCCTCCCAAAAGGAACCCAGAGAATCTAGTTTTTGTCAAGTAACTTGAAAAATAACCATCAAAACCAACGTGAAAAAGAATCGTGATAAAATCGTGTATCGTGATACAGCTTGGGTAAATATCGTGATGTTGCATTTTTCCATATCGCCCACCCCTAGTACTCGTATACAAGATGTCAGAAGGAGCCCTTCATCTTTTATAAACCATACATCGTCACATGTACTGTAACTGTTCCTCACTAATGCTCATTGTAAGAGGACAGGATTGGTGTCTCAGAGGTCTTTGATTCATTGATTTGAGTTTTTGATTGACATGCAGGTGGGCTGTAAACTGTTCAGAAACATTAACTTTAATGGCAAGATGGCCGCCGTGTGAATATGGTCAATACACCATCGCGGCCCAACCGTGTACCCACAGCTTGCTAATCGCAAGGCCCAAAGAGCTGTGGATTGAATCCACACAGTGCGAACGTGCGAGGTGGAAGAAAGGCGCTCTAGCACATGTGTCACCACATGGGGTATACTGCACATGTTGGTTGGAAGCGGGGCTGCGATGCCTCCTCCAGACCGCTTCTCTTCATCTTCTACACTGATTTACAGAATTCTGACAAGATGACGATGATGATTGAGAGGCAGCAGAGGAATGTCCTGGTTGAGATTAAAAAAAAACTTGGTTCAGACAAAGGGTACATAACGGTGTTAATTTTGTGGACTAAAACTATGACAAAAAATATTCGTCGACTACCTTTTTTCACAGACGGAGACTAAATAAAAACTAAGCTATGATGACTAAAATGAATCAATGAATACAAATTAGACTAAAATGTTAAGGAGGGACTAGTGGAGAAGAAATCATTGGAGAAGTCATTTTATGTTTGGTTGCGCTCGGGTGTTGCGCTCTGAAAATAGCAGATCTAGACAGTGTAAAAGCAGGATTATGACGGCATCAAGGCCCACCAAAATACATTTTTGATGACAAAATCAACTATAGATTTAGTCAAGGCGGATACCGCATAGGCTCTGATGCCTGACTGTGTGTCGCGGGTACAACCTTTGCTGCATGTCACTCCCCATCTCTCTCCCCATTTCCTGTCAGTCTACTGTCCTATCAATAAAGGCATAAAAGCCCCCCAAAATAGCTATTTCTACGTCCCATCATTTCGGCTAAGGGAGTCGGCAGGTTAGCTACTCACCCGCGTCACGGTTACTGAGGTTAGGGTTAGGGTTTGGGTTAGGTTTAGGCATAGAGGTAACATTCACCCACTTCGGCAGGTTAGCTACTCACCCGCGTTGGCAGGTTAGCATTTCACCAGGTTAACATTCACCCGTGTCGAAAGAATGAACTGTCGGAACAGATGCTATGTCGCAATGTCGACATGCTCCCCCAAAGTATATACTATATAGATTTAAGGGCTTCGCACACAGGCGCGATTTTCAACCATTGTGTTTTTCCCGTTCGCTGCATGATTAAAACGCATTGGATTTGTTGTGCAAGGCTGTGCGGAATCCACACTGCCGATCCGAAAAGGAGTCATAAAAGGAGTCAATGAGTTTTTACCGCATGTGACAAGACGCACAAATCAAACTGGGTTCGATCGGGAAAAAACGCACTGCCGCAGCCACCTGCCGCATGGCAAATTCGGAGCCGGTGTGCATGAGGTCATAGAGAATCATTATTTTCTTTAAAAAAAAAAAGAAAAATGTCATTTTTTTTCTGTGCGAAAAAAACGCGTCTGTGTGCAAAGCCCTTAAGTCGATTAAATCTTACAATATTAAGTCGACTAAAACAATTCAGATGACTAAAATATTAACAGTGGCACATATAATGGAGAATTGGAGGTCCAAACTGAAGGGTGTAGGCACATGCATGCAAAGATCTTAATTCTAGCCTCTACACTACAGTATACAGTATCCCTGTTTTGATACATTCTATAGTTTCATTACACCGCTGGCATCTGCTAGCATTTCCCCTCGTGGTCTTGTTAAGCTTGCCCAGCATTCAGTGGCATCCCCCTTTAAAACTTCCCCAAAGGCATATCGGGACTGGCTTTGAGCCAATATGGCGGTCAGGCTGGCTCCAGTTGACATCAGAAGCAGGCCGATTCCCAGCGACTACAGAGACGTTATGGGGGCTAGTAAAGGGAAACACTTGTCTGACTTGCCTTTGGGGGAGACCCTGGGTTTACCATGAGGTCATGGTTATTAGCCAGCCATACCAGCTGGATCATGTATGACGACAGTGGTACACAACACTCCTAACTTGACTTGCAGCATACAGACAAAATGTTGTTCTCAATAGTAATGTAAAAGTATTGCAGATATTGTTCCATCTAAGGACATCCTGAGTGCCTACTGCCTAGTGTTTAGGACGCATACCACATGGGGTCAAAATGACCTCATCAGTGAGTCCCCGGCACAATTCCAGTATTCCGACCAGCAGGACCATTCTTGTATGGCATGAAGTACCACTCTAAACTGTCACTATCAAATAAAGGCAAGTAGGTCTGTATCTGCTGAGAATAAAGGTGTCCATCCCCTTTTCAATGCGCTTGATAAGAAGCGGTCTGCTCACTCCTCATGGAAGGAAGCATGAGCTCAGTTCGGGGCTCTCCCCAGGTTGGCAGAGGGAGAGCAGAGCCCACGACAGCTTAGGCAGTTGGCACTGGGTGAAAAATGGGTTACAAAATTGTGGGATAAAAATGTAGGTAAAAAAAAAGAAAAGCAAGGGGCACGGTGGCGTAGTGGTTAGCGCTGTCACCTCACAGAAGGTCCTGGGTTCGATTCCCGCCGGGGGACGTTGTGGGCTCCTCCGCGTCATCAGCGCCCACACCCTAGGTGGGGTTGGCGATAGGGCCTTTCTGTGTGGAGTTTGCATGTTCTCCCCGTGTCTCCTAGGGTTGATACCCTCACAAGAACATGCAGTAATCCTGGTCTCAATAATGCCTCCCCCTGGCCAGCCGGGCGCCTGATGGATGGGAAAGGAACTGGTTGGAATAACGTGTTCCTTCCACGCGCTACGTCCAACCGGGGAAACTCCCCCCCTGTCAGGTGATAAGAAACAACTTGGACTCCTCATGCATAGAAGGAAGCATGAGGTCAGTCCATATGATGCAAAATGCATCATATGACCAGTTGTAGCATGCTGAAATACTAAATATCTACAAACACCGATTGAACTAAAAAAATAACAAAGAAGTGTCTTTTAAATCCTTAAGGCCCATTCCCACTGGGCCAGATAACAGATAAAAAAATATCTTTCTCCAGATATTTTTCCATTCAAAGTGGATGGTAGATACAGATAAAGAAAATATCTGCCACAGATATTTCTTTTATCTGTGACAGATATTTTTTTTATCTATCTACTGTACCATCCACTTTGAATGGAAAAAAATCTGGAGAAAGACATTTTTTTAATCTGTTATCTGGCCCAGTGGGAATGGGCCTTTACTCTGGCTATATTATTTTTACTTCTTTTGTTTTATACATCCTAATGACATTTTGTGCAACCCTTAAGTCGATTAAATCTTACAATATTAAGTCGACTAAAAACAATTCAGATGACTAAAATATGACTGAGTTGTCAAAATTAACAGTGGCACATATAATAGAGAATTGGAGGTCCAAACTGAGGGGTGTAGACACATGCATGCAAAGAGCTTAATTCTAGCTTCTACAGTATACACAGTATCCCTGTTTTGATACATTATATAGTTTCATTACACCGCTGGCATCTGCTAGCATTTCCCCTCGTGGTCTTGTTAAGCTAGCCCAGCATTCGGTGGCATCCCCCTTTAAAACTTCCCCAAAGGCATATCGGGACTGGCTTTGAGCCAATATGTGTTTATAATTGTATAAATTGTGTTTTCTTAGTTTGCTTGATGTTCTGCGTAAAGCAACATTGAATTGCCCTGTGCCATACAAATACAATTGCCTTGCCTTACCTTACTTTGCCTTACCAACTGAGCTAAGCGGACACAGCCACTGGGCCATCGGTGTCCCTAATGATTCCCAGGGTCAGATTGGGACAAACTCCATAGGCTAAACCGTACACAATAACACAACAGCCCACACAGATTGACAGATAACGAGTTCAAACAAACAGATATTCTAGTGAGACCTTGTGCGTGCAATGCAACATACTTTAACGAGACCCACTTTAAGCCATGAGCATTACAAGTAAAAACAAACTTGGCTGTCGTGTCCAGACATGATGTCAATAGCCTCTTCCCCATCCGACCTAAAATAGCCATCACAGTGCACATAATCCCACTATATCCAACTCGCGCAGCGTTTGCTGCCGTTGAAAAGGACACATCTGAATGTTTACAGGTCATTTTAGCACATTTGTTTGCATCTAACAGCAAAGAAAAACCATATGACGTGATCTATGTTTTTCCCCCCATCCACGTTCTTGCTATGTGAGGCAAGAGCCAAGCAATCAAATTGACATGGGTGTGTGTTATATAATTGATAAAAGATCCATTGTTGCAGATAAACGCAGCTGGTATAGACTAGGAAAAATCACGCCCATCCCAAAGGCCAATCTAAGCCTGGTGGGTGTTGAGGCGTGTTGCAGTTATTGAATCCAAAGTTTAGACAATATATTCCAAATAATCTTTAATCCAAGAAATCACTACAGTAAACCCTAACAAAGACTGAAGTGCGTCAAAAAGCCAGCATAGAAAATAACCCAGTTTTCTGACCTAAATAGTTAATAAAACACAAAAGATGAAAAACTAGTCTATGAAGTCTATGAAATATTATTTAAACTATGATTCGAGAGGTAATACAGATTAAAACTAGAAGCAGTGCTCTTCCGAGCACAGGTCTCCACCAGGCCAGGCGTCCTGGTGGTGCTAAAATAGGCCAATGTAAAAAGGGTGGCATGTGTTTTTCACCAATCTTAGACCTTTCATGGCGCCACCATGAGGCTGATTTGAACATTTTGTAGTGTAATTTCTTAATTGATCGCTCTGAACTTCAAAGGGGTTGTGCACAGAGTTTATCGATTGGGCTATAAAAGTGTCAAACCCATTCTGTGCTCCTTAGTGCTCTCTCTAATCAATTCAACAGGGGGTCCTCAGAGTTACTAAAGGGGGTCCTCCAAATCTTCCAATCCTTTTTATATTAACAACTTGAACCCTAGTCTCCATTTTCTGAGAACTGTAGCCAAAAATAGCAGATCTAACAAGCTCTCCCCAAAGAGCTTTGGTGTAGAGGGGAAAAGGAGCCGACTAAGTACAGAGTGAAAGGTCAAGTTTATTTGGTAATGACGGCTCAAGTGGTTAAATCTGAAAACATAAATTGACATGAATCCAAAATACACTGATGATTGTGCTGTCAAACAATTAAACAATATGGAATATATGAAAAGGTTGTGGGGGTCCCTGCTTCATCTCTCTCTAAAGTTAAACTAAGGGGTCCTTGGCCTGAAAACGTTGAAGACCCCTGAATTAATGCATCAGAGACATCAATCACTTTGATAGCTGTCAGGGAGAGAGTGTGTCTACACACACAGATCTGGGATTCTGAAAAATTACCAATTGTAATAATAATTTTGACCCTTTTTTCCTTTTTTTTTCTTTTTTACACACATGTGAAAACCTTCACCTACATAAAACACAAAAACGACAACACAGAACAAAAAGGACAAAGCAAGATGTCATAATAAATTAAAAAAATAATATATAAAATAAAATAAAGAGGCTTTTTTGTTTGATGTTTACTTTTGGTTTGAACAAAAATATAAATAAAATGGACAGAAACAAAAAAGGGGGGTTATGTGGGCATGTTATCCTTATTTAAAAGATAAGAGGCCCACCTTTTTTCAAATACGTTTTCCTTACCATTAATTTTATATGTCACCTGCTCCATAGAGTACATGTCCTCCATTTTTTCCAACCATTTATCCACCCAAAGGGTCAACATGTCTGTAATACAGGGACATGACATGTAAAAAGACATGAACAATGAAATGATTATTTAAAGGTAATGTTACATGCTTTCTGACACAATAAAGTATATAAAAAAAAAGAAAAAATTGTAATAATAATTGTGATGACTTTGCTGTTCTGTGTCCCAGTCAGGTGGTTCCCTACGGAGTGGGTTCTGTCAACATCAGAGTGAGGAGGGAACTGGGCCGATGTCAGTGTTCTAACACACACGATGCAGCGTGCACACACTTCTGCTCTGCCCCTCAGACGCACACAGAGTAAGAGCACACGCACGCACGCACGCACAGCTACACACAAACAAACAAATCGTCGTTGTTGGGTAGAATAGTGGGTTTGTGTCGTTTTTATCATTCTAAAAAGCTAGTGAAAATAGCCGATCTACAAGCACACAACGCCTCGCACCCGTGAGGCGTTGTGTGCTTGTAGATCTGCCATTTTCACTAGTCTTGTGCGACAGTCTTGTATGGACAGAAGGAGCTAATACACTTTCCGGCACCGGCTGTCCCTCAACTTGGAAATGCAAGGTTTCTGCCTGACCGTGACGAAATACAGATTATCTCTTTTAAACTTTTGTGTTTAAGCTCTCTCTTTTAAATCGTCTAAATAACATTATTATTGTGTTCCTTCTCTTCCTATCTAGAGAGGAGAACGGGTCAGTCGAGAGGAAGACGGACAAACAACGGAAGAAGCACAAGTCTGCCTTCTGGCAAACAAGGAACCGACACTCACTCAACAAACACCAGACCTGAAACGACACGCTGCGTATATAGGAGAGGACATGGCAGGGTGGTGGCAGTGGCACCGAGCGATGAGGGGCCATTTTAAAGTATTGTCCATTACATGTCTCCGGAGACACGAGACTGTATTTTTGATTGGCATGTTTTAGTTTGCACAGATGCCGGCTTGGACATTGACGATGAAGAAGGTTCCTCCGTCTCGGCTAAATGAAGTTTATTTTTTTAGAATAGGAGTTCTGACTGATGACCGCGCGGTTCAACGCTTTGTGAAGTATTTGCCACGCCAGCAGGGTCGTTGCTGCTCTTGGTTTGCAGAAGACTTTTGTCACGAGCATCAGGAACGTCGGTTTGCAGTGAGGCGTGAAAGCCTGACAAACTAATTTATAAAACTCAGAGCGATGTAAAGTGGTTGATGATACGATACATGGATGATATTGTTGTTACGTTCATGGCGATACGATATGATTCTATTCAATGATTTAAAATCGATATAGTAACTATTTAGCAAAGAAATTAAATCTGTGTGAAACGTGTCAATAGTGCATGTTTTTAAGGGAAACTACAATTATTATGGATATAAATAAGTAAACACTGTGATTCTCTAGCAAATACATGGACATTATATTTCAACACATATGGACAAACCCGCACCTTGTCATGAATACAGAGATTACACACATTTATCGATAGACCAAGAGTAGATATATATAGAATTGAAAAGTAATTTAACCCCTCTTTTTCATTTCCTTCTTAAGATTGCTACATACAATACAACCAAGGCACAAATACTTTTCCATACAATCAATTATTTGCACTGCAAAACGATTCGATACCGATTATCTGCATTGTGAAACGATATCGATACGATACGAAACCAAAACGGTACGATATATGCTTTTGCATATTGATATAGTAGATCATTGCAAATTAAAATTAAAAGTTTTAGAAACACTGCCACGGAACCCCCATAACTCCCAAGAGCGTAGTCTAGTAGGGCCTAACTTCGACAAATAGCAAAAACAGACGATCTACAAGCTCACAATACGTTACATTGCAAGTCATGAGCTTGCAGATTTGCTATTTTCTCTATTTTTGAATTAGGAGGAAAAAAACTCCTGCACACCATCTCCAAATGCAAAAAATCTTGAAAAAGGTACTTTTACAATAATAGTCGCTTACAGTGTTTCTGTTAGCAGCATTATGTTTTTTCGGTGTAAGTGACAAAATGTGTGGAGCCAAAACCAAACAATGTTGATCATATTCAAATGATGGGTCAAGATGTCGTATTGCAACAAAAAGTCTCAACCTCAGTATTTATACAGTATTTTAAACAGCTGTACATTATTATTATTATTACTAGTAAGACGCCTCCGGGCGACAAGCGACCTCGTCGCACCATGTCTTGGCCGTCTGGCCAGTGATGTATATCGGACCAGTTCCCCATATTATGGGGAATTCCTGTTAGATATGGGCTTAATATTGATGACATCAGGGATCTAACAGGGCATCATCTGGGATACAATCCCTTTTTTGCCCATACTGTATATGGGCAAAAATATCCCCATATTCCCCCAGGGATCTCTCTAACAGGGCATCATCTGGGATACAATCCCTTTTATGCCCATATATGGAGATCATAGTGTGGTTCTCCTAACAGGGCATCATCTGGGATACAATCCCTTTTGTGCCCATATATGGGCAGAAATATCCCCATATTCCCCCAGGGATCTCTCTAACAGGGCATCATCTGGGATACAATCCCTTTTATGCCCATATATGGAGATCATAGTGTGGTTCTCCTAACATCTGGGATACAATCCCTTTAATGCCCATATATGGAGATCCTTAACACTGTGACATCACTTGTTTATGCCCATATATGGAGATCTCTGCTCTGAGTATCACCTGTGATGTCACAGTGATGTGTCAGGGGAACCACAGTGTCAGGCGTTACATACAGAAAAGCTGTGCCGGTTCTGACAGTAAACTGCGACCTATGGTCGCAATTATTTTTTTAATTATTATTATAATTACAGAGTAGTCAAGTGAGCCCAAGTAAAACTGTATTTCTATAGCACTTTTTAGCACATGGGGAAACTCATGTAGCCTATACTAAATGAAATGCAAAACAAAATGGTGCGTGTTTTCCTTAAAAAGAATGAATACATATCGTCGTTGTCGGGTGAAAACCTCCTATGTCCAAAACCGTTCGTTTTGCATTTATCATTTTTAAAAATGTATTTAAAGTAGTGAAAACAGCCGATCTACAAGCACACAACGCCTCGCACCGCGAGGCGTTGTGTGCTTGTAGATCTGTTGTTTTCACTACTTTTGTGCGACGGCCTTGTATGATGAAGCAGGGCTTTGCTTTGCGAAAGAACGTACACATTTGAAACTCTTCAGAGAAGTGACCCACCCAAAGATCACCCAAAGTGTGAGCACGATTAATTTAAAGGGCCATTTCACCTCTGGGACAACCAGATCTTATTTTATTGTTGTTTTGGGACACGATCAACACAATCCCGAGTTATTTTTTGTGTTCAATCTGTGTTTTGAGATATTTTAGTATTTCAGCATGACCAGTGATGCATTTTGCATATGATGCATCATGATGATGCATGTTGCATCATATGATGCAAAAAGCATCACTACATGCTGAAATACTAAAATATCTCAAAACACAGATTGAACACAAAAAATAACTCTTGTTATATTAGGATTGTGTTGATCGTGTCCCAAACAACAATAAAATAAGATCTGGTTGTCCCAGAGGTGAAATGGCCCTTTAGGTATTGGCCTATAAATACTGTTGCTGTCGGATGGTCAAGGAAAAGAAGTACGTAACTGTTCTTTTTTGTTGTTAATGTTTTAAAAAAATTATCTAAAATGGTGAAAATAGCTGATCTACGTGCTCAGCGCCTTGCATCGAACACAGAACACTTGTGACTGTTAATTTAAACCAGCACTACTTAACTTTCCTTTTCAACCCCGGATTTTAAACCTAGTGACGTTTTTAAGTTGACTCTCCCGTCCATTTTGTAATTGGCGTGTACTTGGCGTGTAAGCTTCTCTGACTCTTACACTATATCGGGCGTAAATTATATATGACCCGTATTGCTATCAAGTGGATTTCTGAGACTTTAAAAGTCTTTAAAGTGCCATTCTGTTAAAATGTGTCGCTTGCTTGTATATGGTACAGTATATAAGTTAATTATTTTATTGCTGGATACTTATTTTATCAGAGTGATGTTGTTTTGTAATTGCTCAAACATAATTAAAATCATTTCAAATGTATGAATTGTGTTGCCGATTGATTATCGTTCCAGTTTTAATCCTGTGGTGTCAGTTCAGCAAAACCTGTGGGTCGGGACCCCCAGGGGGTCCCCAAATTATTTGGGGGGTCCCCAGATGATTAACTTAACTGTTTTCTCACTTAACAGTAAACAAACCAACATAAAGTATAAATGTTTAGAGGGTATCTGCACATTTCTAAAGTGACAATTTAACCCCTAAAGGGGTTGAGGGGCAGATTACACTGTGACATGAGCTTCTCTGAAAACAGTCTGAAACAGTCTGAAGCTCATGTCACAGTGTAATCTGCCCCTCGCCCCCCAACAACAGCTGACCAGTACAGTAAGTAGTCATACAGTCAGGCTATACAGACAATTAATTTGATTGGCTTATAATTGCGCATCCTCACATAAAAATATTAACTTGTTTTTTAAGATGATTCTTAAAGTTGTACTATGTAACTTTTTTTATAAAACAAATCTTAAAATTCTCCTAACTATTAAATCACAAAAGTTTTAGAAGATCCGCGCCGTGAATTTCAGCCTGTAAAGCCTTCTCTGTATGTAAACTGAGATGCTTGCCGTGGACCGGATCTCGCGCCAAAATTGCGTCATCACACTACCGGCCAATCACAGCGAGGGTTATACAACTGCCGGCCAATCACAGCGCATCTTGAAGTGGGGTCGCTATGGCAGCCATATTTGTTGTCGCCCGTTTGTACCATCCCTTCTCTAGGTAATTTCGCCTACCAGGCAGGGTGAAGGAGTCCGTATCTCTGGAATTACTGAACGCACAGGAACAAGGGACCCCTTAAAAGATAGATCTCAGCGAGGTGGAGGCAGACGCGGGGGTCTGAAGGTACGAAAAACGTCCGAAAGACGCGGACGCGACCGCGGTTTGCTATAGGGCTAATGACCACTAGTTGGGCATCTTACACAGTATGGCTTTAAAGTGACAGTAACCCTTTGGGTGACAGGCCCCCTTTTTGACTTTTTAATACTCTTAAAATTACAAATTAAACATTGGCCAAATTGAGTACCTGTGACGAATAACAGTCTAAGTCCGTATTTTTAAATTTTGGATAAAGACATTTTATTTATTTACCAGACTGTAAACCACAAACTAGAAGTTTTTAATTTCTTAAAGTCTTAATGTACTCCCCCCTCATTTTGTCGAGTTAGATTTTTTTTACAAATATATTGGGAATTATAAGACATAATACTTATGGAAAGTGGAAAAACAGTATATCTCCAGCAGTTTGTGGAACAACAGTCTAAGTCCGTACAAGCAATATTCAGCAAACAAAGGGAGCAGATAACATTAAAACCAACAATTAAACAAAATGAGGGGGGATTGCATTAACAATTTAACAGATTAAAAATGACAAATCAAATATGGACTTATACTGTTATTCGTCTCAGGTAGGCTACTCGTCAAATATTAGAAGCAGAAATTGTGAAAATAGCCGATCTACCTGAGCATGTAGAACTGCTATTTTCACAATAGAACCATGTTTTACAAAATGTAAGGGTGGGGGGTCCCCAGTTAAAATATATTATTTTGGGGGTCGCGGCCTGAAAAGGTTGAGAACCACTGGATTAAAACAAGTGTTTGTTGGTCAATCACTAATATACATGTAATCTAATTCAGTATGTGACATGAAATGGTTAGACTGACCACTGAATATTATGACAGTGGTCAGAGCTTCTGAACATCTCTGCAAATTTAGGATGGGTCCTTCCTTCCTTCTTTCGAAAGCTACCAAAGAAATTCCCCTGAGGTTTTCCCATAAAGTGCTTGGTTCCTTTGAACAGTGGCTATAGTAGAGTGGATGAATGGTTCTCAAACGTCTTACTCAACACACTGTTATTACGGGTCCATTTGGTTCCATCTGTACACTCTCAGCGTTGCAGACCAAACCCTGAGAGGGTCCCTGGACCACACTGTGAGAGCCACTGCCTCAGCTAATACGTGTGGCTGATGATGGTGAGATGTGATGTCTGCCTTTACAACACCGCCACCCAGTGGACTGCCTGTGTACCTACACCACGATGAGATGGTTATTTTTCAATGATGGCAATCAATCAAATACATTATTATACAAACAGGTATATGTTGTATGGAGAAATTCAGTGTGTTGTATGGAGCAGAGATATAGGTGAAAATGGGAAAAGAGATGGAGATCCAATGAAGCACAATAAAGTAAAGAAAATAGTCCTATCCTCGCCTAGCCTCGCGTAGCCAGGTTTACTCATCTTAATACAGTATCTGGCTTAAAGTCCTGTTCGCAATTTGGTGTTAGGGGAGTTTCTCACCTGAAATGAGTCAGTGGGTCCCTAGACATTAAAAGTCACAGAGGTGCTCGTCCGCCATAGTGCCACGAATGGCGCAAATGGCCAAATCAAATATGGCTGCCATCGCGGCTATGAGGAAAATCCAACTTTTCTGTTTCTGGGTGTATATGCACATGTAATACCTCTATTTGGACCAATTGTGGTGTGGGGAATTCATTTCTGATATTGTTTTGACCATTTTGGGTGATTTGGACCTCAAAAAGTCATGGCCAAGGTCATTTTGCTATTCCGAAGACCGTGGGCCATAACTTGGCCATTGTTAGGAGTAAAAACAGGTGCAGTAGGTCTAAATCAACTAATGCTGACATGTATAATTCATTTCTGACATTGTTTTGACCATTAAGGATCATCTTGTCTTTGAAATATCAATGTCAATGCCATTTTTCAAAAACGATTTTGTTCATTACTTGCACTTTTATAGTATTTTGTGTAAGTTTGTTACTATTTTATAGTAAGTTTGTTTTGTTTATAACAAAAGACATACTAGTGAGAAATACAACAAGTAAGCATCCACATTTAACTTTAAATTGGGGTTTAAAATGGGTGTTTAAATGAGCAAATAAGACTATTTACGAATAAAAGTGACAAATAAAATTACACAACAAAATCACACACAAAATCAAATAACAATTTCCTTCAAAGTGCACCATATTGGGATTGTGTGCATGCAAGTTAGTATGAGGTGTTTTTACAGGATAGATTTGGCATTGTTCCATGGCAAAATATGATGCACAGAACTCCATCAGTGTCAAGTGTCTTGCTTCAGACATGGCAGGAGTGTACTAAAGTCAAAGTGCTCCTTCCATCCATCAGAGCTTGACATTGACTTTTTGAGGCAGTTGTCCTTTGGACAAGTATATTTCCCATTCACTTGTCCGGAGACAAAAGTCACTTGTCCGGATAAAAATGTCATACATTGAAATAATAACAAAAGGACGGCTAATGACCCCCCTTGCTCCCTCCACTCCATAATATGGGCACTTGTCCCGGACAACAGGACAAGCCTTTATGTCATGCCCTGTTCCATGTTCCATTGGTTCTAGTCTTTCCTCAGGTTCCTTGGCTGTTCAAGCAGGTGGCAAGAAATGCGCTAGAAAGGTGCCTTGTTGGTCTCAGCAGTTGTACTTCTCTGCTACCAATACTGTGTCTTGTTCTGTCAAGGTCTTTGCCTCTCCAAAGTTTGTTAGACATTGTACTCGGTCAGAAGCCATAACTACATGTTTAATCCTCACCTGGCCCATGCAGTCATCTCCTGTCTCAGTCCAAGGCATATGTGCCTTGATCACCGTCTTGGCTAGTGGTGCTCCAAGATGAGACTGCTTGATGCAGTGCAAGTGAGTCTCACCAGTGCCATACTGCTGCCAGATCTCCTTCATCCCCAGTGCTTGGAAATATGGGGTGTAGTATAGCAGTAATGTGAAGGAGACAACAACTCTCTGGGGTCCGCTCATAGTTCCGACATCCCATTATTCTGACCATTAGGTTAGTGGAGGTTAGGGATAGGCTTAGTTATAATGGAGGCTGTACATGCACCAGGTGTCAGCCTCCTCAATCCTATTCAAGATGTCTGGGATCTCTTCTCCACTAGCGACATCATCAACAGAGACAACAGAGCTGATAATGGTAAATGGACTGCATTTACAGTATATAGCGCTCTTCTCCAAAGCGCTGTACAATGTATTTCACATTCACCCATTAACACACACATTCACACATACATTCACACCAAGAAACCATGCAAGGTGGCGGTGCTCATCGGGAGCAGTTAGGGGTTCAGTGTCTTGCTTAAGGACACTTCGACAAATAAGCAGGAGGAGACATAAATCGACCCTGGAACCTTCAGATTCCAAGGCAGCCGTTCTACCTACATCACCACAAGCTTGAATGGACACCATATTCCGAACACACAGCTGGAGAGCTGTTTGTTCTCCTCAGACACCCAGAATTTGTAAAGTTGATGAGGGATGGGTGCGTCTATCGACTCTGTTATCTCTGATGATGATGAGTGGCTCCCTGCAAAAGGGGCTGGAGGTGAAGAGATCCCAAAGATTGAACTAGATTGAGGAGGCTGTCACCAAGCTGCTGGTACATGTGGAGTCAACTGGCCCTATTATAACTAAACCTACCCATAACCCTAACCTAATGGAGGGAATAATGGGTCGCCAGGATTATGAGTGGACCCCAGAGAGTTGTCGTAGTGATACTTCCAAGCACTGGGGATTAAGTAGATCTGGTAGCAGTATGGCACTAGGTGTGCAGCGGCACATGCTTCTACAGCATCAAGCAGTCTCTCATCTTGGAGCACCACTAGCCAAGACAGTGATCAGGGGACATATGCCTTGGAAACTGGAGATGACTGCATGGGCCAGGTGGGGACTAAGCATGCAGCTATGGCTTCTGACCAAATACAATATCTAACAAACTTTGGAGAGGCAAAGACCTTGACAGAACAAGACAGCATTGGTAGCAGAGAAGTACAACTGCTGCCTGAGACCATCAAGACACCTTTCTAGTGCATGTCTTGCCACCTGCTTGCAACAGCCAAGGAACCTGAGGAAAGACTAGAACCAATGGAACATGGACGGATGCAAGGGACACTTTAACTCTCGAGGATATGGCTGCCTTGCTGAATACATCCTGTAAAAACACATCATACTAACTTGGATGCACACAATCCCAATATGGTGCACTTTGAGGGAAATTGTTATTTAATTTTGTGTGTGCTTTTGTTGTGTGATTTTATTTGTCACTTTTATTCGTAAATAGTCTTATTTGCTCATTTAAACACCCATTTAAAACCCCCCTTTAAAGTTAAATGTGGATGTTTACTTGTTGTATTCCCATTAGTATGTCTTTTGTTATAAACAAAACAAACTTACTATAAAATAGTAACAAACTTACAAAAAATACTATAAAAGTGCAAGTAATGAACAAAATCGTTTTTAGAAAATGGCATTGACATTGATATTTCAAAGACAAGATGATCCTTAATGGTCAAAACAATGTCAGAAATGAATTATACATGTCAGCATTAGTTGATTTAGACCTACTGCACCCGTTTTTACTCCTAACAATGGCCAAGTTATGGCCCACGGCCTTCGGAATAGCAAAATGACCTTGACCATGACCTTTTGAGGTCCAAATCGCCCAAAATGGTCAAAACAATATCAGAAATGAATTCCCCACACCACAATTAGTCCAAATAGAGGTATTACATGTGCATATACACCCAGAAACAGAAAAGTTGGATTTTCATCATAGCCGATGGCAGCCATATTTGATTTGGCCATTGCGCCATTCCTGGCACTATGGCGGACGAGCACCTCGGTGATTTTTCATGTCTAGGGACCCACTGACTCAGTTCAGGTGAGAAACTCCCCTAACACCAAATTGCGAACAGGACTTTAAGCCAGATACTGTATTATCTGCGAAGAGAAAAGCCTGGGGGGGGCTGAATTTTCCCGGAAGCTGTATTTTTGTCACAGTGCGGTGTTCCTGCAAACGTATTCCCTGCACGAAAAAAGCTGGTCTACGTCTCCTGTGATAAGATAAGAATTATGATACATAGTTCTGGTTTGTGTATGACGCTCATATGACCATATAAGGTTATATATTATGAACTGAACTTACAGTATAGAGACCACATTTTGTGGATACTGTAAAGCTCAGGCTAATAGATTACGGGTCATAGTAACTTTGGTTGCCCCGACTGTAATCATGTTTTGATATACTGTGATACTATGATATAAGTCACGAGTGGTGGAAAATTACCAACACTACGTGTCACTTTCTTCCTGTTACTTCCTTGTTATGATATGGGAACGAATGAATAAGTTCCACGCTTCTTACTGTCATAAACTGTATGTCTTTATATACATGTTTTCCTCCATCTTGGAGGAGAGAGAGAATCCTCTGCCCTGACCGCTATGGTTGGGGAGAGAGATTAGAACGCTACCACCAGGATGGCAGCCCACTGCTCTGTCTACCTTGTCTGTCTCTCTTCAATACAGCAATATAAGAAATATAGTCCTTTGGCTCTTTGTCTTATTTTCTCTATGGATTTAGAGATCCATAATTTATTATTATCCTGCTCCGTCGGTTACGCTCGCAATAAACAATATACAAACAAAAACATTGATTCAAGCAATGTTACACCTATTCAGAGTGAGTTAAGAGCTACAATCTATTTTAGTTTTTTCGCTGGGGAATGTAAACAGACCCGCATCGCATGACGTAACTTCCGTTAACCGCAGCACTTCCGTCACACACTTCAAGCTCTATTGTCAACAGGGTGATCCTCGCCTATAACTACACCACGTGTGTGTGTGTGTGTGTGTGTGTGTGTGTGTGTGTGTGTGTGTGTGTGTGTGCGTGCGTGCGTGCGTGCGTGCGTGCGTGCGTGCGTGCGTGCGTGCGTGCGTGCGTGCGCGCGCGCGCGCGCGCGCAGGGGTAGCACTGGCTCCCCCTATCAGCCATTGGTTGCTTCTTTCTCGCAAATATTGATTGATTGAAGGCTTTATTAGAAGTTTGCATAGGAAAATGTACAGATTCATGACGGTACAGTTCACTGGTACAAGGTCTACTAAAAGGAGATCCATGAAAAGACTAAGCTTATTTCAACAGGAAACCATTAAAGTATCTCATATAACATTGAATGACAGACAAATAGAACACAGTACTATGCAGTAGATATGTAAAGAAAAAAAGAAAACAGTAGGTCTATACAATCAGTAAGTACAGTATATACAATATAAACAAGGAAGGGGCAGGTAACAGTAAGTCTAAACAATCAGTATGTACAGTATATACAAGGAAGGGGCAGGGAGGGTAGGGTTGGGCTAGGTTTTTACCAGTTGTGAACGGCTGCTGCCTGTAAGTGGTTTTTTAGGGCAATTTTAAAGGATGCTAGTGATCCACACTCCTTTATGGCCTTCGGTAAGGCATTCCACATTTTTGTGGTGTAGCAGAAGAACGAGTTCGACCCTTTCTTTGAGTTGACTCTGGGTTGAACGTGATCTGTGGCACTGCCTCTGGTGTTGTAATTATGGACATCCTTAACGTTTATAAAGTATTTTGACAGGTACTTGGGTATCATAGTGGTGTAGTGTATCTTGTACACCAGGCCCATTGCAAGTTGCTGTACTCTGTCATCTACTCTGAGCCACCCCACTCTTAACTGGTGAGTAGCGGTGAGGTGAGTCTGATTGGGAAGGTTAAGCAGGACCCTAATTAGTTTATTTTGGGCTGTTTGGAGTTTAGTTTTTAGGGCTTGTGGGGCGTCACGATACCATACGTGGACTCCGTAGTCAAAGAGGGGCTGGATTATTGCACCAGCTATGGTCTTCAGTGTGTTGAAGTTGACCATTGGGGCGATCCTCTGTAGGAAACGAGTTCGTTGGTTGATTTTTTGTATTACTTTTGAAGTCATCTTTTCGCTGGAAAGATTAGCTTCAAGGATACATCCTAAGTAGGAGATTTCGTTTTTTCGTGTTATGACCTTGTCACCCACTTTGATTGTGAAGTTCTCTACCTTTTTGAGGTTATGATTTGATCCAAAGAGGATGGACTCGGTTTTGCCCAGGTGAATTGATAATTTGTTGTCGTTAAGCCATGTGCAGATCTTACTCAGTTCAGAGTTAAGTGTCTTTTCAACCTGCAAGTGGTCCTTGCCCGAGACTAGGAGAGCCGAGTCATCCGCGAACAGGAACAGGTTGCAGTCGCAAGCAGATGCCATGTCGTTCACGTATAACCTGGCAACACTGGTCTTAGCAGTGTTGCCAGGTCTTGCTTGTTAAGCGATACATTTGGGCATGTATTCATAGACCTGGTTGCTTGTTTCTCTCGCGTATAATCTGGCAACGCTGTTCTTGCTCTGCAGTGTTCCTGTTCTGTTCCTGAAACACAAAATAAAAGAACATGTTGAATTGTTGAAATCCGACTGTCAAACTTTAGGACACATTTTGTAAATTGTAGCCTTGATACAAGGCTCATATAGGCTACCAATAATTTAAAGTTTGCATGGCTCTAATTACAACTAATTAAAAACTCAGGACAATGGATAAACAGTAATCAGGATTACTATGTTGTTTGGATATTGGACTGTTGGGGTGACTGAATCTGTTGGTGAGTTATGACTTTTGAGCCAGCTTAATCTTTTATATACACTACAGTATTAACTGCCTATTAAGTGCCAATTAATGTTGTTATCATTTAAGATGAGATATGGCTGCCATTGGTTACTGTTACTGTAGGCCTATGTGGGTTCAGAATCAGAAGCACGCTGGTCAGTGTTGTTTCTTGTGATTTGATTTGATGATGTGTGGCTACCTGATGGCTGGAAGGATGTCTGTCTGTGCATCATCTGTATGTTTTGCTATGATTTCTCAAATTATTTTAATTTATGACGCGAACGTACAGTAGCCTATCATTGCTTTAGCCGCAAATTGCAACACTATTTGATTTGGTTCTAGGCTTAACATAATTCTTATAAATATGTTTGTTTTTGTGGCACCAGTAAACCACTTCCGCTGCGATGCTCTATTATATGCATCTAATATTTCTCAGCGGTGCTAACCACTCCTACATCTGTGTACGTCCGGACTGTGATTGGTCAATGATTGGTGTCTGTTATTGTCCTAGCTTTGCAGGACGTTTAATGAAACTAGAAAAGCAGTTCCTACAGAAACAGTGTGGGCTCGCTGAAAACACACACAAAGTATAACAGTAGAAAATGAACACATCCCTCCTCAGATGGACTTTCGATTCAGCTCAAGCCCAAGCAGTAATATGAATGGTAAGACAGAATTGATTTCCCAGAGGAATCCAATGGGAAACCTTTTTTTTATCTCAAAAAGTAGGCTATAAATAAACATTTGTAAAGAGAAAAATACAAGCAACAATAACTGCGTAAGATTGAACAAAATGTCTAGCACAAAGAATTTGGAAGTAGTAGGATGCCAAAAAAGTGGCCGAATAAATATAAATTGAGGACAACTAGTGTGTGCTGCTAGCTAAAGTGAGCCGGCAAATATCACTGTTTGGCTTGCTTTTGGAGTTAGTTGCTTATTGCTCTCGTGAGAGAGGTAAACACTACCAACATACTTTACTTTACTTACTTGCCCTAATTGACACGGTTGTTTACATTACGAAACAGCAAAAGATAATATACTGTATTAACACTTCAGAAAACGATAAATTAACAAACCACTCAAACAATGTCTCATATTGAAATTCCCTTCGGTTCTGGTTTGGCCCGGTGACATCAGCAATGACACCACCAAGCGTATAAAAGTGAAGAAACGCTGGGGGGTGTCGTGACATTGACAGACGTCAACATAGTATTTCCTTGGAGCCTTAGGCACCAATAATGAATGTTAGCCAAGGTGGGGATGAGACGGAGTTGTCTGTTAGAAACGGCTCCTGCTCCTTGCACGGAGCAGAACACTTCCGCTACCGCCTTGAAGATGTCCTTTCGGCGCTCCAACAACCATGACAAGGTGAGGAGAGTTGTGGCCGAGGAGGGCTGGAAACCTGGAAACCTCACTGCCAGCGGCGGCCCTCTGAAGAACAAGGAAAGCAACAAAGAGGAGGAAGAAGCAAAGTCCAAGAGCAGCTCTAGCAGCAATTCAAGGGCACAGAGAATCAACCCCGGAACACACAAGAATAAGA
Source organism: Nannobrachium achirus (assembly GCF_963921795.1). Lineage (NCBI taxonomy): Eukaryota > Metazoa > Chordata > Actinopteri > Myctophiformes > Myctophidae > Nannobrachium > Nannobrachium achirus. Next base: position 22,152,020 of record NC_137823.1, on the reverse strand, counting down.
AACAGAATGCCGGGTTGGAAAGTGCAAGCACGACTGCCACTCTGCTGAACAAGGGGGCAGAGAGGAGCCCGACTAAAGACAGACAGCCACGCAAAATGGACCAGCAGCAGAGCAACTATGTCGTCCGGTACAAGAACCTGAAGCAGGGCATGGATGAGATGTATGTCACCTGTGACTCGGACCAGAGCACCGCAGAATGCATAGAGGTGCTGCAGTTGATGAACACGGGCTCGCGCGACTTCGAAGCTCTCAGAGACAGGATCCAGCTCGCAGCTACCCGAAGCAGACTCAACTCAACCTACTTAGCCCGGGAAGAACACAAGTCCAGCCCCTCGGCTCACCAAATTGCCACCTCCCCAAGGGCAAGCCTATCCCTCAACTTTGGTGGTCCGCCATCCATGCCGGCTGCAGCTCATCTCTCCCACACAGGCCTTAGCTGGGCTGACCGGGTCAAGAGCTCCCAGTCCCTTCCAGTCACCACTAACACTTGCCCCGCCAAGCCTTTGTCCGCTGCCATTACGGCCAAGGTGAGCTCAGTGGTGGTGTCCAAGCAGGACACCACCACCAAGGACAGCCATCCACGGTGTGAGCCGCTGCAGCAAGTCCAGCTTCCCTGCCCCCAGGGCAGCGTCGGGGCCTGTTCGCTCTCCGAGCAGCCGGTCCCTGTGGAGCCTGCCCCCTTGGAGGAAGGGGACTCTGACAGAGGGCCCATGATGGAGCTTCCCACGGAGCGCATGCAAGGTGCTGGACGGTGCGATGACGTGTTCTGCGGTAACATGCCCTCCCCCAATTCAGCACCCACTCCTCCCCAAGCATCCCGCGACTCGACCCCATCTTCAGCCCCCATGCCGACTCCACCCGCAGCCCTGACCCCGACCCCGCCTGTCATGGTACACAACTCTGCCCTCTCCCCGTCCCCAGACCAACCTCTGACGGACACGTCCTGCACGCCACCTGCCCAGGGAGACGGCGGGACTGCGGGGGGTGCGTCGCAGGACGCAGCAACATCTGCCCCAGGACAGGCTGAGGCTCCCGTGATATTGGAGATTGTATTGGACTCCACAGAGTCTTTCACTCCCAAGCCAGAGGTCCTGGCTAAGAACGAGCCGCTCGCTGTCCGTTCGGAGCGGCCTGACGAGGACGCGATTGTCAGTGCCATTCCAGAGGTAGAGCAAATAACCGTAGAGATTCAGGCCGAGAATGATAGCCTGGAGCGTGAAAACGAGGAGGCTCTCGCCAGCGCCATTGCCGAGGAGGAGCAGCTAACCAGAGAGATTCAGGCCGAGAATGATTACCTGGAGCAGGTCAATGAGGAGGTCATCACCGGTGCTGAGGAGGATCAGCTAACCGGTGAGATTCAGACTGACGACATGGAGACGGACAATGTAGTCTACTTCTCTGCCAGCGTTCTCACTGGAGGCTGTGGACTGAATCTGGACTGGAACGATATTGTGCGTGATTATGAAGCCCGCGAGCCATGGCGTCGGAGCACATCGTGGGGAGACATTGTGGAAATGGAACCCTCCCGGCCTCCCGGACATGGGATCTACATGCACGAGAAGTTCTCCAACCCTCTGTCCCGCAGAGGTTCCATTGCCGAGTCCATGAAGAAATGCGAAGCGAGGCAACTGAACGCTCAACAGAATAGGCACAAGATCAGGGAGGAGAAGCTGCTGAACCTGCAGAAGCTCCACGATAGGCACACAGTGGTGCGCAAACATAGGGAGGCGTTGCTGGAGGAGCGTCGGAGGATAATGGAGGAGAAGCAGTTGAAAGCAGAGTTCAAGCGCGAGCTGCATCTCAGTGCCATCGTAAAGAAAGCCCAGGAGGAGGATGCCAAGGTGAACGAAATAGCATTCATCAACACACTGGAGGCCCAAAACAAGAGGCACGACGCCCTGGTCAAGCAGAACGAGTACGAGCAGCGTCTCATGGACCAGCAGGAGGAGAGACACAGGAGACAGGAGGAGAAGCACTCCAGAGACCGGGCCGTGCAGGAGCGCAAGCGCGCCCTGGAGGCAGAGCGTCAGACAAAGATGGAGGAGATGCTGATGAAGAGAAAGGAGCAGGAGCTGCGCATTGAACAACAGAAGCAGGAGAAGGGACGCGTGAGGGAAGACGCGGCTCGGGAACGGGCGAGAGATCACGAGGAGCGCATGGCCGCCCTGAGCGCCGCGCAGCAGGAGGCCACGGAGGAGCTGCAGAAGAAAATCCAAATCAAGTTTGACGAAAGCACCCGCCGGCACATGGAGCAGCTGGAGCAGAGGAAGGAGAAGGCGGCCGAGCTCAGCAGTGGCAGCAGATATGCCAACGTCGACCACCCCCCCAAACTGACCCCGTACGAGTGCAAGAAGCACTGTACGCTGTGTAACGTCGTCATCACCTCAGAGGTGCACCTGGTCAGCCACACCAAGGGCAAGAAGCACCAACAGGCCGTCCGCGACAACAGCAGCATCCAGGGACGAGAGCTCTCCGAGGACGAAGTGGACCATCTGTCGTTGAGGAAATACATTGTGGATACAGTGACGGACGCATCCACCTCTTCGGAGAGCACGAAGGACAGGGAGGAGAGGCAGAAGGCGAGGAAGAAGGCAAAGAAGCTCCATGCGAGGATGAACTCCAGGTCAAAGCAGTTTGAAATGGCAGTGGAGGTGAAGGCACAGGTCTCTGACTCGCCGTACAGGAGGGAGCTCCAGCGCCTGGTGAAGGTACTCATGAAGCAGCTTCAAGTCAAGGACGGCAGCCAGTGGGTGAACAGCACGGTGTCTGGTGTGAACAGAACCTTAGGGGAGATCTCTTGCATCCTGGAGAAACAGAACAATGCAGATCAGGTGGCCTTCCAGCTGGCAGGGGGTTTCTCGGCTCTGGAGCTCATTCTTCAGGTCATCACGACCGTCTCCACACCCGCTGCAGCGCCACCCATGCCGCTCAAGTCCCTCTGTGCTGCCGTGAACACCTACTACCTGGCATGTTCCGGCTGCCCCCGCAACTGCTCCTATGACCTTTTCAGCAACAAAATAGCCCTGCTGATGGACCTGCTGCTTCATCAGCTAAAGCTGTACGTGCCAGGTGAGGACAACGCCGTCCTCCGGTGCAGTGTGAACCGAGAGGTGTTCGAGAGCCTGACCACGGGCTTACTGCAGACCAGCGCCACCATCCTGGGGCTCCTGGGGCCACTTGTTCCCGAAGACAGTCGAGAAGATGACTCTCCTGACGCCAAGGCCAAGAGCGCGGCCACAGAGTCCTTCAACACCCGTGCGCGCGACATAATCAGCTACGCGGTGAGCATGGGCTTGATTGACAAGTTGAGCGGGTGCTTCCTGTCGGTACAAGGTCCCGTAGACGAGTGTCCCAAGACGGCTTCCTTCCTGCAGCAGGCCTCGGCCCTGCTGCACAACATGTGCAAGCTGTGCTTCGCCGTGACCGGATGCGCTTCCAGTATATTTGATAACAAGCGCCAGGATCCGACTGGGCTGACGGCCCTGCTGCGGGCCACAGACCTGGTGGGGGTGGTGCACACACTCTACTGTATCCTGTTGCACAGTTCCCGGACAGAATCCGCTGCCCAAGGCCCACAGAGTCTCCAGAATCCGCCCTACTCGCCAGCGGTCATCCAGGTGGCGCTGCAAGGAGTCCGCTTCATCAACAGCTTTGCCCTCCTTGACCTCGCTGCCTTCCAGTCTGTCCTGGGAGCCGAAGGTCTTTCTCTAGCCTTCCGCCACATCGTCAGCTCCCTGCTGGCGTACTGTTCCCAGCAGTCCGTTGAAGAGCTGCTCCATGAGGTTATCATCTGCGTGGGCTACTTCACGGTCAACCACCCCGACAATCAGGCGATCGTGCAGTCGGGCCAGCAGCCGAGCGTGCTGCAGACACTGTGCCAGTTGCCCTTCCAGTACTTCAGCAAGCCGCGCCTCATGAAGGTGCTCTTTCCCACGCTTATCGCAGCCTGCTATAACAACCCCGAGAACAAGTTAGTCCTGCAGCAGGAAATGAGCTGCGAGCTGCTAGTCACTTTCATCCAGGACTGTGCTTCAAGCGCGAACGAACCGCAAGGTAAAGCAAAGCAAGGAGACCAAGTTATCACGCTGCTGGATTACTGCGAGTTGTCGCACCGCTTTCCGAGAGATCAGTGGGAATCGGCACTTACGTTTTTCCAGCAGCAATGACGGGGGTAATAGTCACACACTGTCCTCACAATGGATATATGCATGCACAATATAACACTACAAAGACCCTAACAAGGTTAAGGCAATCAAAGAAATGGTCCCAGAGCATAGTATAGCCAGAAACAATGACCTTTCCAAGTTTACCCTCAGACTCTCAGAGGCAACAGCTCCAAACCGTTAAACTGTTTAAAAACAAGGGAGGGAGCAGAGGGACTCAAGTCATGATGTTGGATTCCAACAAGTGAAAGGCCTCTTTACAAGGGAGCCGGGAACACAAGGACGTTAAACTGCAGACATTTTTTTATTCTTTTTTTTTGGTAGTATGTCTCTTCATTCTGTGTAAACCAATGGGGTGTTATATCTTGAAAGAGGAGAGCTGCGAGCACTCAAAAGAATCACACCCAGTGTGAAGTGAGCAGTGCTATTGATGAGTTAATCTTGACTTAAGCATGGCCAATGTGACCCTGGCCATACGTACAAACAGACACCAATTGACCAATGACAATCCGGACAGACACAGGACAACCAGGTCTGACAACCAGACAAAGACAGATGTTGGAGCGGTTATCGCCGCTCAAAAGTATGATGGAGGAAAGAAGCTTCATCTCCATTGAGCACCTGGTTGTTCTCTCTCTTGCTTTGGGGTATTATATCTATGACTAATTATACAGTTAATTAATTATTAATTATTTCAGTCGTTACCACTTAATTCCACTTAAGTCGTTAAAACTAAAATGTATCTGATTTTTCTCCATTCATCCACCCTAGTCAGACTCTAGAGTCATACAGTACTACCTGCCTGTTGGCTGAGCAAGCGGCCTTTCTCACATCACTGGGAAACAGCGCTAATAGCAGATCTGTAGACAAGAGAGGGTCAATCTCATGTTATTATGTTGCACATATTCTTTTAGATTAGTGTGATCACGCAGCCTCTCATTGTACAACAGAATCAAGGCACCATGGGGATTGAAATAGATGACGTAAATGTAAACAAGGGCAAAGATAAATAATAACTAGGGCTGGGACTTTAACTGATTAATTGCGATTAATTAATTACAGAAAATTAACGCGATTAAAAAAAGTAACGCATTTTAATCGCACTTAGCTTTTGCACCACAGAACCTTCAGTTTCGGGCATACCGATCATAGCGATGCACCAACCAAGATGAGACAACAAACGCAAAGGGAGAAGTAGCCGATCAGAGCGTTTTGCTTGGCCCAGTGGATGTGAAATTTAGATTTAAAAAACTCACTCGTTGATTCACTCGTACAACAAAATGTGTTTTACTTGAAAAAATATGCTTCTCAGGTCAAATATCGATGTGCGATTAAAATGCGATTAATTGCGATTAATTAATCACAGAGCCTGTAATTAATTAGATTAAAATTTTTAATCGCATCCCAGCTCTAATAATAACAGAATTTATTAAGTCTGGATTACAAAGCTTCTGAAAGAGATTCGGTCGCTGTTGTTGAAACAGCAAATCAGTGCACTACAAGACTTTCCAAAGTTATTCTAAAAACAGGAATGCTTCCCTGTCTTCAGCGACAATTAAAACACACAGCTTAGATAAAAGAAAACATGATTTAATTAAATGTATCTCATCTTATCTTTTTTATGATGATGGTAATGACAGAACTAATCGAATGATAGTTTTCCACCCTTAGTCCAGCCTCTCCTCGATGTTGATTGGTCGGTCAAAATAAGTTGCATTTGATTGGCACTCTCTCTGAAATCTTAATCATAGAAATGAAAAATAGATAGGTTCTCAAAGTTGGGGTCGGGGTCCCCAGATGATTTCGGGGGGGATTTTGTTCAAAAAACAAAGATTGTCCAAATTGCCAAGATTATATTACCTAAGAAAGGAGCAAAAACTGTGAAAACGGCTAATCTTGTGAGCTTATTGGCTATTTTCACAATATTTATCCGTGGAACTGTGAAAACGTGTGAGTACTTTTCCCACCACACCACTGCCCACGCGTTTGGGTGTGAGGCAGATTGTGTGGCCATGGCTGACATGTTGCATCACAGCGTGCACAGCACTAGACTGCTGGAGGTTGATGACGACACCAAGGCTAAGAATAACACACACACACGCACGCACGCACGCACACGCGCACACACACACACACTGTACACATACACACACACAGAGGATCCAAGCTGTGCCCAGACATGCGTCAATGGGATTGCAAATGTCACCTCTCTCTTTCTCTCTCTCTCTCTCTCTCTCTCTCTCTCTCTTTCCCTGCTTCCTCCCTCCTCCTCCATCACATCCTCCCTTTCCATTCATCCCTCGTTTCTCCTGGATCGCTCTCCTTTTCACCTCGGACCCATGCTGTTGTTGTCCGTCTCAAACACTCTGCTTCTCTTGAGCCTCTATAGGTATTTAGTTCCAATATTGGTTTCTCCCATTTTCTTATCAGCCTTTAATCTGGTGAAATGCTAACCTGCCGACGCTGGTGAATGCTAACCTGGTGAATGTTAACCACTATAACCCAAATCCTAACCTCGGTAAAACTATGCCTAAACCTTACCCTAAAACCTAACCCTAACCTTAATCCTAACCCTTAGTCAAAATAATGACACGTATATAGCAAGATTTCTCCGCAGAGTTTATAGACTGGAGGTTCTACGTTCAAAACGCAAACAGGGCTCAATATAAGAATAAAAATAATCTTGTCCGAAAAGAATACTCTTTTGTCCAAAATTCAAAGCTTTCAAAACAAAGACGTTGAACAATATCAAAACATCCTTGTCCAAAACTCTAAAGTGGCTAAAAAAATGCCTGAATTAAAACAGCTGTTAAATACAAATAATGATTTAATACATTCTAAAGCAAATACAAACTCACTGAAACAAAAAGATAACTTTTCTTAATGTGAAAATGTGTGAAAATTACTCCCTCTACTAGAGCAGTGGTTCTCAACCTTTTCAGTCCACTTGAGTGAGAAAACAATGTTTCACATTAAGCTAATCATCTGGGGGCCCCCCAAAATAATTTGGGTCAGTATTATGGACAGTAACATGGTCAGTATCATGGTCAAGTATCATGTCAGTATCATGTCAGTATTATGTCAGTATCATGTAGTTTCATGTCAGTATCATGGTCAGTATCGTGTCAGTTTCGTGGTCAGTATCGTGATCAGTATCATGTCAGTATCATGGTCAGTATCATGGTCAGTATTGTATCAGTATCATGGTCCGTATCATGTCAGTATCATGTCAGTATCATGGTCAGTATCATGTCGGTATCATGGTCAGTACCCTGTCGGTATCATGGTCAGTATCATGGTCAGTATCATGTCAGTATCATGTCAGTATCATGGTCCGTATCGTGTCAGTATCATGGTCAGTATCATGTTGGTATCATGGTCAGTATCATGGTCAGTATCGTGTCAGTATTGTGTCAGTATCATGTCAGTAGTGTATCAGTATCATGGTCAGTATCGTGTCAGTATCATGTCAGTATCATGGTCAGTATCATGTCGGTATCATGGTCAGTACCCTGTCGGTATCATGGTCAGTATCAAGTCAATATCATGGTCAGTATCATGTCAGTATCATGTCAGTATCATGGTCCGTATCGTGTCAGTATCATGGTCAGTATCATGTTGGTATCATGGTCAGTATCATGGTCAGTATCGTGTCAGTATTGTGTCAGTATCATGTCAGTAGTGTATCAGTATCATGGTCAGTATCGTGTCAGTATCATGTCAGTATCATGGTCAGTATCATGTCGGTATCATGGTCAGTATCATGTCAATATCATGGTCAGTATCATGTCAGTATCATGGTCATTATCGTGCCAGTATAATGTCAGTATTGTATCAGTATCATGGTCAGTATCGTGTCAGTATCAAGTCAGTATCATGGTCAGTATCATGTCGGTATCATGGTCAGTATCATGTCAGTATCATGGTCAGTATCATGGTCAGTATCGTGTCAGTATCATGTCAGTATCGTGGTCAGTATCATGGTCAGTATTATGTCAGTATCGTGTCAGTATCATGTCAGTATTGAGGTCAGTATCATGGTCAGTATCATGGTCAGTATCATGGTCAGTATTATGTCAGTAACGTGTCAGTATCATGTCAGTATTGAGGTCAGTATCGTGTCACAAGGCTGTGACAGGGCCTGCTATGATGCATGATAGTCGTGTAAACATAAGACTCTTTAAATGCATAGTAAATCAATATGGTTTGAGTTTATTTTACCAATATACCACCCAAAACCCCAATAAAAATCACCCGAAACCGCAATAAAAAGCACCCAAAACCGGATAAAAAACGCAAAACTTCGAAGGCGCGCGCGCGTCTCCCAAGCTCAGCCCTTGCGCCTTTTGGGATTTAATACTTCCCGCCCGTCTGTCTCTCTCTCTCTCTCTCTCTCTCTCTCTCTCTCTCTCTCTCTCTCTCCCTCTCCCCCCCCCCCCCCTCTCTCTCTCTCTCTCTCTCTCTCTCTGCTCCCTGTAGAGCTGGTCCTTGGCAGAGAGATTCCTCCTGTCATAGTATCTCTCCATGGGCCTTGGCACTCATGTTAACCGATACAGTCAAGGTGTACAACACTGTGCGTGTGTGTGTGTGCCATGTATTGTATTGTATGTCCCATTCCTTGTTGGTGTCTGTGTGCATGTGTTTGTGAAATTTTTCACACAGCTCACTGTGAATACTGAGTGCATGTGCATGTGCATGTGCATGTGCATGTGCATGTGCATGTGCATGTACTGCCGGATCCTGTCCACTGGCGGGCGGCGGACTGGGCCTGAAACTGTCTCAGGTACATGCATGTGATCCCTAGTTAGTTTTTTCTCAATGAATGCTCTCCTCTTCTTTTCGAATGCCTTATGCTGCTCAGTGACCAGGATGTGACCTCAAAGTATAGCGACACCATTGATCCAATCGGATACTTTGACTTACAGTATAATTGCTGGGATTGAGTACCCACTTTTCCCACCATCTAATACGTTGATATACTTAACTGTATGTTATTGTATTAATGCATTCATAATGTATTGCTTGATTGATTGATTGATTGAAGACTTTATTAGAAGTTTGCATAGGAAAAGGTACAGTTTCATGACGGTACAGTTCACTGGTACAAGGTCTACTAAAAGGAGATCCATGAAAAGACTAAGCTTATTTCCACTGGAAACCATTTAAGTATCTCATATAACATTGAATGACAGACAAATAGAACACAGTACTATGCAGTAGATATGTAAAGAAAAACAAAAAAGAAGACAGTAAGTCTAAAACAAACAGTATATACAAAGAAGGGGCAGGGGAGGGTAGGGTTGGGCTAGGTTCATTTTTTACCAGTTGCGAACGGCTGCTGCCTATAAGTGGTTTTTCAGGGCAATTTTAAAAGATGCTAGTGATCCACACTCCTTTATGGCCTTCGGTAAGGCTTTCCACATTTTGGTGGTATAGCAGAAAAAAAGAGTTTGACCCTTTGTTGGTTTTGACTCTGGGTTGAAAGTGATCTGTGGCGCTGCCTCTGGTGTTGTAATTATGGACATCCTTAATGTTTATAAAGTATTTTGATAGGTACTTGGGTATCATAGTGGTGTAGTGTATCTTGTACACCAGGCCCATTGCAAGTTGCTGTACTCTGTCATCTACTCTGAGCCACCCCACTCTTAACTGGTGAGTAGCGGTGAGGTGAGTCTGATAGGGAAGGTTAAGCAGGACCCTAATTAGTTTATTTTGGGCTGTTTGGAGTTTAGTTTTCAGGGCTTGTGGTGCGTCACGATACCATACGTGGACTCCGTAGTCAAAGAGGGGCTGGATTATTGCACCACCACCATTATTGCTCACCCTGCTTAAACCCTAAACCTAAACCTAACCCTAAACCCTAAACCCTAAACCTAAACCTAACCCTAACCCTAATCCTAACCCTAAACAGACTATTGGGACCTCGGAATATCAAGATTTTGCCAATTGATTGACTGATCATGAGAAAGCACATTCTTGTTAGAGTGGTTGCTGTATAGGCAACACATTATAGTTCTAGCCCAGCTTGCTTCTTTTCCCGGATACACAATCCAGACTATAAAAAGTAAGTCCATGGAGTTCAATGGGGGGAGTGGTGCTAGCTCGAGGATTGGTCGAGCTTCACATGACAATTTGGCTATCCAGACAATATAAGAAGCAACCACACTCGCAATTTCCCAGAATTGCATTCTTTCTACTTCAAGTTGTACTTTATGATGAATTTGAACTTTGGTTAAGGCACTGATCACAATGCCACAGGCTGAACTGGCGGAGGCCAACAACACGTTCTCCCTGTCATTGTTTAGACGGCTGTCAGAGAACAACTATAGTGACAACGTGTTCTACTCCCCTCTCAGCATCTCCTCTGCTCTGGCCATGGTGCTGCTGGGCGCCCGTGGCAACACCGCCACACAGATATCACAGGTCCTGCACTTTAAGGGCGACGTCCACATGGACTTCTCCGAGCTCATGAATCACCTGAACAAGTCAACGAAGTCCTACACCCTTAGCCTGGCCAACCGCCTGTACGTAGAGCAATCCTTCCAGTTTGAGGAGGAGCTCTTAAGCGCCACCAGAGAACAGTACGACGCAGAGCCAGAGCCCGTGGACTTCCTTGGCAACGCGGAAGGAGCCAGGCTGAACGTGAACGGCTGGGTGGAGAAACAGACACGAGGCAAGATCAGGGGCTTGCTCTCCCCGGGCACGGTGAACGGACACACCAGACTGCTGCTGGTCAACGCCATCTACTTCAAAGCCAAGTGGAAGGAGCCGTTCGATAAGGACGGCACCAGGGATCGACCGTTCAGACTCAGCAAGACGGAGAGCAAGCCGGTGAAGATGATGTACCAGACCACCAGGGTCCCTCTGGCCTACATCCCCGAGGTCAACTGCATGGTCCTGGAGCAGCCCTACATGGGGAAACGCCTCAGCATGCTCATCCTTCTGCCCTACGCCATGGAGGACAACACCACTGGCCTGGAGAAGATCGAGAGGGAGCTGACCTACGAGAGGTTCACGGACTGGACCGACCCGGACAAGATGAAGTTCCTCAGGGTTCGCCTGGGCCTGCCTCGTTTCAAGATGGAGGAGACGTACGACATGAGAGACGTCCTAATCGGGATGGGCATGGAGGACGCCTTTAACGTGGCGCGGAGCGACTTCTCCGGCATGTCTCCTCTGGCCGACGGCCTGGCGCTCTCCCAGGTGGTGCACAGGGCCTTGGTGGAAGTGAACGAGGAGGGCACCGAGGCGGCTGCCGCCACCGCTTATGGCTTTCAAGTTATTTCAGGTTCAAAACCTCCCTCTCCCCCTCCCCTCTTTGTCGTCGACCACCCCTTCCTCTTCTTCATCCGACACAACCCCACCATGAGCATCCTCTTTGCAGGCCGATACTGCTCTCCTCCGTGAGTTGGACCTCAGCTCAACTCCGGCCACAGATAGTTTTGCCATGCTCACATTACAGTCAGAGGTGTGATGTGGATTTTTTTATTTTTAAACTAGCGGAACTCTATTGTCACCAGTAAGACTCCCTAATCGGGAGATAAGGGACCGTCAGGTCGCATACACAAACTTTAGAAGGCAATGGTAGCCAATCAGGAGGGAATATGGGAAATGGGACAGATCCATGTTGATGACATGACTTAGATGCCGTGTACCGCTTTGTGTGATTTTAGGGCAAAAAGGGTTGGAGGTTGTGGTTTGGCAGCCAAGGAGTGTTTGTGCAAAGTTTGGCATGGATAGGGAAAAAGTGTGACGTGACGTGTGACGGACAGACAGACAGACTGACTAGTTGAAGTACTGTATTTAACATACGTGTCACGTGATGGAAAACGTTTTTATTAGTGTGTTTGCCCTGCAGGGCAACTCAGACTATTGTTCTTGGCGTTTTTACTCATCATCTCATGTAACCTTTTTTCTCAAAGGGATTTCCCATTTAAGTCTTTTTTACTCATCATCTGATGTAACCCTTCAGCCAATCAGACATCACAATTTCCTGTGTATATATAGCTTGGTATTGTGATGTCACCCTTTCCCCCTCTCTGATTGGCTTTTTTTTTTATATAGTTTTTAATTCATTTATATTCCCTTAGTTTTATATAAAATACCTTTACATAGACTCACCCACACACTACACTAGCCCTAGTCTCGCGTGACCAGACTGTCCGCGATTTGCAAATGCTCCCATCATACAGTAACGTAAGAAGAATTATGAGTACCCGGTTAAAGCGGAAGTGAAGCCTCCTCCTCAATTCCGTTCCCGCCACAAATCGTGATTTATCCTAATTGCGACCAAAGGTCACGGTTTACTATGAGAAACGTCACAGCTTGTCCGAGTCCGTGTAGGCCTACACATTTTTATGGGTTTCTATGTGTTTGCTGCTCTGACATCATGCTCTGATGTCACTGTGATGTCAGGGGAACCACTCTACGAGAATGGGTTTGCTGCTCTGACATCACACTCTGGCGGCTTCACTGTGATGTCTCACTAACAGAATCCCTTTTATGCCCATATATGGAGTTCCCTGATGTCATCTATCTATAAATGCGAGAAGTCTCTGCGTGCATGCGTGTCTGTCTGCGTGTCTGTCTGTAATCCGCGTATCTCGAGAACCGTTCGTCCCACCGGCTTCAGATTCGGCACGCGCGTTCCCCGCCGCGGCACGGAGTGCAGTGCCGGGCCTCGACCCGACCCGACGCGCGGTTTTCCCTAACCGGCGCGAAACGTTCGGAATCTCCTTATGCGGGCTGATTGTTGACATCAGGCTGTTCCGGAGGAAATCGGCGCAAGCGCTGACTCATTGTGACATCACTTCATAAAAGGCTCTGACATCACGTACGCCACATAAGTCAACAAAAAATCTCTGTGAGTGAGTGTGTATGTATGTAATCAGCGTATCTCGAGAACCGTTCGTCCCACCGGCACGCGCGTTCTCCATATATGGGAATAAAATGAATGCCTGTATGCGGAGCTGATGTCTGACATCAGAGTTTTCTGCAACCAGTACTGTGTGTGCAGAGATCTTCATATATGGGCATAAGTGGACAAAGACAAACAGATGGTCAAAACGGGTCCTATGACAACAGGTATATTGGGGTTTGCATTAAAGGGTGGGGCATTCATGGGGTTTGCATTAAAGGGTGGGGCATTCATTCCCTATTTCAAAGATACACAGATCTCCATATATGGGCATAAAATGGACGCAGATAGACAGATATCTCCATATATGGGCATATATGGGCATAAAATGGACCCAGACTTATAACTGCAGTGATCTCCATATATGGACATAAAATGGACACCGACAGACAGACAGATACAGATATCTCCATATATGGGCATAAATGGACACAGGCAGACAGATGGTCCAAACAGGTCCTATGAAAACAGGTATAATGGGGTTTGCATTAAAAGGCGGGGCATTCATTCCCTATTTACATTGTTCCGAGTTGGCCAGGTCGCCGACTAGACCCAGGCAAACAGATGGTCAAAACGGGTCCTATGACAACAGTTATAATGGGGTTTGCATTAAAGGGTGGGGTATTCATTCCTAGAGACACAGACAGCCAGATACAGAGATCTCCATATATGGGCATAACATGGACGCAAACAGACAAATATCTTCATATATGGGCATAAATGGACACAGGCAAACAGATGGTCAAAACAGGTCGTATGACAACAGGTATAATGGGGTTTGCATTAAAGGGTGGGGCATTCATTCCCAATTTACATTGTTCCCGAGTTGGCCAGGTCGCCGACTAGACGCTCGGCCGCCTGAGCGTCTAGTCAATATTAATGATGCCCTGCCCCTGTTAGAGAGATCCCTGTGATGCCAAGGGGAACAAATCCATTTTATGCCCTTATATGGAGATCCCTGTGATGCCAGGGGAACAAATCCCTTTTATGCCCATATGGAGATCCCTGATGTGTCCACGATCCCTGATGTCCACATCACAAGATCGCTTGTCGCCCAGGCTGAGGTGCGAACAACGCAAAGAGATTTGGAACCGCCGGGGAAGGAATGATAAAATAAAATAAAATAGCCAGGTGTTTTGGTTAAAAATCATTATTTCTGCTCGGTGACCCATTCAATGCATTTAAACACAGGGCAGAGGAAACATGCTGATGCTCCTTAAGTTATCTCCTATAATTGTGCATTTTTCCAGGCCAGATCCAACTTTTTCCCCCTTAAAGTTAGTTGCCAATTATTTGTGACCCCCTTTCTCCCTAATCTAGTCACTATGCCAAATACGCAACACTCTCCGCTGACAGGTTGTTAGGATCCGGCATAAGGCTGTTTTAGGCTCCATTGCATAAATATAGATGAGGCTTTAGTGTCTGAAGTTGGCACATGTAGTCTCATGATTTATCGCCCAGATCTAGCCGCAAGCAACTTAAGATGCTATAAATGCTATCTGCATCTAACCCAAGTTTTCCATAATGGTCCGTTTATAGTCGCTTAATACAATCAGATAGGACTTTTCTTGTTTCATGAAGGGCTGTAAAAGGAGTGTTGTCGTTCCATTTGTACACTCTTAGAGTTAAATTAACATTGATTTTACAATATAAATTGGGATCCCAGAAATAGAGATACCATTAAATGGGGGTCCGTAGCCTAATCCATGTCAAACTGGGGAGTCCTTGAAATTAAAATGGTTGGGAATCACTGCTAGGTCCCTGGCCTATTGTTTCAAGTGGGGGTCCACAGGCTAATAAGCTGTCAATTTGGGGGTCCTTGACATGAAAAGGTTTGAGATCCACGTAAATAACCAGAATCAACCAGAGTGGAGCCGTATAATGGTAGTGTACAGTATGTTAAATATATATTTGTATAGCATATTTATCCAAAGCACATTGCACACGCACACAAGCAACATCAATCCACTTGAGCCTCACCAAGTTTGACCAAAATTTTACATTTCTGATTTCACTTTCACTCCGAGGCCACTAGGTGGCACCAGTGTTTTTGTTTCAGGAGGAGGGGGAGAGAGAGAGAGAGAGAGAGAGAGAGAGAGAGAGAGAGAGAGAGAGAGAGAGAGAGAGAGAGAGAGAGAGAGAGAGATCCTTTGTGCTTGGCTGTATCAAGTCCTATCAGCAGGACTGACCTCCACACACAAACACGTTAACACGCATGTGCACACACACAAACATGCACGCACGCACACACACACACACACACACACACACACACACACACACACACACACACGCACATGCACAGTGCACACGCACACACCACTGCATCTGTTTTTGACAAATGAATGAAATCACACAAGACTAAAACCACAATTTCCTGTTGTGTTAATAATTGTACAACTAGTCTATATTCATTATCTAATTTCTTCTCCGTAAATCGACGCTCTACTCGATCATACTACAGCATCGCAGAAAAGCATCAAAAGTAGGCTAGCAGATCTGCGAGCTCAAAGCGACGCATTTCGTAAATCTGTTTTGGACATAATATAATGAGGTGTCCACCGGATAGAGACGATTTATTCATTTACCATACTGTATACTCACTACTGCTAAACTGTAAAATACATGACTGTGTAGGTTTTTGTATTATTTTTTTGCAAGTATAGTCTAAGGCAGGGGTCTTCAACAGGGGGGCTGGGACCCCTAGGGGGTCCTCAGAGTTACTACAGGCGGTCCTCCAAATCTTTGTGCGATAGGAACTTGTTTTTTCCCCCCTTTCTTATATTAACCATTTGAACCCTAGCGTCCATATTCTGAGAACTTTAGCCAAAAATAGCAGATTTACAAGCTCACAACGCCTCGCAGCGTGAGGCGTTGTGAGCTTGTAGATCAGCTATTTTCGGCAAAGAGCTTTGGAGGGGAAAAAGAGCAGACTTAAGTACAGTGAAAGCCAGGTTATGTTTTATTAAGTATTGACGGTTCAAGTGGTTAAATATCTGAAAACACACATTAACATGAATAGAAAATACACTGTTGATCGTGCTGTCAAACAATGAATCTATGAACAGATTGTGGGGGTCCCTGCTTCATCTCTCTCTCAACTAAGGGGTCCTTGGCCTGAAAACATTGAAGACCCCTAGTCTAAGGTAGTGGTTCTCAAAGTGGATTCCAGGGACTCCCAAAGTGGGTGCTGTGGCACCCTAGGGTGCCGTGGTCCAAGTCCAGGGGTGCCGCAGAATAATTGGATAACATTTGGAATTCATCAATATCACTACATCAATATCACTTCACTATGCTTAGTAAAAGAGGCCTAATTTGCACTGTAGACTGTACTTGATGAGGGCTAACTCTCTTTACCAAAAATAGCAGATCTACAAGCTCTGTGAGCTTGTAGATCGTCTATTTTTTGGTGAACCTTCCCCCCAGAATAGGGATGCGTGGTTTCAAGTGGTTAAACATCAAGTATAAAGTTATTTTCATTCTCTCTCCTGATTGGATCTCATTGGTATCCCGACTGGCAAATGCATTTTCTGTTTACCAATGTCCTGGAGAGACATGGAGACAAACACTTAGATACCGCAGCAATGATTACTCTCCATCCATCCATCTTCAACCGCTTATCCAGAATCGGGTCGTCAGGGTAACAGTTCCAACTGAGGTTTCCAGAGTTCCCTATCTTGAGCAACTTCCTCCACTCCCTCTGGGAGTATACCGAGGCGTTCCCAGGCCAGTGTGGAGATACCAGTAAGACTCCCTAATCGGGAGATAAGCGACCGCCAGGTCGCAGCGTGATTTTAGGGCAAAATGTGTAGGAGCAGTGTCCAAAAATGTGGTTCAAAAAATCGGCCTGATGGTGGCGCTATATGGGACATCCATATTGATGAGATGAGTGTAGACATACTGTGTACCGATTTGCGTGATTTTAGGGCAAAATCTGTAGGAGCAGTGTCCAAAAATGTGTTTGAAAAAATCTGCCTGATGGTGGCGCTATATGGGACAGATCCATGTTGATGACATGAGTGTAGACATAGTGTGTACCGATTTGTGTGATTTTAGGGCAAAATCTGTAGGAGCAGGGTCCAAAAATGTGTTTTGCAAGAATCGGCCTCATGGTGGCGCTAGAAGAGGGCCATGTGAGAAATGAGGGGTGGGGTCTCTGCGTTGCCTTGGCGGACGAATAGGTACCAGCCCCGGCTCTCCCAGACGCTCCTAGCCCGAGTTACGCCATTTTATGTGAGCTGCAGTGGAGGGGGTCCTCCACTGGGGACGCCACCACTTTGGCATCCATTCTGGAGCACCAGGAGTCGGTGGTCCCCGGGAATTCCCCGTGAGCAGCCCCGTTGGGGTGGTCATTTTTGCACATTTGGTCATTTTTTACATCTGGGGGTCCCCCAGGGACCTGGGGGTCCCTGGAACTACAACCTCCTTGGAGGTTGTAGTTTGGCAGGCAAGGAGTGTGTGTGCAAAATTTGGCATGGATCGGGGCAACGGTTGCGGAGATATGAGCAGGGCAATAGTGTGACGTGTGAGATGTGACAGACTGACGGACGGACGGACTGACTGACGGACTGACTGACTGACTGACTGACTGACTCACAGTTTGTGGAGGTTTTGATAGTAAGTGCGACCTGACGGTCGCAATAATCCTTCCATCTGGTCTTTGGTCTGCCACTGGGTCTCCTCCCAGTGGGACGTGCATCGAGGACCTTCCTATAGGAAGGCGCTCGAGAGGCATTCGTACTAGATGCCCCATCATGCCCGAACCATAGACTGTAGAAAAATATGGACGAAGCGAAGCCATTGGTTTCTATGCAGCGCAAATGGCTCTTTCTACCCCTTGGAATGGGTGTCGCCATCATAGAATTGTAAAGGCATCAGAGATGCTATTGGCTGCCAACGGTCACGTGCAACGCAGGGATACATGGGAGAATGTGGTCGGAGCCTCCCGAAATACAGCACACGAAGAAGAACACAGCCGGCTGGTATTAGTTTAGTTTAGTAGGAAGTTTTAGTTCCGTATTGGAGTCATTTTAAATCGGCAGAACTATGCCCCTGGCCCGAACCACCTAAGCTGACTCCTTTCCAAGCAGCGGAACGAAGATTGCTCGGTAGACAGAGAGCTTTGCCGCTTTCGTTGTCGGGTGAAAAACCTTGTATGTCCAAAACAATTTGTTTTCTGTCCAACAGTGACGATATGTTTAACACTTATTTTAACTTGTAAAACACCATTTACTGAACCCTAGCTTTAATTCTAGATAACATGTTAGCCACTAAAACACTCAAATTGCATGGTGCATTTTCAGACATGCACTGTAGGTCTTTCTGAGTATCATCTTCTACTGTTTAACATGTAGATTTATGTAGGCTAAAACAAAAAGGAGGGAAAAAATAGGAAAAAGGAAAATAGGATGTTTTGCTTTTAGTTGTTTATTCCAAAGTTGAACCAGTGAAGGGTTCAACAAAAGATTGTCTATCCGTGGTATTATGCAGATGATATGCAAATTTATGCAGAGTAGAATGTTGTAATGTGTCACCTCCGACAGTACCAAAACTGACGTGTTAATGAAGAGATGACGCGCACGCACGCACGCACGCACGCACACACACACACACACACACACACACACACACACACACACACACACACACACACACACACACACACACACACACACACACACACCTCCATGTGTACGGAAATACATCCTGGCACAAACAGCCCGTACAGTACACATACATACATACATGTCTCCACACTTTAATGTAAACACAAACAGAACACACATCTGCACAGGAGGACAGTACATGCTCAATATATATATATATATATATATATATATATATATATATATATATATATATACCATCGTATATGCCATTGCATGGTGGAAAGTACACTCACATTTAATCAACTACTGTACTTCTAAAGGAGGATTTCACCACGTTTCAACCTGTCTTCATGGGTCCTCACTAATGTTCATGATAAAATAGCAACATTTTTTGAAGCGGTGAAAGCCGCTTCCAAGGTGTGGCTTTGTCTGTCCCATGTCTGTCCCATGTCTGTCCCGTGCATGCAGAATTGAGGATTGGTCAAGCTTCACATGACAATTTGGCCCTCCAGACAAAATCATTCATTCATTCAGAATTCATGAAAATATAGAACTAAAGCACATAGAAAGTATAGATCTAGAAGATAGAATGTATAGATCTAGAACACAGATTTCATAGCACAGATTTCATAGCTCTTTCATAGCTCTATGAACACGTAGGATAAGAATTCACCGCTTCACTTCGAACCGAGGTTCGATTTTTTCTACTCAGTCTGGGTCTCATAGGAGAGCTGTCAAATCCATCCACCTGTGACATCATCAATGGGGAATCCATGCTAATAGAAAAGTTGCAATGTTAAAGTGGAAGCCATTGTTCTCGCGATAATAAAAATCGTATTTTTTTTTTTCAAAAATATTGTTTAAAAGAAGAATCTGTCAAACGATGTCACTGGTGGATGGATTTGACCCGTCCACAGCTCTCCTATGAGACCCAGACTGAGTAGAAAAAGATTGTGCTATTTTATCATGAACATTAGTGAGGACCTATTATATGAAGATAGGTTGAAAAGTGGTGAAGTCCTCATTTAAGTAAAATGTTACGGTACTTTTGTCTTACTCAAGTGTTTCATACAGTATGTCTACTCCATATCTCAGAGGCAAACATAGTACATAGTTTACAGATTTATTTATTTGTAGTATACTAGCCCTGGGCTGTGCCCAGGGGTGTGCGATGAGGGATTGAATGTAGGAGTTTCAGAAGATGTTGGAGAACCCAGACCGATGCCCGGCAGAATAGTCACCATCGATACCAAAGAGCGTCTGCTAATGCCTAAATTTAAATGTAAGTTAACAATCTGAATACTTCTTCCACCACTGTGCCCATGTGCCCCACACACACATCACACGTTGGTTGGATGTGTGCATGTTTCAACGTGCACACGCTTGCACCGGGAAACTCATAAGTGCTAATGAACACACCATGCAGTGTCAAACCCTCCTTAGCAGAGTCACACTCACACACACAAGTGCAATCATGTACGCACACACAGTTCTGACAAAACAGCTGCAAAATAAAAATACTCTAATGTTACTAATTTAAAAGGCCTGCTTTCAAAATGTGACTTGAATATAATATTGGCATCAATAGTACTACTTTTTAAAATCAATGAACTAACTAAACCTCTCAAACTAATTGTAGTGAAAAGTAAAGAGTAAAAAGTCCAACATTTGCCTGAAGTGTAGTGAAGTAAAAGTATGAAAATATTTAAATAGAAAAGGAAAAGTACCTATAAACATTTTTCCCGTATAGCTACGTGAGCAAAGTACTGTACATGCACGTAATTACTTTCCACCACTGAAAGAAGCGGAACACACCACTACAGACGCACGTATATGATGAAACGCAATATCGTGGATTGATTGATTGATTGATTGAAGACTTTATTAGAAGTTTGCATAGGAAAAGAAAGCACTTAGCTTATTTGCACAGGAAACCATTAAAGTATCTCATAATGAATGACAGACGGATAGAACACAGTACTATGCTGATAGTCAGAAAAGAAAAAAAAAAAAACATATGTACTGTAGATACTTACAATGGAAGGGTCAGGGGGAGGGTAAAGCCCTTTGCACACAGGACAGTTGCGTTTTTTTCGTTTGCGGCATGAATAAAACGCATTGGATTTGGTGTGCAAGGCTGTGCGGAATCGGCGCTGCAGATCCAAAAAGGAGTCATAAAAGGAGTGATGAGTTTTTTACCGCATGCGACAAGACGCACGAATCGAACTGGGTTCGATCGAGAAAAAAACGCACGGCGGCAGCCACTCGTCGCACGGCTAATTCGGAGCCGGTGTGCATGAGGTCATAGAGAATCATTGTTTTCTTTTCAAAAAATGATATTGTCCGTTTTATCCGTGCGGTTAAACGCGCCTGTGTGCAAAGGGCTTAAGGCTGGGCTAGGTTTGTTTTTACCAGTTACGAGTGGCTACCGCCTGTAGGTGGTTTTTCAGGGCAATTTTAAAGGATGTTAGGGATTTACCCTCCTTTGAGGCCTTCGGTAAGGCGTTCCACATTTTGGTGGTATAGCAGAAGAACGGATGGCAGTTAAACTGTTCCTTTTGCATTATAGCCTATTTTTTCACTACTTTTGTGCGACACTGTAAGATGAATAGGCCTTCATTTACGGAGGGGAAAACAAAAAAGAAAAAAATATATATAAATAAAATGTTCAAATATGGAGATAAGAGATGTGTGCCAGACAGTGACGATCATGCACACGCAGACTATATGACAAACCAATCAACCGACCCAACAACAACAAAAAAACGACATAATATGATCTGTTCCGTCTGTCATCTGAATAAAAGGTGAGGAAAGCGGCGCTTCTGGAGCGAGACTTCCTTAAAATATCGCTGCCAACACAACAGGGAAGAGGAGGAGGAGGGGGAGGAGGGGACGTGAGAAGAGGAGGGTTATTTCTCCTTTTCAAGAAGGAGAACAAGGAGAGATGGAGGGAGGGATGGGGGTACAGTGAGAAGAGGAGAGGATTGGTGGTGACGGCTCGCTGTGGGTGTTGTGTCAGGGAGAGGGTGGTGCAGCGCACCTCCCGTCGACGCCCGTCCCCAAATTTACATACTTTTTGTGGCTTCCTAGTCTTTTTTCTGTTTTTGTTTCCGTTTTTCAAAGGGAGACGGCGATCATACGTCCCGTAAAACGGTGACACCCCGAGGGAGCCGGCAGGAAGAGACGAGGCCCCCAGCGTTCGGCGTTCGGCTTGAATTGAGCACTGTTGACGGGATACGTCTTAAGCACTTAAACCTATTTTCGGCAAAAGCTTTCCCTACAGTAACAGAAAGCTGAAAACACAGGGCCGCGGTGGCGCAGTCGGTAGTGCTGTCACCTCACAGCTAAGAAGGTCCTGGGTTCGATTCCCGCCGGGGGACGCTTTGGGTTCTCCCCTCCTTGTCATCAGTGCCCATACCCTAAGTGGGGTTGGCGAAAGGGCCTTTCTGTGGACTTTGCATGTTCTCCCCGTGTCTCCTAGGGTAGGTACCCTCACAAAAAAAACTGTGGGATAAAAACTATTATAAAAAGAAAGAAAGCAGATTTTAATTCGCCGAAACAGTGGCTTCGAAACAGGTCTGTAGAAACCAATGGGGCTCCCGTCGTCAATATTTATGGTTGATAGGTATATTTCACAGGTCTTGGGTTTGTTTCCATTCACAGCGGCTTAGTTTCAGATGCTTGAGTGTGTGCACGAGTGCGTGCGCTGTTGTGTGTGTTTGTGTGCGTGTGCAAGTTGTACCGTTCAAGCGGCCAAAGCATCAGTCAGCCTGACACCGGTGTGAGGTCTGAAGGCCGCGATGGAGACAACAGCAGCCATAACGTCACCCAGTGTTGACAGCCCGACACCCACACACACGCGCATGCACGCACGCACGCACGCACGCACGCACGCACACACACACACACAAAACTGAACACTGAAGCCTTGATTCATATCACGTCCGTGGTGGAAGAACTACTCCAATTTCTTACTTAACTAAAAGTAGCAGTGACAACACAATTTAGAAACACTGTGTTAGGGCACAATGCCAGCTGATAAACTCTTTTCAAGCGCAGTCGACTGTTTTTTTTTTTTTCAGCCAGCGGATTAAAAAAAACACTGCGCATTCTGTCCCAATAACCAGTGACGCACCTGTCACTCACTGTCAGGACCATTCGCCGTACGTTATTTTCGAATCCGTAGGAGACGATTGTGGAAGGAGCGTTGTTTTCGGTGATGATGACGGAGGCGCGCCGTCTCAGGCGACCTTGATCCACGTGAGACACTGCTGAGCGAGCGGTAGCGTGCGAGTCGCCGTGTTGAGCGTTGCACGGTATCTAACTGCACAGCAGACAGAGTGAGGCGGGGTAGCCTCGCTCCAGTCTGTGCGATCCCAAACTCCTCGCAACACACGTTTATTTACGCTACTGTACTTCGTCATTACAGATGCAACACATTGTGAGCTTGAAGATCTGCTATTTCATCTGCTATTTCATTTTCCTTAAACCAGGCACCTTAGGAACTGTATTTCATACTGCTGCTGTTGTAATCGTCTCATCCCACTAAATATCCTATGTAGATGTCACACTCCACATAATATAGAAACCTACAGTTACAGTTTCAGTTTCTTTCTTTCTCTACGTGATGTGATAATAATGTTGAGTGGAGCCGAGGAGTGTGCGTTGGCTTCGTACGACGGAGCATAAATTAGACATGAGAGCAAGAAACAGAAAGAGAACGACAGAGAGCGAGGGAGGGAGGCAGAGACAGCGATAGAAACAATAGCTTGAGGAACAAACACACTGGCACACAGACAGAGAGACCGAAATAATGTTAAAACATACACAGAGAGATACAGAGAGGAGAAAAGAGGAAATCAAAACAATAAATCGTCATTGTCGGGTGGAAACCTTGTATGTCCAAAACCGTTACTTTTCAGAAGAAAAAAATAACCTTTGTTCCAACCTTTGTTCCAATGGATCCAATGAGGCTACCTATGCCATTGTTTTTTCTAGATTGATATTCCTATGCATTTGTTATATTGTTGTTGATGTACTGACATAGTATCTTGCTTATTATATTGATGTATTACCTGCTTATTGTAAGTCGCTTTGGATTAAAAGCGTCTGCTACAGTGACGTGCTGGCCTTTGGGAAACGGCCGGTTCATTCCCGGCCGGTCCAAGCCGGCCATTAGGAAAAAATAAAAATAAAATGTCGGCCTTCGTTCCATTTTGGGGGCTGGGCGACCAACAAAGGAAATTGTCATTGTCGGGTAGAAATCTTGTATCTCCAAGTTTCAAATGTATACATTTTTTTGCAAAGCAAAGCCCTGCTTCATCATACAAGGCTGTTGTACAAAAGTAGTGAAAACAGCAGATCTACAAGCACACAACGCCTCGCACCGCACACAACGCCTCGCACCGCGAGGCGTTGTGTGCTTGTAGATTGGCTGTTTTCACTAGTTTAAGTAATTTTTAAAATGATAAAATACAAACATACAGACATACAAGGTTTCCACCCGACAACGACGAAATATAACTCATGTAATTGGCCCACTGGCTTGTCACTTTGTCACAAATCTTTGAGTAGCAGCAGCAGCGCTATAGAGAGAGATCTCTCTCTATAGCGCGCAATGAGGGCCTCTCCAACTCTTTTTCCCGGGCTGAATCAGGGGCCCAGCACGTCCCTGGTCTGCTAAATGTTGTCACGCTGCACCCTGACTCTGTTTGACCAGAATGGAACACAAACTGTATAGCGGGGATGCGGGTGTCACTGCATGCACTCATATAGACCAGATGCGTAATTTTAGAAAGAAATCGGGTGGCAAAAAATAGGTTACCACTTAGGTCCCATTTCTTAAATAGCGGAAATAATGGATCTACAAGCTCTCAACGCGTTGCCAAGCACAGCGTATTTTGCACGTCATGATTTTACTGTTTTTACTTGTATTTACTTGTTTCCTGGTTGACTGAGATGGCCACTCAGCCAATGTCCACCTGGGGAGATAATGTTCAGTGTTTGGGTTGTGGTAATCATGATGGGCAGGTGCAATGTTTGTGATATGTGCAAAATGTTTGGGCAAGTGCAATAAGGTGGAGTTAATTGTTGAGGCGTGATTGGATGCCTAACAATTGCCTGTGTGTTTCAGTAATGATTGGGTTGCATATCAGGATAGCAGAGGGGGGTTAATGTGCTGAGTTTGCTAATTTAGTTGTAGGGTAAAGTTGTTGTCATGTTGTGTAGTAGTACGATCATGTAGTCTTTTATTACTTGTATTTTATGTATGCATATGTTTATTTATGTGTACAGTATTGTGCTCTGTTTATGGTATGCTCCAACACAAAGTGGTACAGTCCAGGCTCTTTGGGCAGCAGAGACTATAAATGGCTGCCAGGGTGAGATCTGGGCTGGGAGTAGAGCTTCATGTCATGTTCTTGTCCTTTATGGTTACACCCTCATCTGGCCTCTCCAACCGCTAACACAGTCCAATCCTCACATTCCCAAAATAAGGACGCCACTCCACATTGAAAGTGGTTAATACATGAATGGTACAATATGCATACAATAACTGAATTTGAAGTTAAACATGATTTGAACACTAGGATGCCCCAAATGAAGCCCTTGCTACAGGGAAAGGCGGCACCTGTCAGCGGGGAACGTCGAGTATGACGAAAGGGACGACAGTGATGTCCTCCCAGTGGGGGCTCCTCGCTGGCAGGTGTGCCAGTGTGGGGTACACCAACAAAAGCAGGAGAAATTCATAATTGGCACCCCTTTCTGGTGGGAGAGAAAGGGGGTAAAAAAAGAATAATTGGACGGAGAGAGATGAAGAGGGAGACAGACCTAGCCGAGCACGGAGTGAAATCATTTGTTATTTTACACAGAAGTTGTTTCTGAATAGGTCACAGGTACACACACACACACACACACACACACACACACGCGCACACACACGCACACACACAGAGCGGCAGCAGCAGCAGCGGTCTCCCGTTCCACGTCTAAGTGGAGTTATTAGAGAAAGTGGACAGTGTTTTATTTGATTTCTCCGTTGTGTTTTGTGGTTTTGTAGCCATGGAGAGAGAGCGGTCTGCTAAAGTGGTTAGTTGTTCTGTTCTGCACTTTATTCACTCAACAGCTGGGGATACTGTGTCAGTGCAACCACTCCTAGACACACACACACACGCATGCACGCACGCACACACACACACACAGGAGCGCACGCGCGCTCATGCTCTGCGTTCACGTGGGCGTATACCCATGTGTCCATATTTGTGTGTGGCTGCGTGCCCTTTGTGTGTGCGCTCATCACCCTTCGCAGGCTCTCAGATAGTGTGTGTGTGTGTGTGTGTGTGTGTGTGTGTGTGTGTGTGTGTGTGTGTGTGTGTGTGTGTGTGTGTGTGTGTGTGTGTGTGTGTGTGTGTGTGTGTGTGTGTGTGTGTGCTGTGTCTGCTGTGAAAGTGTGCCAGAGCGAGGCAGGGCCAAACATGAACTCATAGTCTGATAATATTTCTCAGTAATGAATGGACTGGACCGCCGTTCCCACACAGTCTGCTCGGACTGGGAACGCACGTGTACGCATGCACACACACGCGCGCACACACACACACACACACACACACACACACACACACACACACACACACACACACACACACAAGTTTGTGTTTCTATACTTGAGAAGGCATCAACATTTTAGTTTAGATAGCCTATACTTTCAAGTATATTGAAATAAGTACACACACACACACACACACACACACACACACACACACACACACGCGCGCACACAGATGCTTTACAGCGTAGGTCAGCAGATAGTTTATTGAGGGGACCATACACGTCCAGTACATTTTAATAAGACCAGAGAGGGCAGAATCTGTATGTGAGATATCTACTCCTCCATAAAAACACACAAACAACTCAACACACGTCTCTTTGTCTGCATGTCTGTCGGTCCTCTGTCCAATAAAACTATGAATTTAGACCGGCTGCAACACTGTCTGTCTGCACATGTATGTCCCTGTCTGTCTGCACATGTATGTCCCTGTCTGTCTGTCTGCACATGTATGTCCCTGTCTGTCTGTCTGCTCATGTATGTCACTGTCTGCCTAAGGTATGGCAACATGACTGGTGTATTCGTGCGCGTGCAAGACACCAGTCATGTTGCCATACCTTAACAACAGGCATGATGAATTTATTTTAACCCTGCAAGATCCAAATTAATTTCTACTTGCCAAAAAATAAATGGTGGTGTTGTAGGAGTCCTAATCAGAGGAAAATGTAATGTTTAAAAATAATGATGTTTTTGTAAGGTTTTATAGCCATAAATCATAAATCATGCTCTAATTTGCATTTTGGGGATATTTCTCACAATAATAACATATGTACATGTTCTAGACATTCTAATGATCACCAAAAAGACAAGACTCTGGACTCCAGAGATCTTGAAGTTGTGTGAATGTCAGCCTCTGTGGGGGGTATTCATATGCAGATATTGTGGCCAATGGCATTGTAATACTAAACAATAGGATCCAATGGTGATGTTAATGTGAATGTTTGTGATGTTTTTACAAGTCACATACGTGCTCGGCTATCAATTTCTCTGTCCCACTGTCCCACTGTCTGTCTGTCTGCATTCATGTCTCGTCTGTCACAGCTGGCAGCCTGCACAGTCAAATCCTCATTTGTGTACACTCTGAGTTACAAATTAAATTAAATGGATATATTAACATTTTACTAAGTGTGCCTGTTCCTAATTCCTCATCAGTCTGTCTGTCTGTCTTTCTGTCTGTCCATGTGTCAGCCGTTATTGTGTCACGGCATAATTATGAATTCATAAATTTTGAACCGTATCTTCACTGAGGCCAATGTCAACTCCAACTCCGTTTGTGCTTACCGTACCGGATCCACAGCCCTTGTTTTTCTTTTTACCCATTAAGAACTCAGGCCGATTCTATACAAATGCCCTCTAAATCAGTATAGTTCTCATACTATTCAAAAAGATTGCAGATGTACAAGCTTGCAGCGAGCACATTCTTTTGAATAGCCCCGAAGCAAAAAATTCAAAATAACATGGACGCTTCCCCAGTTTGAAACGGATTAAATACGTTTTCAGCAGTCCAACATTGTATCATTGTAGATCAGCATTCATTGTCACTTCATCCAGACAATGAACATGTCTGTTTTGATCATCCAACCCGTTAAGAGGATTAATATACAATACTGTATGAGAGTGTTCTTCAGTAGTAATAATAATAATAACAATAATAACTATTGGACAATGGAAATAACTCAGATAGTTGGATAATAGATATTGGAGTAGGATGATTTAAGTTTAATGATAATAGTGAAATTACGTTTATGTATACGTGTATGCGTGTTTGAGTGTGCCTGTGTGCCTCTCTCTGTGTGTGTGTGTGTGTGTGTGTGTGTGTGTGTGTGTGTGTGTGTGTGTGTGTGTGTGTGTGTGTGTGTGTGTGTGTGTGTGTGTGTGTGTGTGTGTGTGTGTGTGTGTGTGTGTGTGTGTGTGTGCGTGCGTGTGTATGTGCGCGTGCGTACGTGCGTGTGTATGTGCGTGCGCGCACATGCATGGATGTCAATGCGTATCTCTGCCAGTCCCTTGCGGCATCACAAATACCAAAGACCCAACGAGTTCTTCCACAGAAGAAGCGGAGATCAGGAGAGAGAGAAACATCTTCAGATTCAAGTTCAGCCAGATGATGATGACAATGACGACTCCATCTTCATCTCGGTCGAGGGGTTTTAGTATCCAACGCTCATTATGTCGCCGTCGTCGGTTATGATGATGAGGATGATGAGGGAAAAAAGTCTTGTTTTACTGTCGTGTGTAGCTCTGGTTGAGAACAATGTTGTTGTTTTTTTGGTTTTGTGGATGTTTGTGATTGGCTGTTCTTGTGCTGTCCATCAATAATGAGCAGGAAACCACCTGTCCTCAAGTGCTGGACATGACTGACAGCTGTCACTCAGTCACACTTGATCTTGTCTGAGAGAGAGAGAGAGAGAGAGAGAGAGAGAGAGAGACACAGACAGACAGACAGACAGACAGACAGACAGACATAATTAATTTTATGAACTTTTGTGCACACTTCATCATGAATGCACTCACACTTTCCTCTCTCTGTCTTTAACACGCACGCGCGCACACACACACACACACACACACACACACACGCACACAGTGCGTGGGTGGTATGCTACCTGCAGGCCTGCGGAGCAGATGGAGAGAGAGAGAGGGAGAGAGAGAGAGAGAGGTCTGACCAGCAGATGCTTTATCTCTGTCCTCTTCCATCTGGCCCTTCTCATCCCTCCATCCTCCCACTGGACCAGAACCCTCTCTCTCTCTCCATCCACTGACCGGGTTCTTCAGTTGCTTCGTATTGATGTTCAGTGTGATTCAATTCACATTTTCAACTTGGTCTCATTAAAAAAAGTCCAGTGTACTAGGCGTAGATTATGCTTTTTAAATGTTTCAGCAAATTCCACGTAAACAATATTAACATTGTTGTCGGGTGAAAACCTTGTTTTGTATTTTTCATTTTAATAATGATTTAAACCAGTGAAAATATCAGATCTACAATCACACAACACCTCGCGCGTTGTGTGCTTGTAGTTCTGCTATTTTCACTGTGTGACAGTCTTGTGCAATGAAGCAGGGCTTTACTTTACGAAAAAACAAACACATTTGAAACTTGGAGATACAAGGTTTCTGCCCGACAGTGACGATAAGGTGTTTCTGCGTTGTGGAACGTTGTGGAACCAGGGCAGAATGAGCCTGCTGATTCGTCAGTCATGGACCAATCAGAAGGCTGACATTGGGTCAAAAAAGCAGCCAATGCCTTATCACCCTGGACGCGACCTGTGCTGTGCGTTGTCTTAACGGAAGTTGCTTGATTTTTGCGGAGCTGCTGTGTTTAAGAGAAGTTACGTCATGCGGTGCAGGTCTGTTTACATCCCCCAGCGAAACAAACCTAAAAGCTCTTAACTCGCTCTTAATAGGTTTCATCGGTGTAACTTTTTAAGAATCCTTGTTTGGATATTGTTTATTGCGAGCACAACCGAAGGAGCGGGAGAAGTAGAACAGGAAGAAAAAAATGTCAGCGGGGAATACGTTTGTAGGAACACCGCACAGTGAAAAAAAGACAACTTCCACACATGCGCGTGTGCGTGTGCAGCTGTGCACGCCCTCGCACACTGACCTGTGTAGTGCTGGTCCCAGATGTAGTTGTTGAGGATCTCTCCCAGGACGTAGAAGGTGGAGATGAGAGCGGTCACACAGGAGAAGAACAGCACCCTGGCCCCCGGGGTGATGCGCTCCAAAAGGGGGTACACCCACACCCCGGTCACCTGGTGCACCCAGCACATCCTGAGGGATAAAACACACACACCCACACCCGGGTCACCTGATGCACCCTGGTGTTTCCCTTAAATCATGGAGTTCGCTGGCTTCCGTCAAAGCTGCCCTAAGAATTCACCTTTCAGGAGGCCAGAGGCGGAGGTAGTTATCACTTCTCCCTTAGACAGGTGAAAAGTGATCGATGAATCAAAATAAGTGACTAGTAATATTATTTTTCAGACTGACGCTGACCTAATGCTGACCTGTACTGTAGCTTCCTGCATTGTATAGTACTTTACATTTATGACATTTTCTGTCACGTGGCTTTTCTTTTTGGCACGTAGTCCCCCCCAACCTCCCCATTTAAACACTTTACAAACACACCCCAGACCCCCAGCTCAAGGGAGGCCAACTGTCTCGGAACTTTGAAAGCCCCTGGCCTAGACTGCACGCACGTGTGTGTGTGTGTGCCTGTGTGTGTGCGTGCGTGCGTGTGTGCGTGTGTGTGTGTAGACAGAAAAAAAAAGATTGATATGACCCGTTTGCCAGCAACAACATGAAATATACAGCCATGAACCACCAAGAGAAAACATACAGATTCCAGCCACCACCCACGGTCTGTCTATATGTCTGACTATGCGATCAATGAGTTTAACTACTGCACAGCGTCCTGCGTCAGTGTCTACACCGACTGGTTCCCCACCCTTTTTAGCTGGAGACCCGAAAAGTAATGTGATGTCTCCTCGAGACTCAAGCTAGAGTGAAAATAGCAGATCTACAAGTTCACAAGGCGTCGCATCATGACGTGTACAGTAGTTAACTTGTAGATCGACTATTGTCATTACTTCTTAACTCTTTTACTGCTATTAACGAGCGTGCTCGCCCGATTATTCAAGTAGCGCACAGTCATGAACGAGCGGCCGTTCATTCATTCTTTACCCTGTCTGAGCACTCTGTGAGCAGGTGAGGGGTGGCGCACTATAAACCCCTAAACGTATTTGCCTTTTTTTACTATTTTGAAAAACATTTTCAATACAAATAGCCGATCTACATCGACACGTTGTGAGCTTGTAGATAGGCTATTTGAACGATTGGTTTAGGGTTTAGCAAGGAGGAATATAGGGCCCGTAGTTTATTATTTTGGATCCTAGGGAGACACCAAGTGTGTCCTTTGGGTCTCGAACTGAAATCGAGTGTACAGTCTTAACAGTTTTACTGACAGATGTTTTATTTATTTATTGGGTCTTTTGCCAGCAAAAAGCGGCTTACCTTTGCGATGTTATAGTAGATAGATAGACGTTTTTTTTTTTTTTTTTGATTGCGCAACATGCACTTTGGCGGACCTGGCAGTAGAGGGCGGCGTCATGCAAGAATGAATGTGAATTTGGCCGTTCTGAGTTGCCATCCATTGAGACCAGTCACTCGCCACAAAGCCACAGGGCCAGAGAAATCAACAAGGAAGTGAATTGGTCTCCGTTGATGTTAACGCATAATGGATTTTTTAGAGCATCATTGCGGCAGATGTGTTCACTGTACACGGCGGCGCGACCCCTCATCAGCTTACGGACATCAACAAGGTAAACGAACGAACGGCTGTATTGGCGACGAGCGACGTTCAGAATTGGGGCGAACGGTAACGTCCGTAGCAGTAAAACAGTTAAGAGTTATGCACTAGACCACAGAGGTCTAGTGCAGTAGAAACAGTAGAAACAGCTCCCGTAATGCTGGTCTCAAATCTCGACCACACATAAACAATTGAGGCAAATTGAGTCACTTTTCTAGTTGTTTTCTATGCCTGGATCTAGTTTCTCCATTTCTATGCTCTAAACTACTGGTGGGAGCGAGGGACATTTGTGAGCTTCGTTCATTGCAAATGGCTGCGCCCTGCAGTCAGTTTGGCTCAATGACAGATACACTTGTATCTTACACAGAATTGCGTTTGGAAATAATGGATGGATATTTTTCTATAACATCACAAAGGTAAAGCTACTTTGATGGCAGTGTAAGACATCCTTAGTTAAATCCTTAATGTAGCAGTAAAAAGAGTTAACATTTGTTTTCTAATTTATGTTGTTGTTTTTTGGTGGGGGGTGGGGTGGGGGGGGGGGGGGGGCTATTCCTATAATTATTTTTGATGTATCTCTTTTATTTGTATTTCTTTGGGGGGAGATTATTGAAATTTGGTTGGATTTGTTTTTCAATAATAATAATTAGGGGGAAAAAAATGATATTACTCGTGACCCCAGAAAAATGTATCCGTGATGCCAAGTGTTGATTTTGACAGATTTTGTTATAGTCGTCACAGTCTTTTGCATAAAATTCCATTTAGTTCCTGAAGTGATGTTGATAAATTCCTTATATCAGGGGTCTTCAACAGGGGGTCCGGGACCCCTAGGGGGTCCTCAGAGTTACTACAGGGGGTCCTCCAAATCTTTGAGTGATAGAAGGTTTTTTTTCTCCTTTTTTATATCAACCACTTGAACCCTAGCGTCCATATTCTGAGAACTTTAGCCAAAAATAGCCGATCTACAAGCTCACAACGCCTCGCAGCGCGAGGCCTTGTTTTTTACAAGTTAAAGTACAGAGTGAAAGGTCAAGTTTATTAAGTTCAAGTGGTTAAATATCTGAAAATACAAATTGACATGAATCCAAAAAAACACTGATGATTGTGCTGTCAAACAAAACTATATGGTATCTATGGGTTGTGGGGGTCCCTGCTTCATCTCTCTCTTGACTAAGAGGTCCTTGGCCTGAAAACGTTGAAGACCCCTGCCTTATATTATCAAAGTAAGCTGATGGGGAGGGGGTGTTACCAGAGGACGTATCCCAGGGCGAAGAAGCACACGGCCACCAGGCCACAGGACCTCCTCGGGTACTGGTGGTGGGTGGTCCGCATCTCGATGAGGATGAACGGGAGCACCGTGGTGTGCTGGAGAGAGAGGGAGAGAGGGAGAGAGAGAGAGAGAGAGAGAGAGAGAGAGAGGGAGAGAGAGGGAGAGAGACATTTTAACATGAAAAAGAATTACAGGCAGAAACTTCTAATCTAATCTATTTTTATTTTTCGTAAATGAACAATCTTTCAGTGATAGAAACATTTTTTTCTCCTTTTTTATATTAACCACTTGAACCCTAGTGTCCACATTCTGAGAACTTTAGCCAAAAATAGCGGATCTACAAGCTCACAATTCACAACGTCCCGCAGCAGGGCGTACTTATAGGGAATGCAGGGAATACAGTCACATTAGGGCCCGCCACGGCTCCCGAAAAAAATAATAATAATAATAACTTTGCGCCAGGCATGAAGAATCTCTCCTCAGCTGTGAGTGAGAGCTGTCGTCAGGTTGTTTACCGGCGGTAGTTTACACAGCATGGCTCTGAAACTAATATCTGATTTCTTTGGTGGGCCCAATTATTATTATCTGGTGTAAACCAGATCTTTAAAGAGATCATTTTCTGGCGAGACATTCAGGCGACCTATTTGCCGATTGGCTGTCCAATGTCACATGGTAACCGAGCTAGTTTCATGATTGGAAGCGGCCCTCCAAACGATGGGATGGGGGGTACTGCATTAGGGCCAATAGCAGGGGACTTTCCCGCTCCTCCAGGCTATGGAATCCTAGACTGGTGTAATGAAATATTTTGTCCAGCAGGGAGCACCATTCCTTCACACTTCACAGGTCAGGCCCTATAACTCTATGGTCAGGCCCTGTGGTCACACATTTCTGGACACCAATATCTGTGTAACATCCATGCATTTATACAACTGCGAGTCTGCCGCTGCGTGCTTGATTTGGCTGTACACGCTGACTTGATCATCAGGAAACATGCTCCCTCGTCGATTGGATTTTACAAAACAGACCCGCGTCGTCACATTGAATCCTGTTTAAGAAGAGCTTAAAACACAACTTTCTAATGTTACATTGATGACGTGAGGAACGCTAAAGTCGTCTTGGTTACATAGTAGGCTATGCGAAAATAACAAAGCTCAGAGTCGCAAATTCAATGATCGCTGCATCAGCACACACAAAACACGGGCGTGAGAGAAGTGAGAAGTAAATGAATGAAATGGACATCACGTTTAGCCGATTCAACGATTCCAAAAGTCATACGATTGGAAGTTATTGCTACATGCGGCTACATGCGTCTCATGCTGGTTTTGTTAGGCAATAGCCAGGGTCCAGGGAGTGCACAGAATTTTAGAGAGGCATGGGCTGACATTTCTAAAAGGGCCTTTTCATACGGATAAAAGTTAAGGGCTCAAGCCCCTTTTGCTGTATGTGCGCACGTGTCTGGCGACCAGCGCGTCACATTACAGACTTATCATTTCAATCCGTTTCTTTGCAAAAACACATTTCTTTTAGAAAACATTTGTATTCTTGTTTCTCCCAGTGTTATGGTTTTTAATGTGTAAATATAGCACTTTATTATGGGGAAAAACGTGTGTAGGCCTATTTTCCTTTTTTAAATCGCTAAAATAGCGCATTTTTGAACACATTTCCTTAACGGTTAACGGTTAATTGCGACCGTAAGGTCGCAGTTTAGTATGAAAACCTCCACCGGCCGTCCGTCCGTCCGTCCGTCCGTCCGTCCGTCCGTCCGTCACACACGTCACACCTTTGCCCTGCTCAATGTATACGTATACTGAGGTGATGTGTCACTGTGACATCACAGATACTGAGGTGATGTGTCACTGTGACATCACAGGTGAGATCGCAGTGATGTCAGATACTCAGAGCAGGGATCTCCATATTTAGGCATAAACAGGTGACATCACAGTGATGTCAGATACTCAGAGCAGGTATCTCCATATATGGGCATAAAATGGATTCTGTTAGGGATCTCCATACTGTATATGGGCATAAAAGGGATTAGTGATGTCAGATACTCAGAGCAGGGATCTCCATATATGGGCATAAAAGGGATTAGTGATGTCAGATACTCAGAGCAGGGATCTCCATATATGGGCATAAAAGGGATTCAGATGGAGATTCAACTTCAATGAGTAACAATGGCAAACTGTCAACTGCCCGTATGTCTTGATAATTGGTAAAACAAACTTTTGGCCTATTTGTGGCTTATCATCACATCCAACCATCTTAAGATACTCAGCTAGTGGGGAATGCTCTCTTCCCTGGTGAGAATTGCCCCTTTATATAGGGCTTGTTTGTGTATTGTATGACATCAGGCCACATCATCAGCTGTGGACTCTGTGATGTCATCGTATCTCCATATATGGCCATCTCCGTATATGGAGATATAAGTCGTCCATGCCCAGGTATGGGCTGGTGAGGTCAGACTTTGTGTGATGGGTAGGTTATCTCCATATATGGAGATTCAACATTCCAGGTGTAAATATGGCTGCCCGTATGACGTGAGAGGTGGAGGCTGTGATATCCCGATTAGGGAGTCTTACTGGTTAACTGATAAGGCCTGACGGTTATCGGTTAAGAAAGAATCTCCATTTGGCCATCCCTAGACATATAGCCTACAGTAAGTTAGAATATTATGAAATATACATGAGAAAGAACACCAACACTAACTTCAACACACCAATACACCAGATTTTAAATTGACTGTGTGTCGATTCTTGTTATTTTTTCTTTACAGAAGCAAGTAGGCTACTAGTGTTGATCAGTCTGAGACTCGGAGGAGGAGGACATGGAGGACAGAATTTCCATTCAAGGTAGCATTTATAGCCTGCTGTATTGTGTTCTGTTGGCCGCTGTGGAATGGAACGGATTTTATTTTGTCATTGAACACAAGTGTACAACGAAATTAACTGCTTCTGTACTGTATTTATTGTGTTCAGTGTTTTGACTTCCGGCCGCTGTACCAATTGCTGCTCATTCCTGGTAAAGGGAAAGTGTTGTTCTTGAGGTAAAAAGTAAACATTAGAAACACGGGAAAAAATTGGTCCTGATAAGTTGGATCATTGAAAATAGTCCCTGTGGTGAAAACCTAGCATTGGGGCCAAGCGGGGGGGGGGGGGGGGGGGGGGGGGGTCGCCACGCCAGTGCCAGAGGCGTTGTAAGCTTGTAGATCAACTATTTTTGGCAAAGAGGTTTTCAACAGAAATACAAGCTCACGCCAATGTTTGGCCAATTAGGTTCCACCCCAGAACATGAAGCTGGGGTTCAAGTGGTTATTGAATGAAACCACAGTGTTTTGTTTGCTATCCGTTGTTGGGTGGTTTAATTTGAACCAGGGCTGTTTGTTCTGCCCTCTGTCACTGTTTACTTGGAGTGTGGAGACATGTGTGTGTGTGTGTGTGTGTGTGTGTGTGTGTGTGTGTGTTGTGTGTGTGTGTGTGTGTGTGTGTGTGTGTGTGCGCGCATGTTTGTGTGTGTCTGTGTGTGTGTGTTCTCAGACAACAGTTTGAAATCTTTAAATACACACAATAGTGTGTGGTGTAATTAACTGCAACACTATCCCATCAATGATAAACACACGTGCATGCATATTATACACGAACCACACAAAACACTTAAGCCATTTGCACACAGGACAGTTGCGTTTTTTTTTTCGTTTGCTGCATGAATAAAACGCATTGGATTTGGTGTGCAAGGCTGTGCGGAATCGGCGCTGCGGATCCAAAAAGGAGTCATAAAAGGAGTGATGAGTTTTTTTTACCGCATGCGACAAGACGCACAAATCGATCGATCGAGAAAAAAACGCACGGCCGCAGCCACTCGTTGCACGGCTAATTCGGAGCCGGTGTGCATGAGGTCAAAGAGAATCATTGTTTTCTTTTTAAAAAATGAAATTGTCCGTTTTATCTGTGCGGTTAAACGCGCCTGTGTGCAAAGGGCTTTACTTGTGCACACACTATTCTGCTCTCTCTCTCTCTCTCTCTCTCTCTCTCTCTCTCTCTCTCTCTCTCTCTCTCTTTTCACTTACAGAGGCAAGAAAGAAGAAAGATATCCTTCAGGTCAGGTGCAGTACCTGCAGTAGTCACTAGATGGCAGAATGCATCATTTGGGAACCACACCAGGGTCTACACCCACACTGACCTCACCTCAACTGACCCAATGCACGCACGCACGCACGCACACACACACACACACACACACACACACACACACACACACACACACACACACACACACACACACACACACCTCGTAAAATGTGCTACCAATGAGCAGAGTTATAGGCTCAACGCTGTGATTATAAAATATTTGAGCAATGAACAAATACGAAGACTTCATCCATACGGGCACCGAATGATTATCACAACTGTGTGTGAGCGTGTGTGTGTGGGTGCGTGCGTGCGCGTGTGTGTGTGTGTGTGTGTGTGTGTGTGTGTGTGTGTGTGTGTGTGTGTGTGTGTGTGTGTGGGTGTGTGTGTGGGTGTGTGCGTGTGTGTGTGTCACATCACAAATATACAACAGCTATGTAGCTCTGCTTTGGACTAGAGCATATTGTAGACTGCTTGACCAGCGAGCAACCACACGCAACACTTATAAAGTGTGTGTGTGTGTGTGTGTGTGTGTGTGTGTGTGTGTGTGTGTGTGTGTGTGTGTGTGTGTGTGTGTGTGTGTGTGTGTGTGTGTGTGTGTGTGTGTGTGTGTGTGTGTGTGTGTGGGTACGTGTGCGCTTCTGTGCGAGCGTGCCTGGATACGTGCACGTATTTTGGATATGTTTTTGTCTCTGGGTGTGTTTTTCTTAAGTGTGTGTGTGTGTATGTGTGTGTGTATGTGTGTGTGTGTGTGCGTGCGTGTGTGTGTGCGTGCGTGCGTGCGTGCGTGCGTGCGTGCGTGCGTGCGTGTGTGCGTGCGTGCGTGCGTGCGTGTGTCCATTGCATTGTGCTGTATGTAATCTCTGCACTATAATCCACTTAGATTGAGCAGATATTCCAACTGTAATGTCATTATGGTGACTGACCGCCCCGCCCTAGGTTTTGGTTCATTATTTAGGTTCATGATCAATCCAACACTTGACTTCACCACTACAGACCAGTCAGACCATATTCACCGGGTGGCCATGTGTGCATTTCGCATTGAAAAAACAGGGTGGCAACCGTCTACATACAAGCTCTCAACATGAGACTATTTTAGATCAAGCGTTTAGCTGCACAACATGCTTCCATAGAAGACATGCTTCTATTCTACGTCCAAATGACATGAAATCAGTGTTTGCAACTGAGAACTTTAATCCATGCCATTAACTCCATTCTGGGCTGGCCATGGCCTGGAGGCAAGGTGGAGGAGAGATTATGCACTGACAAACAAGCAACAGAAAACACAGACCAGCTCACAAGACTCAAACGCAGCGGTTTGCCAGATTACGTTTCCTATAGTTTTTGTTTTCACATTTTATTTATCCAATATCACATGCCGTAAATCCATGAATAAAAAATGTTAAAGGTGATACACCATGACATTTCACTTTTCCTATTTTAAAACCTTTTTATGGTGTCCCACTAGCACCTTCTATCCTCACAAAGTCCCATTTCTGACCGTTGTGTCTTTCTCTGGTTTTGGGAAGGTGGAAGTTAAAAGCATCCCACGGGTTCTCAAAACAGGCTGTCCAGATTTGCTGCTGTCGCTGACGTCATCGACGGCCGTTTTTGAAGGAAAAAAAACTTTTTTTCCAAAAAAAATTTTTTTTTGGCAGTTCAGGCCAAAGGTGGTACTGCAGCTGAAAATGCTCTGAGAGACATTCAAAATGAGAGAGGCTCTCTATTCAGGAGTGGTAATTTAGCCTCAAACCTTTTGAAAAACTTTTTGAGACATAAACAATATGACATAAATACTTTTTAAATGCATGGTGTATCACCTTTAAACTTTGAAAATGGTCCTTTCACTCTTTTGAAACAGGGCTTCACCCCAAAAAATTACTTATTTTCTATCAATTACACACCCCCTTCAATTCAATTTAGTCAGCAACGGTAAGTCATTTTTGGGTGAATTACTCATTTAAGATGTAGGGCCCTATTCTCGTCCATGCTAAACCCTAAACACCTAAACGTATTTGCCTTTTTTTACTATTTTGAAAAACATTTTCAATACAAATAGCCGATCTACATTGACACGTTGTGAGCTTGTAGATAGGCTATTTGAACGATTAAAAAAAATCAAAAATAATAAAAAAAGGCAAAAGAGGTTTAGGTTTAGGTGCCTGGTGGCCTAGTTGACCAGGCGCATACCATATAGGCATTGCCATTACGGCATCAATGCCTGTCAGCGTCGCCGGATCAATTCCCGATCCGGGCGACCTTTGCCGCATGTCACTCCCTGTCTCTCCCCCATTTCCTGTCAGTCTACTGTCCTATCCAATAAAGGCAAAAAGCCCAAAAACAAATCTTAAAAAAAAAAAGAGGTTTAGGGTTTAGCATGGAGGAATATAGGGCCCATAGTTTATTATTTTGGTCCTTTGGGTCTCAAACTGAAATCGAGTGTTAAGAGTTATGGGGGTCTGTGGTCTAGTGCTGGGGCAAAGTGGGGGTCCATAAAACCAGAAAAATGCACAACTGACCTAAAGGAGAGGTATTAACTTCCTGGGCCTGCTGCTACACAAGGAATTAGAAATGGTGGTTTGTGAAACTATAGCTGTGGACACAAACACACACACACACACACACACACACACACACACACACCACACACACACACACACACACACACACACACACACACACACACACACACACACACACACACACACACACACACACACACAGGGGTGTTACAAGGGGTAGGAAAGTGGGACTGAGTTACTAGGGCCCAAGGTGGTGGAGAGGCCTTAATTATTTTATACTTAGCTATTGAAAAATAGCAGATATACAAGCTCGCAGCGCGCCACCGAGTGCCGCGCTGCGAGCTTGTAGATCTGCTATTTTTGAAAAGTCGTGAAAATGGGTGCAAATCATTGAATATATGTATTTTTTAAGCGAACATTTGTAACTTAAATTCTGCTTCTGGGGGGGTCCTGGAATTAAATATTTTGAGATGGGGGTCCTTCACATGAAAAGGTTTGAGCTCCACTGACATCGAAACATAGATTTTTCAAAAAACCTTAGAAGGATTTGAAATATTCAAAGATTTTCATGATTTTTCAAAAATAGCAGATCTACAAGCTTGCAGCGCGGCATTCGGTGCCGCGCTGTGAGCTTGTATATCTGCTATTTTTCAATAGTTAAAGCACAGGGGCCCCACAGTGAATCCTTGTACCCGGGGCCCAGAATTTGGTGCGACACCCCTGCACACACACACACACGTGCGCGCACCAGAGATTCCGTTAGCCGGTATTTACCGGCCATTGGCCGGTTAAATGTTTAATTGGCCGGTAATTATAAAGTCCACCGGCCACCGTGGCCGGCTGGGAAAATGCCTCTTAGGCTATTT
>NC_137823.1:22106533-22111441 GCF_963921795.1 Nannobrachium achirus | reverse complement strand
CACACACGCGCGCACACTGGAGGACATACATTGTACTCTACATACAGTACAAATATTTTTCTTTTCTCTATATTTTTTATGTTGAAATAGTTCAACTTCAAGTACAATTGACAAGACGGGCGATGTCAGAAGACATCTGTCCCGCTGCCCCATTCACACCCTCCTCCACTCCAGCCGCCACCCCTCCACTGCATGTTTGTGTGTAAAATGGTCTGTCCCATTTTTAGCTCTAGACCACAGGATAGAACCACTGCTGGTCAGTGAATGGGGGGAGGGGGATTTTCCTTAGCAAGCCTAAAAACCACAAGAATGGGGGGTATAAAGGAGGGGGGGACGAGAGAGAGAGAGAGAGAGAGAGAGAGAGAGAGAGAGATGCACTAAGAAATCAGAGACAGACGGATGAAGACGCACAAACAAGAGAGAGCGAGGGAAGGGCGAACAAAAATAGAATACATTGGCGAGAGAGATGAAGAGGGAGAGAGAGAGAGAGAGGAGAGAGAGAGATGCAGAAAGAGACTGTTATTTAGAGGTACTAGCCCTTACCCGTTCAAAGATATGAGCTCCGAAATGATGTGCAGTGTGTGGGTTATGGGATGTGCACTGTGCACACAGTATATGAGGGATGGAAAGTAACTTTAACTGGTGCTTGCATGCTAATATGTAGGAGCATCAATGTAAGAAATACCCGTTCCATTTAACGGCTACAGAGATACTGTGTACCGATCTGCATGATTTTTGGACAACATCTGTAACAGGGCCAGAACCCCCCCAGAACACGCGTGCGTGCGTGCGTGCGTGCGTGGAATTGCAACGTCAGGACATCTGTCTCTTCCCCAGCTGTGTGTGCTTGCGTACGTGCGTGTTTGCTTGCGTGTACATTTGAGCATATCGTGTATGTGTGTGTGTGTGTGTACGCGCACGCGCATGTTCACGCACATGTTTGTGTATGTGCGCGCGCAGGACCGGGTGTATGCGCTAAGGCGAGTGTGAAATTGTGTGTTTATGTGTATATGAAGGGAGGGAAACCTAGCACTTATAAGACCCCTGGAGACCACCCTACCCCCCCCCCCCCCCACACACACCCCCCCTCACCCCCTCCACGCCCTCCTCTTTCTGTACCCCTCCCTGTCCCGTCCCGCTGCAGTAGAACGTCCACTGTGCTCACACAGCTCTGAGATGGGGTGAAAAGGTCGAAACAGTTTGGTGGAACTTTTGCAACACAAACACAAACACATTAATCAACAGGATTGACACAATAAAGCCCGAAGGCTTATTCCCTTATTGCTCATTTCCATTTGCACCGGTCCCCTTGGTGCTAATGTGCGTGCGTGCGCGCATGCGTATGGGTGTGCGTGCGTGCGTATGGGTGTAGTGCATTGACGACTTGTGATTTTTGCAAGTCAACTCGACTCAGTAAAAAGTTGAGTTGAAGTCGACTTTATCGTTTGATGACATCATCACATTGATGGGGGGGGGGGGGGGGGGGGGGGGGAGAGTGCGTGAACGGCGTGAATCAAAACAGCATCCCGGTTTCGACAATGGAACAAGGGGGGAGCGCTTGTTTTTTCGGTGGAGATGACAGAGGCACGCCAGCGTTATATTATAAACACAATCTGATCTAGCAATCATGACATAGGCTATCACTAATTCACTATGAAGTGTCTTTAATTATAATTAAAGTAAAAATAGTCAAATAACAAAGGACAAATTGTTCTGCCCACAACCTTATCAAGTGTAATGAAGTCGACCGAGTTTATTTGTCGACTTTTTTGTTAATGCCCTAGTGCGTGCTTGACCCAGCCAAGACCAAACTGACCGATCAGTTGATTAAAGGTAGATATTTAATTGGTCAAAACTAAAGGTTTTTGGTTAAAAGGTTAACGCTCTATATACTGTAGTGCTACTAATCATCGATATAGTATAGACCCCTATATGTAGGGTCGCGATGCGAGGCGTTGTGTGCTTGTAGATCAGCTATTTTCACTATTTTAAATGACAACTTGTGTACAAGTGGCTAAATATGCCTTTTTAGACATAATAAGCCGTAAATGTCTTGATTACAATGTACAGTAACACTACTAGCCCCCATAAGTCACGTCTGCCCATGAAAGATTGTGGCAGGCTACATCTTGGGAATGGGCTTATTGTGTTTAAAAATACATATTTAGCTGCATCGCGAATAGCCAAGGTAGAAAATAGGGCTAAAGTGGTTTGTGTATGTTTTATAATATTATTTATATCTGAAAAGTGACAAGTAACTAAAGTTGTCAAATAATTGCAGTGAAGTAAAAGTACATTATTTGGATCCCAGATGTAGTGGAGATGAAGTAAAAGCTTTGGAAATTGGAAATACTCAAGTAAAGTACAAATACCTAAAAAATGTACTTAAGTTCTGTACTTAAGTAAATGTACTTAGTTAATTTACATCACTGCTGGTAGGCCCGTGGGCAACCCATGTTTGCACACGTCTGACTGCACCAAGCGGTCCTGCACTCATGACCGGTCATAACCCTGTCTGATGTCATGCATTAATGACACCGACTACACATGACTGCCAAGCTGTTGTACCATTTATTACACAACAGCATGTTGTACGTTGGACCCTGGTGGCTGCCCGTTGTATGTAACACCTTGTCATTGACTGCGATGCCTGTATAGCCTATTGACACATTTCGCTGGGGCCTTTCTGGAACCCCCTCAAGGACCCCTGGGGGTCCTGGGTGGACTGGGGGGGACCCCACTTTGAGAACCACTGCATATAGGCAGGGCATAGCAGTGGATGTGGGAACCACGTGGGGAACCATGTGAGGAAGCCCACTTCCAACCCATGCCCAGTTAGCCCACATGTAGCCCATGCAGGAACCACATGGGGAAGCCCACTTCCAACCCATGCCCATTTAGCCCACATGCAGCCCATGCAGGAACCACGTGGGGAAGCCCACTTCCAACTCATGCCCAGTTATCCCACATGTAGCCCATGTGGGTCCCATGTAATTTGCCCACTTTAAGCCCATGCCCACGTGGTACCCAAGTAGCCTACCTCGTACCCATGCGGGGCCCATGTGGACGTGTTGGCTGGGTTATTGGTGGTGCCACAAAAAAAAAGGCAATTCATTTTTCCCAGAGATTTACATCAATTATTTTAAGAATAAAGCCATCCAGGATCCTGGTGAATCATGACCTTAAAACCTTTGACTCTGTAAAAATAATAAAATAAAATAAAATAAAACAGCAAAACAAAGGGTATTTATTAAATGTACAGTATATCTTCTTTTCTTTCTTCAAAGAATCAAACGTTCTATGGTCATGATTCACTAGGATAGCAGCTAGCGACTATTTTCAAAATGATGTTTTTATACGTTTTGAAATTTTGGAACAGGACATTCTGCTGCACAACGAGTACTTTTACTTTTACTACTTTATGTACTTTTACTCAAGTACATGTTGAATATGGGACTTCTACTTATAATATATCTACATTCAGTACATTGTAGTATAGACTCTATTCACGGCCCGCCCACGCACGTGCACTCAGCGAATTTCTCAGCAACTTCCTGGTGCTGACATCAGCTTCGGAGGGTAAAATAACATCGAAATTGCTGGACT
Source organism: Nannobrachium achirus (assembly GCF_963921795.1). Lineage (NCBI taxonomy): Eukaryota > Metazoa > Chordata > Actinopteri > Myctophiformes > Myctophidae > Nannobrachium > Nannobrachium achirus. Next base: position 22,107,835 of record NC_137823.1, on the reverse strand, counting down.
TAAAGCCAACAAATGATTATTTCGAACGGTAAAGTAAATTATAATGCTCTGTGCCTTTTACTATCTTGTGTTCTTGATCATGCTAGCCGTATTTTATACATTACTACTCGGAAATTGCATTAAATTTGCGATTTCTGTGTTAACTCTATGGGATATTAGTAATTTTTACCCTTCAACCGTGACGTCAGCACCAGGAAGTTGCGTAACGTGAATTCGGTCAATTGCTATACCTTTACTTATAAGTGAAACATGTGAGTATACAACATCTTCCATCTCTGGTGACCCTGGGGGATATAGCGGCCTCTAGAGGCAGAGATCTCACACTGCGGTTCTCTAACAGTAGTGCAGGTATTTACCGTATATCCATACAGTACAAGTACAGTACAAGGGTAGTGGGGTACACCCGTGTTAATGATTGAATGTTGAGGCTGCTCGCTGTGCTCTGTGCCAAAGCTCTGTATACTGTATGTGTATATGAGCCTTCCAACAGGTAATAAAAGCTTTGTGATGTCTTCCTACCGCATACACTATAACACCAGGCAGTACATATCACCTGACTGTTATCACTGTCCCTATCTCTCTCTATCTCGCTCTCACACACACACTCATGATAGCAGCGAAGGCACTCGTGTGTCCTGATCAAACAAAAGAAAAGGAAATAATAACACCTATCGTAGATACCGTCGCTGCCCCCGTACGATAGTAGTCATGATTGTGGTTTTTTGTTATCGTGGTATTGCGATAAAGACACACGCAAGACGCATGCCCCACGCATGCATGCACAGTGCACACGTACACATATGGTCTCTGTCGAGTGGAAACCTCATATGTCCAGATAGTCACCAAAATGGGAGGAGACCTGTGATTTTCTGCCGTACTTTTTATTTCTGTTTTATCTATTAGTTTGGTCATTAAGGTCCACAGAATGAGAAAGGCCTTCTCTGCTGGAAACATCACGAAAAAAAGTTATGGCCATTTGTATATTCACTGTCCCATTGAATCCACTAGAAATATTTATAAAAAGAAAAGAAGTCTGCTTTAATTAGCATGTGAGGGGTCAAACTAGGGGTTCTTCATGATTATGTATCCATTGCAAGCATTTGTTTTGCATGAAAAACATTCCTTAGGCTAGATATCGGCCCCCCAAAAGTGTGAAAAGTCATGAGTCATCACTTTTTTTCCACTTTTCACAGTTTTGGGCTGCCGAAAGTTAACCCAAGGAATGTTTTTCATACAAAAAAAATGCTTGCAATGGATTCAGAATCATGAAGAACCCAGAGTTTGACCCCTCACATGCTACTT
>NC_137823.1:22094033-22101533 GCF_963921795.1 Nannobrachium achirus | reverse complement strand
AAGTAAAGAAAATTGGAAATACTCAAGTAAAGTACAAATAACTCAAAAGTGTACTTAAAGGAGTAGTTCACCACTTTTCAACCTGTCTTCATATAATAGGTCCTCACTAATGTTCATGATAAAATATCACAATTTTTTTCTACTCAGTCCAAGTCTCCTAGGAGAGCTGTGGGAAGTTCAGAATCCATCGTCTTGTGACATCATCATTTTCCCCCAAAAAAAAAAGTATCAATATTTTTGAAAAAAATATTTAGATTTTTAATATCGTGAGAACAATGGCTTCCACTTTAAAATTGCAACTTTTCAGGAATATAAAGCCTGCAGTTTCTATAAGCTGGATTGGCAATCGATGACGTCACAAGACTATGGGTTTCTGACCAGCCCACAGCCCTCCTCTGAGAAAAAAAAAAGAAAAAAAAAGAAAAGCTATTTTTGAGTGAGGACCAATTATATGAACATAGGTTGAAAAGTGGTGGAGTGCCCCTTTAAGTACAGTACTTAAGTAAATGTGTGTGTGTGCGTGCGTGCGTGTGTGCGTGCGTGCGTGCGTGCGTGCGTGTGTGTGTGCGTGTGTGTGTCATGGCCTCCAGAGGGATCATTAGGGCCCGTGAGGGGCTGTAGAAGTGCCTTTTGTCCCCTGCTGTTCTGCTCTCAAGTGTTCCCCATTCAGCCTGGAGAGCCAGACAACAGAGAGCTGACTCTAATCACATGGAGCTTAACTCCCACCGTCACCCCACGCTTCCATTACGCCCGCACCATTATGCATGTAGCAATCATATAGTGTAGGGGTCTTTAACAGGGCGTCCGGGACCCCTAGGGGGTCCTCAGAGTTACTACAGGAGGTCCTCCAAATCTTTGTGTGATAGGAACTTTTTTTCTCCTTTTTTATATTAAAGGGATATTTCACTTTCAAAAAAACTTTTGGTAATTGTATCATCTAATCAGGCTTTTATGAACACCCTGAACAGTTTTTAATTTGCTTCATTCAATATTTAGATATTTGATGTAAATGTTACCAGGTCCTCCAGGCCCAGAGCCTCTCCCCACACACACCCATTAACTTCAAACTTCATTTTAACCATGATAGATTCATTATAAACTCCCATTATTTTTTTCTGGTGACTCATACTACCGTCCTAATACGTGAGCAGGCCGTGTTTTTTCGATAACCTTTTTCATTTATTTTTAATAATTATTTTTTTGAATTTCATTTTTTCCATTTCCCCAAATAATTATTAAAAATAAATGAAAAAAGTTATCGAAAAAACACGGCCTGCTCACGTATTAGGAGGGTATTATGAGTCCCCAGAGAAAAAATAATGGGTAGTTTTAATGAATCTATCATGGTTAAAATGAAGTTTGAAGTTACAATGGGTTTGTATGTGGAGAGAGGCCCTACCACTGCTCCCTGTTGAAAGTGGAATATCCCTTTAACCACTTGAAGCCTAGTGTCCATATTTTGAGGACTTCAGCCAAAAATAGCAGATCTACAAACACTTATGAAGCTTAATCTTTTTTTAAATATTTTCGAAACATTATTTTTATTTTAGCATCCGTTTTTCAAGAAAAAGTTGACTATAAATCCTTTAAGTTTGACATCTTTTTGTCGGCGGAGGAGAACTTCTGGTGCCAACGAGGCACCAGCGCCCGTGAATCTTTTTACTCTAAGATTATTTTTCTTCTCTTTCTTGTTGACAGGAAAGTGGTAGAATTATACTTTAGTCGTTATTTTTGTCTCGGATCTGTTGAAATAGCGAGGGACACAGCACTGCCCATGTTGACAATAAATCTGCTAGGCACCAGCGGGGTAGTCTCGCGTAGCCAGACAACTATTCCACAATCTCTGAATGCTATATAGAGTCTGGAACAGCAGCTCCCGAACGGCGAGTATCGGAAACGGGCATTAACGTTCACATTTCTGCTAAGCAGCACGCTAAACATGCTTATATGATTTTTATTTATATAATGATACATGTGTGTGATGTGAGACGGAAACGGAAGTGACGAGGGGGCTTCACTTCCGCTCTCATCTCGCACTCATAATTTCTTCCCCGGTCTGCCAGACTGTATGCTGGGAGCATTTGACCAAATCGCGGAGGCAACAGTCTGGCCACGCGAGACTACCAGCGGGGGGTCTGACTACAAAATGATGTCCTGGCTTAAGAAGCCCATGCCGTTGTTGTCGGGCAGAAAGCTCTTATGTCCATATTTTAACTTTGTGTGGGTTTTTTCTTTTTGTAATATAAAGGCCCCTACTTGATCATACGGCATCACACGAAAGCATCAAAAGTAGCAGATCTGCAAGCTCGAAACGTTTCGATTCGATACTTAGTCAAACTTAGTCAAACTCGATACTTAGTAAAACTGACCCAAGCTAGCTCACAACTCGCCACAACGTTATTTGCAGGGGCGATTCGAGCCTGCATGAAGTGGCTTCCTTCCTCTGTCGTGCTACCTCTTGAAACAACAGAAAGGGGCACTGTACTCCTCTCTCTCTCTCTCTCCCCTTTAAAAATTAAATCCATATAGAGAACATTGTGTAGCAAAGGCTTACGAGACAACGGGGGGCCTTGCTTTAAAGTACAGTAACGTCAGACGTTATCATCATAGGACGGCATCGGCGTGACAGCAACATGACAACAACCACAACTACTGAAGTCACTTAGCGAGAGGGGGGAGGGGGGGGTACGGGGGCTTTGTGCACCACGGTGACTGAAGAAGAAAGAGAGGAAGAGAGAGAGAGAGAGAGAGAGAGAGAGAGAGAGAGAGAGAGACAGAGAGAAACTAAAAGTAACTGCATGGCGATGGTGGGTGTACTTGTACCCCCCCACCCCACTCTGTCACAGCTTGTAATCTGGCCTGCATCTCGTTGTATTGTTTGAAGGTGTTTTTTATTATTACACAATTCCCAGAGCTCAAGCAAGGGCCTGTGCGTGCGCGTGTGTGCGTGCGTGCGTGCGTGCGTGCGTGTGGTGTGGTGTGGTGTACTACACAATAAGTGTGTTTATGAGTTTCCTACAACTTATTTTAGGAATTCAAAAACACATTCAAGATACACACACACATAGGCAACACACACTCACACACACACACACACACACACACACACACACACACACACACACACACACACACACACACACACACACACACACACAGACACACACACACACACACACCCACACACACACACACACACACACACACCCCTCAGTGCTTACTCATAGTGACAGGGGGATATAAAGGCACTCTGCTGCTGACGCAGGTGACCTGCCCTGTGATGGTAGCGCACGCACTCACACGCACGCACGCAACCACGCAACCACATACACACAGTGGTCCAGCTGTCACTTTACTTTTACTTTTAATTCCAAAGTAGCAGATATACAAGCTCACAGCGCGTCAAGAAAATGGCCAAGGATTCGTCCACGATGTGACGTGTTGTGAGCTTGTAGATCGTCTGTTTTCACTATAGAGTGTATGCGCGTGACATCATTATCATACCCTGAAGTAATGCGGGAACACCTGAGTGGCAAAAGAATACTTTCTGGCCTTGACAGCTCATACATCCAAACAGAAAAGTCCTGTCTGATTGCATTAAACAACATTAAACAACGTTAAACTCACTTTGCCACTCACTTTGCCACTCGATTTGCCATTCACTTCATGCATGCGCATACCCTCTATTCATTGTACAATGACGAGAAGTAGTGGTTAACAGTATATGAAAAACATAAGATTGTGAGCGCTTGCGCGCACACGTGCACGCGTGTGTCCTGGGCATGACGTTAAACTGCCCGGTACGTTGTAACTACCATCGTCAATGTAGTACAGTGGATGCATTTCCAACGTCTGGGGACTATGTAGCTAGTATACAGTCACTACTCACTAGTGACACTAGATAGATAGATAGATACCTTTATTATCCCACGGGGGAAATTCAGTTGCCCAGAGGCAGCACAGCAGTTAAGGTTACAAGTTACAGAGAAGTAAGAAAAGAAAAAAAGTATTGTAGTATACAGTCCAAAGAGCAAGCACAAAAAAAGATAAATAAAACATAGTGTCGAAAGCTATTGCAAAAAAAGAAAAAAAAAGAAGAATATATACATAAAGTGACCACGAAACATTCAACGCTCATAAGTGACACGTCACACACACAAAAAAGCTATACTCAAGCATAACTTAACAAACAGTGCCAAACAAAAGAGTGCACATAACAGTCACTGCTAGTCAATGCAGTCATGCAACACAAGTATCAGTATCACACCGCCATATCAACACCGCAATAATACACAGTACAACCAACACAACCCAATAGTGCAGGGCCAGCAAAAAAGTGACCAAAGTCAGTGCAAATAAGTCAAGAATATATATATATATACATTTTTTTCCTTTTAAAGCAATAATGGGAGCCACAGCAAGACGCTACCAACAACCGACGCTAACTGACGGCCCCTCCCGTGAACAGCTACCGGGAAGTGAGGCAATAGAGCCGGCGGCCTTCCGGCGGTATGTCCGTCCGCCGTCGGACTAGCAATGGGTGGACTCCCAGGCCCACGAGAACAACTACATCATCATTCTTCGAGAGTGAGGTCTAGCCAACACCAACTCGGGATTCCTGGATCGCTGCCGTCCACAGTCTCCTATCCAACATCAGGTTCTTGAGCTCTGCAGTGTTGTGAGCAGAGCTGTCGCGCCGCAGCACGTCTACATAGGTGGTTCGCCTTTTTCCCCTCCTGGCTTTGCCCTGGATTGGCTCCCATAGGGTCAGTTTATTAGCCTCCAGCTCTGGGTGCCTGACACAGTGTCCTGCCAGCCTCATCCTTCTTCCTCTGACCTTGTCCGTGACCCGTGGTAGGTCTCCATAGAGGTCCACATTTCTGATGCGGTCCGTCCATGTGACACCTAGTGCCATTCGTAGCATTCTTGTGTAGACTCCATCCAGGGCTTTTTCCTGTTGTGCTGTGAGGGTCCATGTCTCAGCCCCATACAGCAGCACAGACTCCACAGTAGCTATGAACAGCCGCCTCTTAAGGTCCTCTCCAAGTTCTGATTTCCACACTCTCCTCATCCCGTGCAGGGCCCTCCAGGCAAGTGCTCTCCTGACCTTCAGATCCTGTTCAGTTGAGGCAGTCCAGGCCCCGAGGTACTTGAAGTCCTCCACTCGCTCGAGCACAGTCCCGTCTGCAGTGGAAATGGTTTTGTCCTCCATGTTCACAGTCATTACCTTTGTTTTCTTGGCATTGAGCCTGAGGCCGATCTTCTTGCACTCCTTTTCTACTGCCAATAGAAGCTCCCTTCCTTTCTCGACTGTGTCCGAGACCAAGGCAATGTCGTCTGCGTAGTCGAGGTCAGTGACCATGATGGGATGTACTCTCCTCGACTGCCTTGGGACCAGTGTAAAGCCCAGAGCCTCCTCTCTGCCATTGATCGCAAGTCTCAGGGCGTGATCCATTGCAACCACGAACAGGAAGGGGGCCAGAGTGTCACCCTGTAGGACACCAGCCAGGATCTCGAATTCCTTGGTGTCACCGTCGCAGGTTTGGACCTTGGCTCGAGTCTGATTGTAGCTCGACTCAATCATCTGAACCATTTTGTCTGGAACTCCGTACAGAGAACGCTTTAAACCCAAGTAGCAGTGCAAGACTAAGAACTATATGTTTCCTCTGGTGATCCAATCAAAATAGCAGATCTACAAGCTTGTAGATCTGCTATTTTGATTGGATCTGCTATTTTTCAAATAGCCACGGTATAAAGTAAGGCTAAAGTGGTTAATCCATTCTACGTTTTATAATATTATCATTTACATCTGCAAATTAACTAGTAACTCGAGTTTTCAAATAAATGTAGCGGAGTAAAAGTACAATATTTGGATCCAAGATGTAATGGAGTAGAAGTAAAAGTATAGGACATTGGAAATATTCAAGTAAAGTACAAATACCTCAAAATTGTAGTTAAGTACAGTATACTTAAGTAAATTTACTTAATTACTTTACACCACTGTGCGAGCACTGTGCGCGTGTGTGCAGGCTCATGTCAGATCATGTCGAGATGGGGGGTGTCTCCAAGGAAAAGGGTTAGAAGACGCTATTTTAAGTGGTTGAAACATGCCCCCCCCCCCCCCCCCCCCCCTCTAAGAACCCACCCTCAGACCCCCTGCTGGTGACAGACAGTCCTCTCTGTAGATCCAGGGTGAGTTTATTTTAATCTCTCTGAAGTGACAGCGCCTTGATTAAACGCGCCCGTTCTGCCAAATTATCAAAGGCACGGCGACTTTCTGTGTCTCTCGGGGTTTGTTTTAACGTTTCTGCCGTATATTCCGACTTCAAATCCCCCCCAACCCCTCCTTCTGTCAAATACTTCATGGCTGTTACGGTACTTTGCTTTTTCTGGAGTGTAAAAAGGTGACATTAATATTCAGCTAACATTTTGGAATAAATTAGACAAATATAGTTACTTTATTTGAAATGCTGTCGTCTGTAAAAAGAGAAGAAAGATCCCTTTTGCAGTGCGAACATTCAGGCAGTTTTCTTTCTCCTCCAGACCGCGACAGTTGTGTGCTGGTAAAGCAGACAATAGATTATCTTTGGAGCACAAATCTCCATATTATACTATTTTTATGTTTTTCCGTAAATTAACACCTCGTCACGCTACAGCGTCACACAAAAGTAGCAAAAAAAAATAGCAGATCTACAAACTCAGTCTAAGCTCAAAAACAAGTTTTGAGCTTGTAGGTCAGCTATTTTTTTTTTTATATAATCCAAAAAGTAACAGTTTTTGCGTTTTTTTAGCGAATTAGCTTTTATATCAGCCAATATCGATAAATGCTAATGATAATATTGTGCATCTCTAGTTTTTGGACATACAAGGTTTCCCCCCTGGCCGTCAGCAACGATGACGTGCACCTCTGGGAGATACGTGGTGTTTACGGACGGCCGTCTTAAGAAAAAGGAATTTGCGTTGCTGCTGGGAAAATCAGAAGGTCTCGAACAGAAGATGCATTTATCGTCTGCCACGGGGATTCAAGCGATCCTCTTTCTCAGGGAAGACAAAAGAAGAAAAAGGGAAAGAGTCCAGTGAGTAATCTAGCAGGCTCAGTGTGTTCTGTGTCCTGGGATGCTGAGAGGGACACTCTGTAGAAGGTGAATCACCACACAAAGATCTGGGAGGTGAATCCAACAAGGAATCATGTGATCGCTATTCAAACCTCTGTGCATTCTCAAGGGGAGCTTAGTGCAGCGAGTGCCGCGCTGTGAGGTTGTAAGTGTCTTCTAAATCCTTCTAAGGTTTTTCTTTTTAGAAAAAAAAAAACTATGTTTCTAATGTATGTCAGTGGTTCTTTTTCATGTCAAGGACCCCCAAAAGTACATGTATTGGCCACAGACCCCCATCTCAAAATATTTAGTTCCAAGGACCCCCCCAGAAGGGGGATCTACAAGCTTGCAGCGCGGCACTTGGTGCCACACTGTGAGCTTGTATATCTGCTATTTGTCAATAGTT
>NC_137823.1:22006533-22084033 GCF_963921795.1 Nannobrachium achirus | reverse complement strand
ATTCAACGATTGTTACGATATTACGATTTCAGTGCAGATATCTGAACTTGATTTCAATGGAGATATCTGAACTTTAAAGTTATACCATGTAAATTTTTTTATAAAACAAATCTTAAAATGGTCCTAGCTGTTAAATCGCTAAAGTTTTAGAACCCCCACTCCGTTATTTTCAGCTTCTAAAGCCTTCTCTTTATATGTTTTCTATGATCCCTGCCCGGGACCGGTTTTCGCGGAAAAATTGCGTCATCACACTACCGGCCAATCACAGCGAGGGTTATACACTGCCGGCCAATCACAGCGCAGAACATACACTGCCGGGCTCTCTGGTGGGTTTAGGAAACACGCCTTCAGGAGGTACACTGCAGTGTTTACACTGGAGGAGTCTAGCATGTAACTCACCAACCGCTGCTCGTAGAAGGACACGGGAGACCTCATTGAAAGCGTCTCGGCGAGGCGAGGCGGACGCGGTGGTCTGACGGCCCGGTCCGCGAGCGAAAAACGGACGAAAAAAGCAAACGCGACCACGGTTTGCTATACTGCTACAGACCACCAGTTGAGCAACTTACACAGTATAGCTTTAAAGTATGCTACTCATGAATCAGTATTCACAAGTTTTCAACTGTATAAAATGTGAGAAAAAAATGCAAGCTCTAAATATAATCCACCGAGATCCACAGTTGTAGTGGAGTAAAAGTACGATATTTCCCTCTGAGATGTAGTAGTAAAAGTAAAAGTACAGAAAATTGTAAATACTCCAGTAAAGTAAAGAATACCAAAAATGTTACTTAAAGGAGCTATAGTCAACTTTTTCATTGTAGGTGTACATCCTAGTCTACAGACTAGGATGTAAACAAAGTACGGGCCCTGTAAATGTAAACAAAGGGCCAAAATGATTATTTTATCATTATTTTACGCTTTTTGTGGTCACTTTTTAATTGAAACACATATATGAAGCTTATTTTTTTATAAAATATTTTCGAAACATTATTTTTATTTTAGCATCCGTTTTTCAAGAAAAAGTTGACTATAGCTCCTTTAAGTAACAGTAGGGTACGTGTACTTAGTTACTTTCCACCCCTGGCACAGTGGAGGGAGACAGGGGAGAGAGAATCAGGGGGGGAAATCTAGCTTTTGCGAACGCCCATCATTTCGACTGGAGGGTTAGCGACTCACTCCACGGAGGTTAAAGACCCAATGAAATGACTATTTTGGGTATTTTATTTTGAAGTTTCAGTTTGAAAAGGAAGCCTGTGTGTTTCTGAACTAATCGGAGGGGACCAGCCCTTCAGGCGATGGGATTTAAAATCTGAGTAATGGGAGTAATGGGAGCCAGCAATGGGAAACAAACAGGTGAATGTAATCAAAGGTTCATTTATATGCAAGCGGACCTGTCTATGTCATCACTTTTTGAATTTCTGTTCACAGGAAGTAATTAAGAATGGCCTATTTAGGGACCCTTGATATAAATATACACAAAAATTGTTTATTTTCTATTTTTTGGCATCTAGTGTTAGGTATGGCCATATTATCACTACAGATATGCTCTAAAAGTGTGAAAAACATGTTTTTGATTTCACCCTGTCTTTAAGGTTATGGTCAGGGTTAGAGTCGAGTGTCAAAAAGATGACATGTAGTAACAGCGACACGCTCCCAATCAGGGAATGACACATAGTGAATCCGCCGCCAGGCTCAGGAATCGAACCCGGGACATGCTGTCAGGCATCAAACAGCCCGTCACCATTTGGCTACCAGCACTCCACTGTCTCAGCTTTCAAACCTCCACTGTCCGCTGCTACCACTCCCCTTCCCAACCAAAGAACTTGTGGCTGCGGGCTCCTGGTGCTAGGGATTTTGGCAGGGTTTCGATGCATGTTTTGAATAAAATACTTTCACCCCCTGGCCTCCCTGTTTTTGGGCTTATTGTTATAGGTTTTTAAATGTGCGAAAATAACCGATCTACAAGGTCACATAGCTATTTTCGGCATGTATCAGGTTTAAGTGATTCAATGTTTTCTCTTCGCAACTTTTCCGGGCTATGATTTTCCACTGGTAGCAATGTCAAGAAGACATCTTCAACATGCAGCCATTTGGCATTTTGGTAATATATTAGTATATGCAATAATATTGTTAGTGGTTTCTCTTCTCTTCTCTTCTCTTCTCTTCTCTTCTCTTCTCTTCTCTTCTCTTCTCTTCTCTTCTCTTCCTTATACCCCTGACCTTTCTATTGTAAATAGCTTCTGTTCCCCCCGACTGTCTTATGATGATATTTTCTGCATAGTACCGTGTTCTATTTGTCTGTCATTTAGTGTTTTATGAGTTGTAAAAAGGACTGCAATTTAAACAAGCCAAAAGCTTTCTTGTGGTTTTTAACCTTTTAGTTGACTAGGTACCAGTGAACTGTACTTTTCTTATGCAAACCTATAATAAAGTTTTCAATCAAATTCTCTTCTCTTCTCTTCTCTTCTCTTCTCTTCTCTTCTCTTCTCTTCTCTTCTCTTCTATAAATATAAATATTTGAAAGTTGAAATAAAATGTTTAACTTCAAATGTTTAGCTGGGGTCGGGGCTTAAAACGTTGCCCAAATTTGGAGTCATGGATATACGTATGTCGTAAAAGAGTGCCTTGTCAGCCAGCCTACAGGAAGCCAGGAGATCCACGCTGGAGCCACAGCGTTCCCATGCGGATCCCCGGATCCACATGGTTCCGCTTTTGGCCTGATCATATGGTGCTACATTTGGGACGCATGTGTGTGTTGTAGCGGTGCCTGAAGTGAACGCCCGCCAAACCCGCCAGCGTAGAAATTAACCCAGCGTGACCTGAGGCTCGATTCTATAATGCAGGGGTCTTCAACGTTTTCAGACCAAGGACCACTTAGCTGAGAGAGAGATGAAAAAGGGACCCTCTCTACATATTGTATAAATGTGTGATGCAGATTTTCATCAATTTCATTGATAGACTCATAGACTTGTTTGACAGCACTGTCATCAGTCTATGTTGGATTCATGTTAATATGTTTTCTCAGACATTTAACCACTTGAATCGTTGATAACTTGACCTTTCACTCTGTACTTGGTTTGCTCTTTTTTTACCTCTTCAAACCTATTTGCCAAAAATAGCCGATCTACAAGCTCTCAACGCCTCGCGCTGCGAGGCGTTGAGAGCTTGTAGATCTGCATTTTTGTCTAAAGTTTTCCTCAGAATAGGGATGCAAGGATTCAAGTTGTTCATTTAAAAGAATTATCCTACTGTATCACACAAAGATTTGGCGGCCCCCCTGTAGTAACTCTGAGGACCCCTAAGGGTCCGGGACCCCCTATTGAAGACCGCTGCTATAATGTCTTCTAAATTCCAACAATTTTCAAAAAGAAAAAACTAAAAACTAAAAACATGTTGCTATCATATATTTTTTACACACCTAGCTTATCCCAAGGGGGCACCTTCAGTTTCACCCAGCTGAGTGCTGCCCACAGAGGAGAGAGCAATTGTTTTGCTCAGGGACACTACAACACATTTCTGGCCTGGAATCGTACCTACAACAACCAGGGCTCTGGTTCCCCAGGCGAGCTCACTAAGCACTCAGCTATGGCCACCCCAAAGGTGCTCGAACCTTTTCAAGTCAAGGACCACCCAAAATGATATGTATTCAGCCGCAAACCCCCATCTCCAAAGATTTCATTCCAAGGACCTGATCGAGAAGCAAAGATTTTAATTTTAAAAGAATCGCTTTAAAAACACATATTTGTTCAAAGATTTACAATAATTTTCAAGTTTTTTCAAAAGTAGCAAATCTAACAAGCTTGCAACGCGGCAAAGTGACCCGCTGCGAGCTTGTAGATGCTTCTCCCGGGCTCAGTGGGTTAAGTGCGGCGGCGGGTAGCGCTGTCAAGTTACCGGCCAACTTGGCGGGTGATGAATCAAAAGCTCCAAATATCTCGCAGCATCTGTCTGAGGAGGGCTGGGGCCCTAATCCTACAATTCCCATGAACACTAGTGTGGTAATGTACTGTAATACGACCACTGGCCCGCTCCCATGTTCTGTGTGTGTGTGTGTGTGTGTGTGTGTGTGTGTGTGTGTGTGTGTGTGTGTGTGTGTGTGTGTGTGTGTGTGTGTGTGTGTGTGTGTGTGTGTGTGTGTGTGTGTGTTAGTAATGAGGTACTGGATGGGAGATATGGAGTGTGTGTGAGTTTACAAACTGTGACAGCTCTGCTGTTCCGAGGCAGGATTACACTGTGCTGCTGGGATGTCTGACACACAACAGCGATTGGTTCATATGAGTCAAGTCTCTATACGCACATCTGAACAGCATACGCAAACTAGCCTGCTTTATAAGACCTACTCTCAATTCAGTTCAATTCAATTCAATTCAGTTCAGTTCAGTTCAGTTCAGTTCAGTTCAATTCAATTCAATTCAATTCAATTCAATTCAATTCAATTCAATTCAGTTCAGTTCAGTTCAGTTCAATTCAATTCAAAGGGTCTTTATCGCAATGGTGTAAGGCAGTGGTTCTCAACCTTTTCAGGCCACGACAGCCAATATAATCATATTTTAACTGGGGACCCGCCCCCACCCTGACAAGCACTAAGAGTTGAGGCATTACATTTTGTAAAACACAGTTCTATTGTGAAAATAGCCGATCTACATGCTCACAACGCCTCGCAACTTCTGCCTCTAATATTTTACAATTTGGCCAAGTGTAATCTGTCAGTTAAGAGGTATTAAAAAAATCCTTAAATTGTCTCTTTAGAAATGTGCAGATACCCTCTATACACTTAAACTTTATGTTGGTTTGTTTACTGTTGAGTGAGAAAACAATGTTGCACATTAAGTTAATCATCTGAGGACCCCCCCAAAATAATTTGGGGACCACTCTCGGGGTCCCGACCTACAGGCTAGAACCACTGGTGTAAAGTAACTAAGTACTGTACATTTACTTAGGTTCTGTACTTAAGTACAATTTTGAGGTATTTATTTACTTTACTTGAGTATTTCCAATACGTTATACTTCTACTCCACTACAAGACTTCACGTAATCCATAAGTTAATATCACTAAGTATCTGTTGCCCCTCATCTTCTGCTATTACTGTACAAAACTTTTATTCAACCTGTTCTGTTGTATTGTTCCCGTGTGTTTTTTTTCACTATTCTTTCCATGCCTAACAGAAACAAACGTTACAGTATTACCCGTATTGCTTCCAAGATCATCGGACTTCCCACATGCACCCTCACTTGCTGATATGAACAATAAGGCCATCACATGCTTAGCACTCTCAATAACAAATGACTTGCCATCGGGCAAAGATACAGAACCACGAAGTGGAAAAGGGGTTTTGTCCCCTCAGCCATCGCTGCACTAAACAAACTGCCCGCCCCCATCGATAGGCTAAAGCAGGGTTCCCCAATAGGCGGCCCACGGGGGGCTACTGTCTGGCCCCCACCAACCCCAGTAATAATGGTGGTATAAGAGCAGCAACAACACTAGACCTTGTATCTCCAAATGTGTACGTTCTTTCGCAAATCATACAAGGCCGTCGCACAAAAGTAGTGAAAACAGCCGATCTACAAGCACACAGATCGGCTTGTGTGCTTGTAGATCGGCTGTTTTCACTAGTTTAAATCATTTTTAAAATGATAAATTCAAAACGAACGGTTTTGGACATACAAGATTTTCACCCGACAACGACGATATCTGAACTGTCGCTGCATGGAGTAGCGGGAACGCTGTGGTCGCCCCTGCAATGTTGTGGCCCTCGGCTTGGTAGTTTGTACCCTAGACATAATTTGGCCCTTGGGGAAAACTAATTGGGGAACCCTGGGCTACAGTGAGGACTAGGGATGGGACGATAATCGATATTATCATTTATCGTGATAAAAAACACTCACAATAATCTTATTGTAAAATTGTCCTCCGTCATGCACTGGGATCAATTCACCTTTTATTTGCCTAGCTGTATATCCGGTACCACTTGAACCCTCTATAATAGGTCAAACGGACCTGGAAATAATGTACTTGATACCGTTTTTGATTTCACTCTCTCATTGCCAAAAAATTGCCGACCAGTCACTCAGCCTGCCAGCCAGCCAGCCAGCCAGCCAGCCTGTCAGTCAGTCAGTTTGTGTCATATTTTCCACATTAAGCGTGTTCCTCCTCTCCTGGTGGTTTACTTAATGACCCCCCCCCCCCCACACACACACACACACACACACACACACACACACACACACACACACACACACACACACACTAATGGGGGGTTAGTGTGGAGGGGGGGCACAACAACCAGGAAATACGTAAGCAATTTATCATGAAAGGGAGTGGATTGTTGTCTGATTTACCCACTGTTTCAGGGTTGTGGCACGAGGCGCAGCCGAGTGCCAAACAACCCTGAAACAGTGGGTAAATCAGACAACAATCCACGACCTTGAATGGTAAATTGCTTTTCTACCACTTTTCCCATATACATGAAAGAAAACACATAGTTGTAACTTGCAAGGATCTTAAGTTACAATCATTATTGCCTATAAAACTTCCGCCACAACCACAAATAGTTCCACAAACAACATTTTCTAGTCACCACCAGATGGCGCCAACTCCATACTGATCCATGCTTTGGCTGATGTCTAGCTTACAGCTAAGCTAACGTCAGTTAGAAGCACCGTTTCGGCCGTAAATAGAGGCTGTTCGCTTCCAGAAAGGCATAGGTTCAGAGAAAAGGGGCTTTAAAGTTGGCGGATTGCATTGGATCCAAATAAATCGGCGACGATAGTACGTTCGCTAGTAAACATAGGACCGCCGCGACGGTTATTTGTTGGCTGGGGGAAAGGTGTTCCGACTCCCTCCTGAAGTCCCCGGATGCGTTACATCGCGTATTGATCTCGGAAATGTGCCTCATTACCATGTACATCCGGGCAGTTTCACACAGATGAGTATTGTGGCCTCATTTACTACTGTTTTAAGCCAATCACAATCCTGTATTTGAACACGTGACTAGAAAAAGTGGTAGAAACCCTGTTACACCACATCTGGTAGTGGGCTACCACTGCGTGCGTGCGACGTGCGTGCATGCGCGCGTGTATGACTGCGTGTATAATGTTCTCATTTTGATCATAAGACCCAAATTACTGAATGTCTCCAGGTTTTCATTCAGAATATGTATGACACTGATTTACTACGACATCAGCACTCCACTAGCACTAGTGGTTCTCAGATGTTTTATTTTCAAGGACCCCCTTAACTCGGAGAGTGTACAAATACGGGTCCATTTGGTTCCATTTGTAGACTCTCGAGAGTTACAGACCTATTATGGTCATTGCAGGGATAGCTCTTATGTGTTTCTGGTAATATTAGTAATATTATTGTCCACTCATTTTGTATGTATGTCTGTGGCAAAAACTGAATTTTGACAAGTAATGTTGTAGTGCCCGTTCGGGCAGATCTTTATGCCCATATGTGTTGGAGTGCCCGTTGGGTAGTTCTTTGTGCCCATACACATGGTGTTCGAAGTGAGCCCACACTGTTTCGTAGGAACAGCATTTCTAGTTATTATTATTATTATTAGCCTATCATCATCATCTTCATTATCATTAACGTTTGATTTGATTTATTAGACACAATATGCAAAAAAAGAAAAACACAATATGCATCTTTCCTCTCACAGATAAGTCGGTGACTCCATTGTAGGCCTACCTAGTCCTTGGCTTTGGTCTTGACAACATAGCCTACACAACATAACACATGGAGGAAATCAGGAAATCCTATACAGTCATACAAGGCCAACCTATAGCCTACAGCACTGAAGATTCATGATAATCACATAACTGTTAGCCTAACTGTATCTCACAGCATAAACAGGCCTATTAAGAGACAATTAGGCTCCAGACAATCCTGTATCCTGTGATGCAGAGTCAGTAAAGGTAACTGACACCCAGTCAGCCATGGTGGAGTGAAAGCATTCAAAGCATCAACACAAGGCCTGTCGCAGGCACTGTGCGACCCGTTAGAAACATCCCATTAGGCATAATAATAATAATTCACACATATGGATAGCTATAATAAGCAACTGCATTGATCAAGCAAGCAACGATGCACGTCCACGTCGCAAAAAACAAACAAATACCGACGCATGTGTCGCTCACGTTTATAATGTATGCTCTGGCGTACAGCGGTCTCTAATGAAAACAAAAAACAAAGAATATGCATTTCGACCATTTGAAAATAGCCAATCTACAAGCTCGCGACGCATTGTGAGCTTGTAGATCGGCTATTTTCAAGATTGTTATAGGCTACATTGAAAACTTGAAAAGGGTTGGGTTTGTTTTGGCCAAAGACCGACAAGGATCTTGCTTCATTCATTCATTCACTCACAGTAAGACAAGGATGCGTTGTGATTCTTATAGCCTCCGGTTTTCTAATGGTTTACTAATCCTAATGTAATCTTACCAAGTCGATGAAGGTGAGGAACTTCCAGCTGCCTCCGTAGGTCTGGTGCGCAGGCATGTCTATGGCCTTGTAGTTGCACAGCACCGAGAAATAGGACAGCAGGATGGCCACGCGGAGGACCTGGCACGGGATCAACGCCATGGTGAAGATGAGGATAATGATGGAGATGGAGATGCTGATGGTGACTGGTGATGCCTCTCTTTTTCCTCTCCTCTCTATCTATCTCTTTCTTTCTCATAGACCCCCGGCTCAAATTTCGTCTCCTCTCCTCTCTCCTCTCGGGCGCAATCCGCGCATGCACGCTCGCTCTCTCTCTCTCTCTCTCTCTCTCTCTCTCTCTCTCTCTCTCTCTCTCTCTCTCTCTCTCTCTCTCTCGCTCTCTCGCTCTCTCTCTCTCTCCCTCCTTCCGGCTTGCTTCCGTGTTATTTTGTGCGATGGAGGATTGGAGGGGAGGGGGGGACGAGAGAGAGAGAGAGAGAGAGAGAGAGAGAGAGAGAGAGGATGCAGCGACACAGGAGGTTGCGTGCTAAGTGTGCGCGCAGGGCGCAGCAACGGCAGGGGAGGAGGGTGCAGGAGGATGCAGTTACCATAGCAACGCTGGAACGCTGCATGAGAGGCACTGGCACGGATGGATGGATGGATGGATGGATGGATGGATGACACAGACTGGCCAGAGCTCTTAATTGCTGCCTTTGAACTTCAAAGGGGTAGTGCACTGAGGTAATTGATGATTGGTCCATACAAATGTCAAGTGCTCGTTAGTGATCTCTCTTATCAATGAAAGTATCAAAGACGACTACCTGTTTGATGCCTGTCTTAAGGGGCTTCCGCACCACGCGCGGCCTCCGCCTCCTATTCATTTTCAATGGGAGGCGGGCGGCTATTTTGGCCGCGCAGCCAAGTTTTGGGGCGGCGAGGCGAGCGGGCGCGGTCCCGTGAAATCCCCCGCGAGCGTGCTCGTTTGTGCATGCGTACGCGGGCGGTGAGAGATGGATTGTGTTCATCTTTGTGAAATACCGCGAGGCGTTTACTCACTGAGCGAGGGTGTTTGTGACTCACCGCGGTGCGGCCACCGCTGATCCTAGCGGCAGCCCCGACGGCAACCGCCTGTAGTGTGGAGGGCACCTTAGAGGGGAGGGGGGGGTGTTTTTACACACAGACTTGCCTAGTTCTCCTTTAATCGCAGCTCATGTGATTTGGAAATTGCAGTAGCCTAGTTCATATTGTGGTTTAGAATATTTTTTCGATTTGTTGTTCAGCCTTAAGTCCCTTTAGACCCAGCGTTGGGGGTTTCGCAACTTTTACAGTGACCAGTACTGTGGAGTTTGTAGTATCACCTCCAACATAAACTATGCCGTATTGACATATACTGAAATAGAACAGTCGATGCCTCTTCCCTCCAAAAACTGTTACTGTAAGCTCAACTGACAATGTGTAGCCCTAAATGCCCCATGGGACCCCAGAGGCAAAGACACGGGGACAGAGGAGCAGGGTTTAAATCATTTTATAGACTTAAATGTTACGTGGGGCAGTGGTGTAAAGTAAAGTAAAGTAGATTTACTTAAGTTCTGTACTTAAGTGCACTCTTGAATTATTTCCAATCTCCAATACTTTTACTTCTAGTCCACTACATCTTGGATCCAAATATTGTAGCCTACTTTTACACCACTACATTTATTAGAAAACTTTAGTTACTTAAGTTGTTACTTTGTAGATTTTGATAATTTATCTATATGTTCGAGTTGGGAAGCACTCGTTTGTATTTCACTCAACGTCATGCGTACACCCCAGTTTGGAAATTGCACATATTATGCAGGAGGCAGCAGGACGTTGAAAACGAGAGCTTCCAAACTCATTGTAAGGCCCTGAAATTGAACCCGGGCCTCCCGTGAGGAAAGCCAACATCTTAACCACTTGTCTAAAGGGGGAATTTCCCTTTAGATGTTGGCTTTCCACACGGGAGACTTCAGATTCCCGGGCTTTAGACACTAGGAATGTGTGGCACAACATAAAAAAAAAAACTGTTGATGCAGAAGTAGCAGTATTTTTGAATAATGTATTTTTGTCCCGCAAGGGTATAGTGGGGACCCTCAGGGTTCTTTGAGGGGGGACCCTTTCAGGTCTGTAACTCTGAGAGTACACAAAGCAGTAGATAGCACTGTCCTCTCACAACGAAAATGTCCTGCATGGGTTCGATTCCTGCCGGGGGACTCTGTGGGCGCTGGGGGCGTGTTCTCTCCTCCGCATCATCAGCGCCCACACCTTAGGTGGGGTTGGTGAAAGGGCCTTTCTGTGTGGAGTTTGCATGTTCTCCCCGTGTTCCCTAGGGTAGGTAACCTCACAAAAACATGCAGTAATCCTGGTCTCTATACTGCTCCTCCCCCTGGCCAGCAGGGGCACCTGATGGAGGGGAAAGGAACTGGTTCCTTCCACGCGCTACGTCTAACCAGAGAAGCTCCCCCTGTCAGGTGATAAGAAGCGGCCTGCTCACTCCTCATGCACTGAAGGAAGCATGACCTGCATGACGAAACCAGGTTAGCATTCACCAGTGTCGGCAGGTTAGCATTTCACCAGGTTAGCATTCACCAGTGTCGGCAGGTTAGCATTTCACCAGGTTAGCATTCACCAGCGTTAGTTTTACTGAGGTTAAGGGTTAAAGTTAGGTTTAGGTGGCCGGAATAGCAATGTTTCGGAGTGCCGATATGTTGGCAGAGGGAACTGTCTACAAGCTCACAACGCGTCACGGCGTGATGCGTTGAGATCGCTATGTGATTGCTATTTCCGCTACTTTTACGTGACACAGTTATACAGCCATGTGGGATATTAATTTACAACACAATGGTTGCTGCTGGTTGACATTGTACTGTCTGTTTGCACTTTGTACAGTAATCTCTGCGATAACGCAGGACAGTGCGGCTACGGTGTCGTTCTCCCCTACACCTCTCATCCTCCGTCATTCCCTCTCTCCCTCTATCTATCTCTTCTCTCAGTTCATTCCCTCTCTCCCTCTATCTATCTCTTCTCCCTGTCTCTCTTCAAAACATATTTGATAAGATAAACATGACAGGAGCGACAAAGGAGATTATGACGCGTGTGTGTGTGCATTTACAAGAATGACAAATCAACTTTATTGAGGTGTCGATAGGCGAGTGGTCACATAGATAGGCTCTGATGCCTGACTACGAGTCAGTTTCGAGGAAAATGTTCTAGAGTTGACAGGCTGATCAGGGCCTTTTGTTTTTTTACTTAACCCATTCTAAATCCTTCTTCTAAATCAGTGGGTCTCAAACATTTTTTCATGTCAAGGACCCCCAAAATGTCATGTAATTGGCCAAGGACCCCCATCTCAAAATGTGTTGTTCCGGGGACCCCCAGAAGCAGAGATTTTTATTACAGAAGTTTGCTTTGAAAAATATACATCCAAAGATTTGCAAATATTTTCATGATTTTTCAATCAATGTGGCACTTGGTGCCGTGCTGTGAGCTTGTAGATCTGCTATTTTTCAGTAGCTAAAGTATCAAATAATTCCATAATGGGTTAATCAAAATCTGCAAGTAACTAAAGCTGTCACAGTAAAGGAGTAAAAAGTACAATATTTGCTTCTGTGTGGCGTTATAGTGTATAAAGTATCAAGTACCTTGAACTTGCCTAACGTGCAGTAGGCCTACTCGAGTAAATGTACTTAATTACTTTCCACCAGTGAAGCGTGAGTAGGGATGGGTCGATAAGCCATATTATCGTTTATCGTGATAAAAAAACACTCACGACAATCGTATTGTGGAGATTTAATTCATCGTGATATCGTCCTCCGTCATGCACTGGGATCAATTCACCTTTTATTTGCCGAGCTGCATATCCAGTACCACTTAAACCCTCCACAATTTGGTAAAAGGTACTTATAATATACGTACTTGTTACAATCTTTTTTTCACTCTCTATCAAATGTCTTTGCCAAAAAATAGCCGATCTACAAGCTCACAGCGCGTCGCAACAGATCGTCTATTTCAGGGGTGCCCAGAGCTATTTTTAAAATGACCAGCTTAACATGATCTAAAAATAGACTCTATTTTTTGGCACATGTTCCGCCACAGGATAATCGATTTTGATTATCGCGATAATATCGTAAGTCGCGATTTATTTTGTCACAATAATCGTGATATGACATTTTCGTCCCATCCCATATGCGTGGGCCGTTGCATGCGAACCCAGGGCTGGCATGACGGCGACGTCATGACAGCACGTTTGTTTGAGTAGGAAGTCTCACATGACAGATGAGAGGAGGCCTCAATAAAAGACATCTGTTATGAAAACACGCATAACAATACAATACACATCACATGCATGAATGCACACACACGCGCACGAGCACGCACATGCACACGCACGCACACACAGTTTCCCCCATCTCCACCTTTAATAGCATCAGTTATGCATGTGTGTTTACGTGCCATACAATAAACATAACATGTGTGCGTGTGTGCATGTGTGTATGTGTGTGTGAGTGTGAATGTGAATGTCAATGGAAACAGCAGTTGATTGGTCGGATTTTTGATCCACGGAGACAAACCCTGGAAAAACTGGAAAGTGTGTGTGTGCGTGCGTGCGTGCGTGCGTGCGTGCGTGCGTGCGTGCGTGCGTGCGTGCGTGTGTGTGTGTGCGTGATGTATCTCAGGCCCCATTTTTAACCAGTAATACTTAATAATTCATTGTAATGTCATTTATTATAAGTCAGTACAGAAATAGTTGCAGAGGCTCACTTAAACAGCACATTCTTCATTTAATTGCGTTGACCCTTTTGGTTGACCACAGCATACCAAGGATCATAGATAAGACAGGAGATCAGGAACTCTCAACCTGAGGGCTGTCTGTTTTTGCAGCTGGGCTTCTAAAAACAGGACCTCTGTTTACTAAGCACCCCAGGAGTCTTGGGTTCTTTTGTTTCTCTAAGGAATGGCCTTACTGGCATAAGATAAACCTGTCTGTCAAAACAAATGGTGGCTCCGAGCCATCTGATAAGGTCAGCTGTGATCTGTGAGCTCTGTAAGTCGACACAGAGGGTCATATGAGCACAAGACTCAAGCACCTTTTTTAGGGCTTAAAGACAGACACGTTTATTTATGCCAAGCTATTTCTTTTAAGTATCTTTAGGCTATTATAAGTAAGTTCTTCGAAGTCACTTCGGAGTAAGCCCACAGTGGAAAATCACAATGTAGTTTGATTAGAAGATATCACACCCACATTTGAAATAGAATAATTAATTCCAGTGGTTCTTTTAAGGTTCACTCAGGTTGATTTTATTTTCTAATATGTTTTAAGGAGTGTTGTTCGCTATACTATGTTTAGGTTTGTATAAGGTCAAGATATAATTTAAAGTGGTTTCATTTATTTGAATAAGGACAGAGTATTCTATTTCTCTCCCCCACAAACTTAGACTCATTAACATGTAAAAGTCCCCTTGTCTCAACAGAGTCTTGGTTCAGTTAAGATTAAAGTTGAATTCTTTATTTGGGTTTATTTTATACTTCAGGATATTCTATACATACTTGTGTAAGACAATGTTTGAACATATGGGATTGCAGGATTTATAAATAGTTAAGGAAAAGACCAGACTACTCCAGACCATATTTGGGCATTTGCTTCAGGTCTCTCTGGCCTGCAAAAGCGACACCTCTTTGTTTAGCATATGGCTTGCGGACCCACAGATTGGCCTGAAGGAGGAGTCAACTCCTTTTGTCTTGTATAACTGTGTGTGTGTTTTGAACTGCAGACACTGTATCCTCATTTTGGCCGAGGACAGTCAGATTTGCTGCGAGACCTTTCTCAATAAAAGACAAACCTTTATTTGAAGAAGCCTGTGTTTTGAGAGAACTTCTTTTCCACCAATCCTGCCTTTTTGAAGACCCCACCTTCCTAAAGTTTACCACAAAATTGACGAGCCAGCCAGATAACTTTATAATCATTCCTGGGACGAAGACGCCACCTCTTCTCTCTGTGCGACTGCTGGTAAGTTACCGAAGAGTTTTTGTTTGGCCTTTTTTTTCCTAGGGATGATTCGTTAAAAAGGACCGTGGTTTTTGGTTGGTTTGGTCTGGGTGGATTGTGGAAAATTGTTTTTCTTGCTTTTTTTGTTTTTTGGGGGAGGAAGAAAGGGGATTCTCTTACCCATTTCTTCTTTAAACCAATCTCACTTGTATTCAAGGAGATATTGTAAAAGAAACGGAGATACCGCAGCATTTCTTCAAAATACCAGTTACATTGACTGGGTATTTCTTTTATTTTTAGTTTTTACTAAATTTGCATGAGTGGGTCCGGATTGGCTTACATAGGAAGCATTTAAAGTCCCGGTTATATGTGAACTATGTTAAGTTACGAATCTGTTGATAATTAGGCTTTTATAAGTTATTTAAAAAAAGGATTGGGCGAAGGGGATTAGTTTTTTCTTATTCAATCACACATGTATTGCTTTAGGAAATTCAATATCTTGTAAATTTAAAAGAAGACAGAATCTCACTATCGGTGTGACGGCTTGTCTACCGATCACATACGTGAGCGTCCGACGTGATCCAGGGGCTAAATTTCTGTTGGGGCAGAATTTGCTTAGCGGACATGTTTTGCGTACAAAAATTCTGTAAAAGATGAAGAGAGATGTTTAAGAGAGTAAAAACGGTTTTGGGCCTGCTCTAGGATAGCAGACTTAAGGCTTATCCCAAGCGGCTGTGAATACAATCAGGAACCACAGTAAACGCATTTATATATAAGAGAAGGCTTAATAATTAATAGAGAATGCATTATGTACGTTTAATTGTGAATGAAGTGTTGTAAGAACAATTTATAGATTTATGGGTATATTGTATGATTTTGAGTCTCAAGTCTTCTTTTTCTTTGTTTCAGGAGAGCCTTTTAGACGGCCCAGACCGGGCTCGTCTCCTTCGGGGGAGGGACGCCAGGGTTCCTTTGTCCTGCCTAGGCCTACACACCAAGGTTTGATCGCACCAAACACTTCATGATTGCTTAGACACTTGGAGTAAATAGTCTCATTATACTGATACAAGCTGCACATTTTGTGTTAGCTTACTGGTTAAAAACACATCACATTTAAATTCATATTTCCTATACACCTCCTGTTGTGTTGGTTTTGACTACAGTAAGCAGGCTTCATTGCTTGGCTGTTTTCTTTGGTCGCCGAACCAATCCTATTTTTTCCTTTTGCTAAAGACCCCGCTGTGGGACACACTGTGGTTTGTTGATGAGAGAGAACACCAGAGGGACAGTAATAATTCTTTATTGCCTATGATGAACGTTGAATTGTAGCTACATCTTTCCAGATCACTACCTACTAATAGTTTCATGGTCTAAAATATGTGTTGACTGTGTACATAATCCTTGTGACCTGGATAAGGGGTAGAGAGAATTCAAGTTTGTTGATAGGGGGTTGGTTTAAGGAATGGGACATTTTCCCGCTCTTTTTATTTGCTTGGTTTAAGTCTCATGGTGTAATCTCTCATGATCAGACGGGTGTCTCCCTCTAGTGGTTGGTGCTGAAATTGCAATACTATCTCCTTATCTGTGGATGCTTTACATCTACAACAGTCTTTCTTGTTTTTCAATGGACTCATGTTCCATTTAATGTATTAAGTGATTTGTCTCTGTTCTGTTTATGTTCTGTTTCTTCTTTGTCTTTGTCTCTGTCACATGCCCAAGGGTGGCCGCATTATATTGTGACTTTTATCATTGTCTGTGTCTTCTATATTCCTTTAACATATTATAAGTTTAAAGTTTTTATATAATTACTAATCTAAGTGGCATGATCTTTAGCACTCTGTGCATTTTGCTTTTCTTTGGTCTATAGTGCATGTTCTCTTTTGAATGTTGGCTTTGCATGCTATAGGCTTCTTTCCTCTTGTTTGTTTGTTTATTGTGATTTGATAATTGAGCTCTGTGATTTGATAATTGAGTTTCGTAATTTAAGTAATTGGACTTTGTATCTTGATAACTGAACTTGGCAAACTTATTAATTGACCTCTGTGTATTGATTAAGTTCACTTTCTCATAGGCTTGTTTTGTATGGTTCTCATTGCTATATGGACTTATTGGAGCTAGTGTAGAGGGTTAAGGGCATACTTCCTTTTTTTAGGTTTTCTGATTGTGCTGTACACACAATTAGATTAGTTACGCTTGGCCAGTTAACACAGGTTCCAGTTTTGGGTATATAGTGTTGTTTTCCTTCGACATAAGTCTGTGGCATTTATTAGAATAGTGTAGGGCAGGGTACATTGGGTTTAAACATTTATTTGTTTTTTTAGAATTGATTTTAGACTTACTTCAATTTATTTGTTTTGTTTTTAGACTTTGCTGTCTTTACTTACGTAAGGACTATTTAGGATAAGTTGTGTGTTTGTTTAACTCCTTAGTCTGTAAGGGTTACTGTTGGTTTGCACCTGTCCTCATTTTTTTAGTAGAAAGCACATGTAGTTTGACACACACACATAAGACAGTAATCACGTGCACCCATAGTTTTCTATGTATGCACACTGATGTTCTTATTTGCACAACTACACTTGCATTCAAAAAGCTAAGTTTATTGTAGAGGATTATTTTTGTTATTTCCTCTTATGCGTTTTGCATGAGATGATACATTTTTTTAAGACACTTTATACACATAGTTTCACATCTGCACAACGTTCCCGGTGGTTGACAGATTGTCCCTTTGAGCAGACAGTATTCAGGATTTGCGCATGACTTTTGGTGGGTTAATACAGTAGTTTGTTGATACTTTTGTCGTATCACACTTTAACTTGGAGTATAATAGGTTGTCAGTTCTGTGGATGCTTCTCATACTTCATTAAATACCTTAGGAGTTATATTTAGTGACCATAATGGGTTCTAATGTCTCTGGAAACGTCTCCTCTGCTTCCACACCTGTGGAAATAGTTCGACAAAATAATGAGGGGTATAAAAGTGATATCCCTAGACTTTCCAAAAAATGGAGTCTTCGTTGGCCCGAAATTAGAACTGCATGGCCCGAAAAAGGAACATTCGATCCGGATGTTATTAGAACCATGCAGGTCCTTGTGGATACTTACAAAGCAGAGCAGAAAAAGGGGAAGAAGGGCATTGAACGGGATCAAAAAAGAAAGCTTGAGAAGATAGTGTTAGATTTGTTCTTTGTTGAGGGCCAAAAGCTGACTAGGGCTAAGAGGAAGGACAGTCATGAGAAGATGATGGCTGCTACAGTACCTTCCAGCAAATTTAGTGAGGCTAGTGCAGGGCCCTTTTCGCACCTCTCGCCGCCGCCATATGGCTCTACTGCTTCCCCTCCCCCCACGCTTGCACTGGACCTTGTCTCCCCTGTTCAGAGTTCCCACTATCCTGTTTTACCTGCCCCAACTCTTGCTCTCCCCCTGACGCCTGCACCCCCCATGCCCCAGTCAGCTCCGAATGCAGTCACTTTTGCCACACCCCTTGTATCTGCACCTCTGAGTGTGATCCCGACACCTTCCGTTCCTGTGTCCCCTGGCCCTGTTTACCCCCTGTTGTCAGAGCTGGAAGTGAAACAGTTGCCAATCCTGGATACAAGAGGACGATACACTGTCAAGGATGACCAAGGCCGGATAACTGAGGTTGGTATGGCAGAGACAATAGTACACTTAGAGCCAGACAGCAGACGAAGAGAGCCGACCAGGCATGAGGCTAGGCCTGAGCCCAGATCCTATACCTCCTATGAGACACAGTCCTATCGTGTTGCCAAGGACAGTAAAGCACGTCCTGCCTCCCGTACCTTGTCTGTGGGCGGATATGATCCAGGAGTGAGGAGGCTTCTCGCTGATGCGGAGGAGAGAGGCCGGCCGGATCTGTATGAGGACGCTGCCCCCGGGCGTCGCGACAAGGCTAGTCATGACCGCACCAGATCTGCCCAAGATGTTTACTATCCGTATCAAGATGACGATGGGGGAGACACAGCGGAGTCTGACAGTGGCTCCAGCTATGAAGGAGAAGAAGAGGAACTCCCAATCTCCAGGCCACCGCCTCCACGCACCAGAGCCACACGTGAAACTGTGCAGAAGCTTGAAAGTGTCCGCCAAAAAAGAGCTAACCTAATTGACACTTTGCGAGCAATTGATTCCTCTGATAAGGAGTCTCAGAGATTGCTTGAGGGCCGCCTGACACAACTCTCTGTCGAAGAAGCAGACTTGGCTAAGGCCTTGAACAAGAAACCTGAACATTATGAGCAGGAGGTAGCCTCCCAGAAGCAAAAGAAACCCAGACGGAAGGCAGCACCTTCTGAAGTATACAGAGGGGCCAGTGCAGAGGGAGGTTATGAGCACCAATATGGCCTTCGAAAGAAAAAGAATCCTGCCCCAAGTTACAGACAATCAAGCAGACGCAAGACCAGCCGCTTACCACAGGCTGAGGAAAAAGGGGAGGATGAGGAAGAAGAAGAGGAGGTTGAGGAAGTTGAGGAGAAAGGAGTGGAAGGAGAAGGAGGCGACAAGATCGGCAAAATGGTGCCCATTATCATTAGAGGTCAAGCCCTTGACTACAAGCCATGGTCATTCGCTGACATGGCTGACCTCCAGACCAAATTGCCATCGCTTCAAGGCGGAGCGCATCCCTGGATCGCCAAATTCGAAGAAGTCTTAATGGGTACCCAGTTAGCAGTGGGGGACATAAAGAGACTGCTCAGCACTCTAGTGGGCAAGGACGAGCTGGAAGACATCCTGACCCGTGCAGGGCTGCAAAGATTGTACACCACATCTGCTGACGACCCCCAACTCTTTGCTCAATACAGAGGACCCATATGGCACGCACTGAGAGAAAAATACCACACTCATACCCATCCTGACCACATTGAAATAACACCCTTGGGTGCCAGCGAAAATCCCACTGCATATGTCGCACGAGCCTACCAAACATGGCGTGATCGTACTGGGCATGATGCGTCAAGAAGTGAAATTGAGGAAGTTGTACTGAGGGGGAAAATCGAAGCCGGACTATCAGACGCCATGGTATCTAGACTTGAACCTATATTAGGGCTTGATGTCATGGAGAGGAAGATGTACGCCAAGGCCATTGCTCATGTTGTTGATTTGAGCCGTAAGAAGGAGAGACAGCTGTTGAAACAGGACCAAGAGCACATGAGAAAATTGACACAGACGCAATTGGCTAAGGCAAAGCAGGCCCCTGTTGTAGTTCTTACAGCATCCCCAGTCACTGAAACTGCCCAAGCCCCAACCATGCCACAGGCCACCTCAGTTCCAGTCCCAGCCCCTCAGATCACGGCATTCCCTCAACCTGCAGCCAATCAGATACGCACTCCTTACCCACCACGCAGGCCAAGAACACCTGTCCTTTGTTACATCTGTGGCCAACCGGGACATATCGCAAGACAATGTGCTCAAGCCCCTCCCCAAGGCCTATATCAGCAACCATATCCCCAACAACCATACCCTCAGCAACCATACCCACAGCAGCCCCCGCAGCCGCAGCAGCAAGGCTACTTTGTACGAAACGCACCCCAGCAGCCCCCACCAGCCCAATCATGGCAGCCCCAAACACGCATGACTGGACCCGTTAATCCCTGGAGAGGACCCATGGATAGGGGTCTATAGGGATGCCCAGAGAACTCTGACGGAAGGTGTGAACAGCTGGTAGTATCAAGGCCCGAACGAGACCCCACTGTATCGGTAAAAGTAGATGGACGTCCTACAACATTGATGGCCGACAGTGGTGCAGTCTATACATGCGTTCTGCCTAAAGATGCTACTCATCTTTCCATGTCCGGACGTTATGTCAGGACAGTTGGGTTCGAGGGTAAAGGTCAGCTGATTCCCCTTACACATCCAGTGACTTTGCAGTACAAAACTCAGACCGCCAAACTCCCTGTTCTTGTATCTAGTAGTACCCCAATAGGCCTCTTGGGACGTGATGCCTTATGTCAAATGAACTGTACTATCAAGTGTACCCCCGATGGTTGTTCAGTGCAAGTGCCCAATCAAAAAGCTAGGCAAATGCCCCTTCTTACAAAACCCATGGATCCCCTTGTTTATTGGTTGGGAGACCTTAGTTCCGATTTATTGGAACCGGCCAGATTGTGGCATAAATTTATTGTGGCAAATAAACCAGGTGCTAGACTACCAAATTACTCTCCGCATTGCACTCTTCAGTATTTCAAAGATGCCAGCATGGCAGGTACTGACGAGTGGATGTCAAAACAACCAGAACAAGTGGAACTCAGCTCTAGTTATATTATTCTTGGGCCCCAAGGTGCAGCCATGAACATTAACAGACAGAAGTATTTGCATGAGACATTCAAAGTCAAGGATAGTATCCCCCATGTTACTTTGATGATTGCTGAGGACTACCAACAGAAGCATATAGGGGCGATGATGGCAGCCGCTGCGAAAGCCACATTCGTACCAACAAAAGAAAACCCTGCTCTCTGGAAGAGTCTAGATCAGCAATTCCTCAAAATCATGATATCTGCCCAGGGCATGGGATACCCTCAGACAGTCTCTATGTCAAATAGTTCTATGTTCCCCCTTGAAATTGACAAGGTTCCTGAGGAAAAAGATCCTCTTAAAGAAGAGATGTTGCGCTCAGTTCCTGAGTGTTTATTTGCAAAGGATAGTACTGATATTGGTCTTGTGAAATCAGCCCAACCACAGAAGATAGCTCTCAGGCCTGGTACTGAACCGCCGTTTATACGTCAATACCCCCTTAAGGAAGCAGCCAATCAGGGAATTCAATCTCAGATTACAGGATTTCTGAAATCTGACGTGTTACAGAAGACCAAGTTTCCAATCAGTAACATGCCTCTCCTTCCTGTGTTGAAGCCAGATGGCACTTACCGTTTGGTCCATGATCTCAGAGCTATTAATAGTATAGTAGTGGATACACCAGCGGAGGTCCCGGACCCCCATGTTTTATTATGTGATATCCCTGCTACTGCTACTTGTTTTAGTGTATTGGATCTGGCTGGAGCTTTCTTCTCTATCCCTTTGAGTGAAGAAAGCCAGGGTCTATTTGGGTTTACCTATAAGAACGAGCATTATAGCTATAAACGCTTACCTATGGGTTTCTGTCATTCTCCTCACCTGTTTAACAAAATTTTACGGGAAGACTTGGATGATATAGGTAAACTGGTGGATAGCACTATCATCACCTACGTTGATGACATTCTAGTCAGCTCAAAAGATAGAGAAACCTGTCACAAAGACACAATGCTGTTACTACAGAAGTTGGCGGAGAAAGGTCATAAAGTTTCGCTAAAAAAGCTGCAGTATTGTCAGGATACTGTGGTTTATTTAGGCCAGAAAATCTCACATGCAGGTCGTGGTATATCCGACGCCCACTTGAAGGCAATCCGGCATATCCCAAAGCCTAGCAATGTGAGAGAGATGCAGCAATTTTTGGGCATCACCCAATATTCTGCCTCCTGGGTAGAGAACTATACTGTACTTACGGGCCCCCTTAGAGCTATGATCAAAGAGACAAAAACTGATAACGTATTGGAAGAGGTGACGTGGACAGAGAATGGGCTTTTGTCATTTGAGACCTTAAAGGAAAAATTGATGGAAGCCCCAGCCCTTGCTTTGGTAGATTATAGTAAGAAATTTCTGTTATACGCTTCCACCTCTCCAGATGGGAAGTATGCCTGTGCTGTTTTAACACAGTCCACAGATGTGTGTGTTAACCCCCAACCTATCGCTTATTATTCAGTAGCATATACTGATGTTGAGATGGGTATGGCACCATGCTTTAGAGCACTAGCAGGTGTTTATTTGATGTATGAGAAGGCATCCGCAATCACAATGGGATATCCAGTTGTGATTTCTGTACACCACAAGGTGAGGAATCTTTTGTACCAGGGCAAATATGTTTTGTCAGCTCCAAGGATCAGGGATTATCACAGATTGCTGGAACAGGAAGATGTTACTGTTGTAAGATGCAACACTGTGAATCCGGCTGAATCTTTGCCCACAATGTTGGATGGTACCGAACACGACTGCATTGCTGAAGCTCAGAAATATTCTAGATTGAGGTCTGATTTACAGGCCGTCCCGCTCGAGGAAGCGGATTTAGAATATTGGACAGATGGATCGTGCTATCGCATAGGTGACAAACTAAGTGCTGGCTATGCGATCGTACGAGCCGAGGGGGACGATTTTGTAACGGAGAAATCTGCTATACTCCCGCAACCCTGTTCAGCTCAGCTTGCAGAATTAGTTGCCTTAACTGAAGCCTGCTTATTAGCAGAGGGCAAACGTGTGACCATTTATACTGACAGTGCATATGCAATGAACGTTTGCCACTTATTTGGTGCTGTATGGAAGAGTCGTGGCTTTAAGAGTGCCGACGGTTCTCCTATTAAACACCATGCGCAAGTCCTGAAACTGTTGTCAGCTATGATGAAACCGGAGAAGATTGCAATTGCCAAGTGTGCAGCTCATAAAACAGACACGTCACGTATTACTAGAGGTAATAACATGGCCGACATGGCTGCCAAAATGGTTGCAGGTGCAGACAAACCTGGTAATGTTTTGTTAATGACTCATGAAGTGGAGTTGGAAGAGAATATTACATTAAAGGATTTGATTTTAATGCAAAATGATGCTAATGAAATTGACAAAAATCTATGGCGGGATAGAGGCGCTGTCCAAGACAGTACCGGCCTCTGGCGAAATCATGAAGGTCTGGTTATAGCTCCACCGGACTTAGTGGGGTTATTGATACATGAGGCCCATGGGATGGCCCATGTCTCAAGAGGGGAGGTGAAGAGGAAGATCACAAAAGAATTTGGGTTTTGGGCTCCACATTTGTTAGAGCAGATCGATCATGTTATAGGCAGATGTACAATTTGTTTAAAAAATAACATAAGACGAGGAATATCAACTCCTCCGGGACATGTCCCAACACCGAAAGGTCCCTTCCAGGAACTAGTTATTGACTATGTGGACATGATCAAGCCTATAGCGGGCAAACGCTATATGCTTGTTGTAGTTGACAGATTCTCAAGATGGGTGGAAGCGACACCTACAAAAAGAAAAGATGCGTCGTCCGTTGCAAAGTTCCTTTGTCGTGAGGTTTTCCCTCGATTCGGATTACCTATTAGAATAAGTTCTGATAATGGGAAAGAATTTGTTGATAAAACAGTAAGACTTATCCTGCAGAAGCTGGGTATTAAACAACGTCTGGGCTCGGTGTATCACCCCCAGAGTCAAGGTATTTGTGAAAAAATGAACGGTGTGTTGAAAAATCGAATTGTTAAGATAAGTGAACACACCGGCCTCAATTGGATTGAATCCCTTCCTTTAGGTCTAATGGCCTGTAGGTCAAGTGAAATTAGACACTTGCACATGACTCCACACGAACTTGCAATGGGCAGACGCATGCTTACCCCTGGGATACACACCAGTGGGAAGGGTCCTAGTCTGTCTCTGTTGGATGATGAAATGAAAGCTTATGTGAAATATATGTCTAACATCCATAGAAGGATTTCTGTTTATGTCTCTTCCAAACAAACACAGGAGGAGAAGGATGAGGAGCTGACCCGAACGGCGTCCAATACCATTGTTCCTGGGGACAAAGTGTACGTCAAGGTGTTCCGCCGGAAGTGGTTTAATGAGCGCCGAGAGGGGCCTTACGAAGTTGTACGAACCACGGGAACGGCCATACAGATCAAGGGTTCCCCCACGTGGTACCATCTAAGCCACTGTGTCAAAGCACCTGCCGACGAGGAGACTGCTCCCTTGCCTGCACAGCAGGATGATGACTCAGACACCGCTGCGGAAGTTGGCCCAGGGAGGGCTACAACTGATGATCCTGGTCTACTGCCTCCTACACTACCCGCCAACAGTAGGCTGCCAGACAACAGCAATGGCGAGGACAACCTCAACAATAACGATGGCGAGGACAACCAATTCAACGCCATCGACACCCAGTATGTTCCAGACCACAGTACGACATCTTCCGGAGAAGAACGAGAGCAACAAAGAAAGCCTTGTCCAGACGGTACAACGCCTCATCGACGTGTTCAAGGTTCTCGGAGACAACCTAGACGTAAAGGAGTACAACCGTCCAAAGAGCCTGCAGGGGTACCTGCGACTGCAGAACGACACCCTATCCATAGCTCTCGGCCGCGCCGTACGAGGCGCCGCCCAGTCAAATTTGACGACTACAGATAGACAATTATTGGAACAACGTTACCTCCTTTTCCCTTGCACATGCCCCCCAATCCCGAGCAGACGAGTCCTTTACAAACTATGGACAAACAGTAAAGGTGAAACGATTGAAGAAATGAACAGTAGAGAGAAGAGTCCGAGATTTTTCCTAGGAGAACATAAAGGAGAATGTTCTTTGGTCATCCTATACCCCACAGCGAGCGATGGAGGGGAATACACCTGCCCTACTAACCAAGTCACGTTGGTAGTCAGTTCTCCTGCCATCCCAGAACCACCGACACATATCCCCCCAACAGACATTGTACCTGAGGCGATCATTCCTGTTGCCCCGACGATTCCTGTTGCCCCCACGATTTCCCTCACAAACCTGACTATACCCACTGTCAATCACACTTCCAAACAAGCACACAAGTCCTCATTGAACATTAGTACCCTGGTCGAAGGCCCTATCAGAGAACTTTTGCTTGGTTTGGACTTGAACTACACTGAACCACAAGGAAAAAGCAGAGCTACAAGGACTACTCCACCACGGACCACGTACCGGGACATCCAGCGGACACGGTTTATGGAGCCATTATACCGTGTCGCAACCCAGAATGAGTGGTGGAAGTGGAGCTACTATACTAAGGCCGACCTGCAGCCAGAACAGAGCTGTTACTTCTGTGCTAAGCCTCAGGCGAATGTGATCCGGATTAAGAATACACCATACAGCTGGGAAAACTGCGAGCAAGAGAAGAGAGACCGAACGGTAACCGGGACAGAGTACAACTCAATCTACGGACCGTTCTGCAAAGCGGAGTGTCTCCAGTACCTGGGGTCCAAAGAATACATAGAAGAAGCAGCTATGGAACACCAGGCAATGACGTCGTCATCTTATTTCCAACAAGACACGCCAGTTATGACTCTAGGGGACAGATGCAAGCAACTGGATGTACGAATGACTGAAGAATTCAGGCCTATACCTGAAGGGACAAAATTGGAGATGATCGGCTCTTTCGAATGTTTCCAGCGAGTTTTCACCGGGAATAAGGAATATGAAAACAAGGTTGGCGATATGAATGTTGACTTGTGCAAAACAGTGTGGGATTTATCATATGCACATATGTTCACCCGAACCAATTACGAGGGAGAGTGCAAGCGCAGACCTGGAAAATTGCCCACAGCGGAGGTAAACCGAGTGATAAAAGGGAACCAGACAAACCCACCGCCCAGACTATGTCCATTGCATTACGCTACACAGTCAGTCGCAGACCAGTTTTGGTTATGCGGGCAAGACAAGCTACTTCCAGTGCTGCCCCTTAACTGGACTGGCAGGTGTGCCAGGGTGCAGGCCATACAGACCGTCGTCGTAATTCCCGAAGGAGACCTCAGGGCGCACTGGGCAAAGGCTAGAAAGAGGAGAGGAGCACCGGATTTCGAGATGCAGTTTCATATGCAGGAGGATGAATCTTGGATGTCTGTGCTAGGGGTGCCAGGAGTCCCCTACAACCGGAAAGCCATCGACGAGAAGGCCCTGGGCGCAGTATCATTCTTCGTCCCCGCCATAGGCATAGACACGAATGCCAAATGGATCAATTACATATACTACAACCAGCAAAGATTCTTCAACTTCACGTGGAATTCGTTCGGATCGATGGGACCGCAGGTCAAAGCGACGAGTGAGATGGCTTGGCAAAATCGTCAAGTTTTAGACTTTTTGACAGCCGAACGAGGAGGAGTTTGCTCAATGTTTCTGGACTACTGTTGTACGTTCATACCGAACAACACAGCTACCAATGGAACTTTCACCAGGGCTCTGTCATTCCTGAAGGACCTGAGCATCGAAGTCAACGAGAACGCGGGTCAATCTGTCACCGGAGCCTGGACAGAATGGCTTGAGGAGCGATTAGGATCTTGGGGCGCGTGGTGGACATCAGCGGGGATGGCCGTGCTAGCTGTCCTGTGCATCATCGTGGTGATTTTATGCTGCTGCCTACCCCTAATTAGAAGCCTGGTGATAAGAACCATGACTCGGACCCTTAACGTCCAAGCCCTCCAGACCGCCATAGCTACTGACATCGACACCCCCGCTGAGACCACTCGCACGGAAGAGGATGAAGGAGTATACACTGATTTGGAGTTATGCCTGTACCAGAGTGACAACCTGCAGACCGCAGTTGAAGAAGAAGCGTGAGGCTCAGAGCAGGAGAAACCTGTGACGGGGATCATCTCATGCCCCTGTCAAAAGATGTGTCCTGCCCCTTTCCTCGAAAGATGACAGTTCCCCTTGCCACGCCCCAGTGTCACTTTTGATACGATTATAACCCCCAAAGCCCCCTTTCAGTGCTATTCTGTGGCACGTGTGTTCTTCACACTCTATCCCTATGCTCTATCTAATCTCTAACTCTTTCCTTCTATCTTTTGCTCAGTCAGGTATGGCCTACGCACAGGTGGTGCAATTTTGTGTGTATTTTTGTGCATGAAGACAAACGAAAGAAGAAGATCATTTTTCGTGTTTTTACTTTTTAAGCGTTTCCATGGACTTACAGGTGCAATTCCGAAAATCTCCTACAACCATGATAAATAAAATCTTGATCATGCCAAAAAAAAGGTAGATAGGAAAAACGGCTACTAGTTGGGCGTGTATGAATATCATCATGTGGCTTATCAATGCAGTCATGAATGTACTATTCATTCCGCGTCCAGCTACCAGCTATGATTCAAAATTACTTGGATCATTGTGCTCCTGTTCTGACGTGGATTCTCATATTTTTACTCTTTAGGTCTTCGTGGATGGTTTCATTTTGTGTTTCATTTTATGTTTATCTAGATGTGGTTAATTGCTTTTTGTTCTATGTTGTGCAGTGCAGTAGTTTTTTACTGCCCAGAGGGGACAAGTGAACTGTGGTACAATATGGAGCAATTTTTTTGGTGCATTTTTATTTTGATGAGGATTATTTGTTTGTTCTAATACTTTTGCCTGAGATATGATGTGGCAAATATAGGTATTTGCCAAGAGGGGAATTATGATGTATCTCAGGCCCCATTTTTAACCAGTAATACTTAATAATTCATTGTAATGTCATTTATTATAAGTCAGTACAGAAATAGTTGCAGAGGCTCACTTAAACAGCACATTCTTCATTTAATTGCGTTGACCCTTTTGGTTGACCACAGCATACCAAGGATCATAGATAAGACAGGAGATCAGGAACTCTCAACCTGAGGGCTGTCTGTTTTTGCAGCTGGGCTTCTAAAAACAGGACCTCTGTTTACTAAGCACCCCAGGAGTCTTGGGTTCTTTTGTTTCTCTAAGGAATGGCCTTACTGGCATAAGATAAACCTGTCTGTCAAAACAAATGGTGGCTCCGAGCCATCTGATAAGGTCAGCTGTGATCTGTGAGCTCTGTAAGTCGACACAGAGGGTCATATGAGCACAAGACTCAAGCACCTTTTTTAGGGCTTAAAGACAGACACGTTTATTTATGCCAAGCTATTTCTTTTAAGTATCTTTAGGCTATTATAAGTAAGTTCTTCGAAGTCACTTCGGAGTAAGCCCACAGTGGAAAATCACAATGTAGTTTGATTAGAAGATATCACACCCACATTTGAAATAGAATAATTAATTCCAGTGGTTCTTTTAAGGTTCACTCAGGTTGATTTTATTTTCTAATATGTTTTAAGGAGTGTTGTTCGCTATACTATGTTTAGGTTTGTATAAGGTCAAGATATAATTTAAAGTGGTTTCATTTATTTGAATAAGGACAGAGTATTCTATTTCTCTCCCCCACAAACTTAGACTCATTAACATGTAAAAGTCCCCTTGTCTCAACAGAGTCTTGGTTCAGTTAAGATTAAAGTTGAATTCTTTATTTGGGTTTATTTTATACTTCAGGATATTCTATACATACTTGTGTAAGACAATGTTTGAACATATGGGATTGCAGGATTTATAAATAGTTAAGGAAAAGACCAGACTACTCCAGACCATATTTGGGCATTTGCTTCAGGTCTCTCTGGCCTGCAAAAGCGACACCTCTTTGTTTAGCATATGGCTTGCGGACCCACAGATTGGCCTGAAGGAGGAGTCAACTCCTTTTGTCTTGTATAACTGTGTGTGTGTTTTGAACTGCAGACACTGTATCCTCATTTTGGCCGAGGACAGTCAGATTTGCTGCGAGACCTTTCTCAATAAAAGACAAACCTTTATTTGAAGAAGCCTGTGTTTTGAGAGAACTTCTTTTCCACCAATCCTGCCTTTTTGAAGACCCCACCTTCCTAAAGTTTACCACATGCGTGTGCGTGTGTTTGTGCGTGTGTTTGTGTGTGTGTGTGTGTGTGTGTTAGTGAAGTGGGAAATTTGACATCCTGTTACAGGGGGGTTTATTTCCACAATGTGAAACACACACACACACACACACACACACACACACACACACACACACACACACACACACACACACACACACACACACACACACACACACACACACACTGCTCAGTGGGGTCTCAGAAGTTGGCAGCCACATTTCCCTTCTTTTCCTTCCCTCTCTCTCTCTGCTTCCCTCCATTTTCCCCAAAATGTTCCACAGTGGAAAAAACTCTGTGGGCAAAGAGGACAGTGTGTGTGTGTGTGTGTGTGTGTGTGTGTGTGTGTGTGTGTGTGTGTGTGTGTGTGTGTGTGTGTGTGTGTGTGTGTGTGTGTGTGTGTGTGTGTGTGTGTGTCCAGACTCAAGATATTATCAAAAGAAATACTGCATGACAGGGATGTGCAGGGAACATTAGAGAGGCAGGGGTTGACATTTCTAAAAAGGGCTTTTGGTGAAAATATCGAAAATAGCAGACCTCCAAGCTCACAACGCGTTGTGCTGCGACACGTTGTGAGCTTGGAGGTCGGCTATTTTCGGTGCTTGAATCCACACTGAACTAAGCATAATCAAGTGAATACTGGAGATGTGGCGTAACGGCATGGATTTCTACACAGAGAGGGCACTTCTGTCAACAAGATGCTGCATTCAAATTCAGGAGAGTTTGGACAAGGCAATTCTCTTGAATGCTGCCTTGTGGCATGGAAAGAGGGCATTTGTTTTTTTCTTTCACCATAGTAAAAACTGCATTTGTGGTCTGGAGAGGGCACTTTTTACAGACGGATAAAGGGGCAGGTGCTCAAGCCCCCTTTGATGTCTATGTGTGCACATGCCTGCTGCATAAGCTCTGTGAGTGGATTTTTACAGGTTGGTCTGTTTGAAGATTGCAACATACCATCACTTGCATTTTTTGGGGTAATTTTATTTTCAAAACGTATTAACGTACATTTGGAAATCGATTTTTCTCTAAAAGCAAAAATAGACACAAGCTGACAATGTGTCACATCACATTGTGATCCGTTTTGAGCTTGCAGCTACATCGTCACCAGGGACGTGCTGGCCCTTGGGAAAAGCGGGACAACTCCCGAACGGCCGGTTCATTCCCGGGCCGGTCCAGGCCGGCCATTAGGAAAAAAAAATAATAATAAAATGTCAGCCTTCGTTCCATTTTGGGGGCTGGGCGGCCAACAAAGTAAATTGTCACTGTCGGGCAGAAACCTTGTATCTCCAAGTTTCAAATTTGTAAATTTTTTCGCAAAGCAAAGCCCTGCTTCATCATACAAGACTGTCGCACAAAACTAGTGAAAACAGCAGATCTACAAGCACAGAACGCCTCGCGGTGCGAGGCGTTGTGTGCTTGTAGATTGGCTGTTTTTACTAGTTTAAATCATTTTTTAAAATGATAAATACAAAACAAACGGTTTTGGACATACAAGGTTTCCACCCGACAACAACGAAATATAACTCATGTAATTGGCCCACTGGCTTGTCACTTGTCATGATCTGAAATGGCAAATCTTTGAGTATCAGCAGCACTATAGAGAGATCTCTCTCTCTCTATAGCGCGTAGGGTGACCATATTCTGAAATTTCAAAAAGAGGACACTCTACCCGGCATATATATATATATATATATATATATATATATATATATATATATATTTTTTTTTTTTTTTTTTTTTTTTTTCCCCCCCCAAAAAAATAATTTATATTACTAGTTTACAGCTCAATTATGTTATTAGTTATGTATTCATTTTTAGGGGGTTCCAATTGGACCCTTTACTATTCTATTAATAGGCTACAGAGATCCACTGATAAAGTATGCCTTTTGACTCCTGTATGAATGTTCAGCTTTGTAACTAAATAAAAGAGGTAGCCCATTATTCAAACCGCCGTTCTGCTTTACAAGGTTGTACAAAAGATTATGTCAATTTAGTTAGCAGAAGAGCTCTCACCTCACACAGACTGTCTTGTAGGCTACTTTGCAGTGTTGATATGGGCTTGAAGCAGAAGAACTTTTATTTGTAAATGCCTAAATAGACACCGAAGAGTACCAGCTTTGCTGACAGAACGCTCTGCTTCTCATTGTTGGTCACTGGCACTTTTTGTGCATTTCATCAGTGAAACAGCATTAATTGCGTTTGCAGTTCGTTCGTTTGCCGAGCTCGCGCTGCTCTGCCTCTGATCTGAAAGCGAGACAGGCTGA
Source organism: Nannobrachium achirus (assembly GCF_963921795.1). Taxonomy (NCBI): domain Eukaryota; kingdom Metazoa; phylum Chordata; class Actinopteri; order Myctophiformes; family Myctophidae; genus Nannobrachium; species Nannobrachium achirus. The sequence goes on along the minus strand of NC_137823.1, from coordinate 22,052,860 downwards.
GGGAGGGAGGGATCGCAGCGCAGGCAGAGAGTAGTATGAATAATACACGTTCCGGGGTTAGGGGTGGAAACCCGCCTCTCACAGTGTGTTTCCAAACAAACCATTGAACGTGCATTGTAAATGCTCGTGCTTTAACTGTGATATGCGCGAAACCCCGGACATTTGAAGGAATTTATAAAACCCCCCCGGACAGGCCGGACAGCCCCCTAAAAGAGGACATGTCCGGGCAAAAGAGGACGTATGGTCACCCTAATAGCGCGCAATGGGTGCGTTTATATGCACAGATGTATTCCTCTTATATTCGGAATGACTGCTCATTCAGAATAGAAATGCTCATATAAACGTTTAGGAATGGCCATTCCGGTCTGACCCGAATGAATTTTCATTCTGGTCTGAAGAGGTGGTTTATGCCGTTTCAATCGGGATACATTTGTCATATAAACGCTCCATTCGTAATGAACTGCTGTCTGAACTGCCCCCCCTCCCCCCCGACCTGAAGTAGGCCCAGCACGTCCCTGATTGTCACTCATTTTCGTATTTAGGGCTTCAGTGGTTCAAAAAACAACACTAGTGTGCGGGAGTGTGTGTGTACATGTGTGGGGGGTCTTAGCTTGTGGCAGTGTGTGTGTGTGTGTGTGTGTGTGTGTGTGTGTGTGTGTGTGTGTGTGTGTGTGGGGGGGGGGGTTCGGGGGGGGGGGGGGGTCTATGGAAAATAGGTTGGGAACCAGTGAATGATGAGACCATGGGCCCTCCTCGGCCACAACCACCTCAAGAGCCCCCCCCTCCCCAAACCAAACCACACCGCTGTAAGGCTCTGTTTCCCTCACTTTAAGACCTGTGGCGCTGGTTCTCAACCTGTGGGCTGGGGCCCACCGGTGGACCACGAGGGTGTTCCCATTATTGCAGTTAAGAAGGAAACTCATGGTGACCTGATGAAGATGTATTGACATCTAGTGTTGTAGTATAGGCTACTCGAGGCAATGACTCGTCTCGAGTCAGGACTTGAGTCAAAGTTTTCATTGACTCGAATTTAGTTAGGGTTACTGAGGTTAGGGTTAGGGTTAGGGTTAGGCATAGTATTCTTAACACATGGGAAGCCAAGGTTTCTAACATTTCTAGCTGTTGCTGCTGCCGTCGTTCACTTACGCTTTAATTTTGAAGAGCCTCGGAAGCTTCGTCATGCGTGTGCACGTGAGTGTCCACTGACGATTGAGGAGGATAATCCATTTGTTTACAAACGCACGCGAAACTAAAATCCAAACCGGGGCCGACCATCGCGGTAAAGTGTCGCCGTGAAAACAGGCAGATCTCTGCTTCCCTGGCGTTCTTTGCACCTTATTCATAGATAAAGCCCTTTTTATGTTTCAGCATAGAATAGAGCTACGTTTTGACGTATGGACCAGGGTATTTCACTGACAACACAGGATGCATGCAGCTGCGTGTAACCAAGTTAACCCTTTGTCTCGTTCCTGAACGAGACAACTCCTTTTGGCACAGCGACCTCCAGTGGCCTTGTCTCGTTACTGAACGAGTTTGGCCTATTGGGTGTTAACAGATTCGGTCTAATGAACCTTCGGACTAATGAACCTTCGTACCAATGCCATGGCACCCAAACAGAGTCAGGGTGCTGCTATTGTTGCATGTTGGCTCACTGGAAACACCCTGCTACACCAATGGGGTCTCAAAGAGTGGTCCAGGGACTACCATGGTTCCTTGAGGGGGCTCCAACCGGCCCATAACAAGGGCTCCATTTGTACACTCCCATGGGGGTCCTTGAAATGAAAAGGTTTGGGAATCACTGTGCTACACTAAATCCCCTTTTCCACTGGCCCAACTCCACACCACTCCACACCACACCGCCCACTTGTGCCAGGTTTTCCACTACAAGGACCTGGGTAGAGTGGTGTGAAAGTGGTACTAAACGTGGTACTAAAAAGTATCCACTCTAGAGTAGGTCTGAGCTAGGCCAAGCAGGGCCAAACACTTCATAATGACTGATCTCTCACTGACTTTTCATTTGGACCACCAGGATATAGTTGTAATATACATGATAATGGATTATATTGTGTTATAACCACTATTATAATCTATTATAGTGTATTATAATTATCATAGTAATACATTAATACTTTATAATGTATTATAATCACAGTTGTAATCCATTATAGTGCATTATAATTAGGATAGTTGTAAAACAAATGTATATTTTATTATAATCACAGTTAAAAGGGTAAATTTGTTTCTTACCGATAGGGGTACTTTTGTGTAATGGAAAATGTAGTATGTGGTGCGGTGTGGTGTGGTGTAGTGCGGTGTGGTGTGGTGCTAAAACTGCAGTCGAAAAGGGGCTTAAGTGGAACAGAGCCTTCATTAGAAGACTATAATTGATGAGACCTGCATGTGAAGGAAGAAAGGATGAGGCCAAATGTATTTCCAACATGGCTGCTGGGCATAGAGCCTATAGACTCACCTCTTCAGACTCCACCTAACAACCCCTAGCACTTGACCTGTTTCAACAACCATACACACTTAACCCTGGTCATTTGTTCTCATGTTTTTGTTACTTGCTTACAGATCACTCCCTAGCTTCCGCCATGGACTGAAGACTCACCTCTTCAGACTCAACCTAAACCCATAGCACTACTGTAACACTCCCCTTCCCTCAGTCATACACAAAGCTAGATAGCATTTTTAATTTTTTTTAGAAATGTTTTTTACTGATTAGGTGCGTGGTCTACCTATATGTTATTGTTTTTCTAGATTGATATTCTTATGAATTTGTTATATTGTTGTTGACGTACTGACATCTTATCTTGCTTATTATATGGATTTATTACCTGCTTATTGTAAGTAGCTTTGGATTAAAAGCGTCTGCTAAATGCCTAAATTGTAAATTGTAATCTAAATGCTCAAAACATGTCACTTCGAGCTTGTAGATCTGCTACTTTTGATGCTCTTGTGTTTCGCTGTTGTATGATCAAGTAGGGCATTCATTTACAAAATAACACAACACGTTAAAATATGGAGCAGGGTTCCCCGATAGGCGGCCCACGGGCCATTTGCGGCCCGCGGGGGGCTACTGTCTGGCCCACACCGACCCCAGTAATAATAGTGGTATAAGAGCAGCAACAACACTAGTATATCGTCGTTGTCGGCTGGAAATCTCGTATCTCCAAATTTGTACGTTCTTTTGCAAATCATACAAGGCCCTCGCACAAAAGTAGTGAAAACAGCAGATTTACCAGCACACAACGCCTCGCACCGCGAGGCGTTGTGTGCTTGTAGATCGGCTGTTTTCACTAGTTTAAATAATTTTTAAAATTATAAATTCAAAACGAACGGTTTTGGACACACAAGATCTTCACCCGACAACGACGATATCTTAACTGTCGCTGGAGTTGCAGGAACTTCGCCGTCGCCCCCTGCAATGCTGTGGCCCTCCGCTTGGTACCCTAGACATAATTTGGCCCTTGGGGAAAACTAATTGGGGAACCCTGATATGGAGATAGGAGGTCTCTGCCCGACAACAATGATATACAACTTCCATAATGTCAAAGTGTTGTACGGTCAGACCGTCAGAGACATGGAAACATTAGACATATACAGTACTTTACAGTCAATATACTGTATTGTGTTTGACCTGATGCTTTTGCTTACATAATAATAATGCGTAGTTGTACTGTATGTGTAGTGTGTATGGGCAAAACGCATACAGAATATTATACGCTGCAAATTATGTCACAGAGGAAATGTCTGAGAGAGAGAGAGAGAGAGAGAGAGAGAGAGAGAGAGAGAGAGAGATACAGATACAGAGAGATATACAGAGAGTGAGAGTTCCTTTCATCTTTGTCAATTGTCTATCTGAAGTTGTAAAACAACTTGTAAAGTCACACACACACACACACACACACACACACACACACACACACACACACACACACACACACACACACACACACACACACACACACACACACACACACACAAACTCACGCACACACACAGGCCCACAAAACTGTCTTGGCATAGCGTTATCAATCGAGTATTTTGACCTTTGCCCCCTGTGAGGTAATATCCTGGAACCGAGACACACCCCTGAGACGGAGACAGAGAGAGAGAGAGAGAGAGAGAGAGAGAGAGAGAGAGAGAGAGAGAGAGAGAGAGAGAGAGAGAGAGAGAGAGAGAGTCGTTGAGAGAAGGCACATAACTGCTCTTCCCTCCCTATCCCAGCAGTTTATGTTAATCCTTTTCCCAACAATGAAACAGTATTCATGTGTAAACATGAATTAATAGTGTGCGTGTGTGCGCGTGCATGCATGCATGTATGCTTGCGTGCATGTAGCCTATGTGTGTGTGTGTGTGCGTGTGTGAGTTTGTGTGTATGTGTGTTAAGAGAGAAAGAGAGAGAGGGATGCAAATAGAGACGGAGGACTACAAGACGAGTCTGTGTGTTTACACATGTGTGTTAAAGGGTTAATTGGAACACGTATGCGTATAAGCAGCTAACTAGGTGTGTCCACGGACGGGAACGGCCTAGCTCTGTGTGTGTGTGTGTGTGTGTGTGTGTGTGTGTGTGTGTGTGTGTGTGTGTGTGTGTGTGTGTGTGTGTGTGTGTGTGTGTGTGTGTGTGTGTGCGCGCACAGTGACGTGCTGGCCATTGGGAAAAACGGGACAACTCCCGAACGGCCGGTTCATTCCCGGCCGGTCCAGGCCGGCCATTAGGAAAAAATTAAAAATTAAATTTCGGCCTTCGTTCCATTTTGGGGGCTGTGCAGCCAACAAAGTAAATCGTCACTGTAGGGCAGAAACCTTGTATCTCCAAGTTTAAAATGTATACATTTTTTCGCAAAGCAAAGCCCTGCTTCATCATAAAAGGCCGTTGCACAAAAGTAGTGAAAACAGCAGATCTACAAGCACACAACGCCTCGCGCTGCGAGGCGTTGTGTGCTTGTAGATCGTCTGTTTTCACTAGTTTAAATCATTTTTAAAATGATAAATACAAAACAAACGGTTTTGGACATATAAGGTTTCCACTCGACAACGACAAAATATAACAAATAAATGAGGGCCTCTCCTTTTTCCTGGGCTGAATCAGGGGCCCAGCACGTCCCTGCGCACACATGTGTGCGCGCGCGCGCGCGTGTGTGTGTGTGTGTGTGTGTGTGTGTGTGTGTGTGTGTGTGTGTGTGTGTGTGTGTGTGCGTGTGTGTGTGTGTGTGTGTGTGTGTGTGTGCCTGTGTGAGGGAGAGAGAGAGAGAGAGAGAGAGAGACATACACACAGAGAGAGAGAGAGAGAGAGAGAGAGTGAGTAAGAGTGCATACATGTGTGAGTAAGCATTACGAATCAGTCAGCTGTCAAGCTTGGGCTTTGTCTTTGCCAGAGAGTCATGGTTCAACTTGGGGAGAGGAGCCTTTAGGCACATTGTGCACAAACGTGCGTGTGGGCACAAGCATGTGTGTGTGTGCACTGTGCAGGCACGTGCACACACAGACATCAAAGGGGGCTTGAGCCGCTGCCCTTTTACTTGTCTGTAAAAAAGTGCCCTCTCCAGACCATAAATGCAGTTTTTACTATGGTGAAAGAAATGCAAATGCCCTCTTTCCATGCCATACCTGAAGGCAGCATTCAAGACTAGAGAATTGCCTTGTCCAAACTCTCCTGAACTTGGATGCAGCATCTCATGTTGATAATGCTTAGTTCAGTGTGGTATCAAGTACCAAAAATAGCCAAGCTCACAACGCGTCGCGGCGCGTTGTGAGCTTGGAGGTCTGCCATTTTCTATATTTTCACTAAAAGGCTTTTTTAGAAATTTGAGCCCCTGCCTCTCTAACATTCTCTGCACGTCCCTGTGTGTGTGTGTGTGTGTGTGTGTGTGTGTGTGTGTGTGTGTGCGTGTGCGTGCGCGCGCGCGTGTGTGTGTGTGTGTGTGTGTGTGTGTGTGTGTGTGTGTGTGTGTGTGTGTGTATGTGTGTTTATTGCTGTGATGTAATTCCCATTAGTGCTCTACAGGTTCTTTGTCCTGGGTAGGTGTGTGTGAGTGTGAGTTTGTGTGTACAGTAAGTGTGTGTGCATACAGTGTGTGTGTGTGTGTGTGTGTGTGTGTGTGTGTGTGTGTGTGTGTGTGTGTGTGTGTGTGTGTGCGCGCAGTATAGTAAAGATAAACAGGAAAGCCAGAGGACTAGGGTGATGACTAGCAGTGCACCTGCATTCACCAATACCTGTTGTACTCAGTCTATATCCGTCCACATTTATGTTTTGTCAACATTCATCATGTCCGGTATATGTTCATGTACAGTAGATCACTGTGTCTATTATGTCACCGGGGGCCCATTTGTGGGCCATGAGGACATTGTCAAAATAATAATTTGTCAAAACACTATATAAGATTTTATTGATAATTTAAATTTAAATATAAAAAAGAAACATAAAATACAGTCATGTATTTGTTCCGTAAAACCTTTAGAAAGATGTTTTCCTTGTGATACCAATGAATATTAACTTAAACTAAAGCCAGAACACGGTCAATTAATTGTTTGATCGATCTATAAACGTGCTCTGAAATGCACGCGGCCCACCCATCTGACCAGTTAACACGGCAGCCGTTAAGTATCAGATGGGTGGTCAAATTGTCTGTAGTTCTTGTTATGTTGCTCTGGAATGTCAGTTTAATATAGAAAATATAATCTTGGATCACTTTAATAGGACAATGTTCCACTGTATTCTATTAACCACATTCACCCTGGCATTCGTATTGTTGGAAAGTATCATTAGGCCTATGTGAAAATCTTTCAATATTTTAGATTATTATTATTATTTTTACTAGACGTCTAGTCAGCGACCTGGCCAACTCGGGAATGATGTAAATAGGGAATGAATGCAAACCCCATTATACCTGTTGTCATACAACCTGTTTTGACCATCTGTTTGCCTGTGTCCATTTATGCCCATATATGGAGATCTCTGTATCTGTATGTCTGTGTCCCTTTTATGCCCATATATGGAGATCTCTGCTCTTTGGGCGGCCAAGCGTCTAGTCGGGTGCCGGCCTACTCGGGAACAACGTAAATAGGGAATGAATGCCCCACCCTTTAATGCAAACCGCATTATAACTTTTGTCATAGGACCCGTTTTGACCATCTGTTTGCGTGTGTCCATTTATGTCCATATATGGAGATATCATGCCCATATATGGAGATATCTGAATGTTTTTGTCCATTTTATGCCCATATATGGAGATCTCTGCTCTTTGGGCGGCCAAGCGTCTAGTCGGGTGCTGGCCTACTCGGGAACGATGTAAATAGGGAATGAATGCCCCACCCTTTAATGCAAAAACCCCATTATAACTGTTGTCATAGTACCCGTTTTGACCATCTGTTTGCATGTGTCCATTTATGCCCATATGGAGATATCATGCCCATATATGGAGATATCTGAATGTCTGCGTCCATTTTATTAGTGCCCCGGGGGGTAGCAGGCACACCATTGCTCCAATCCTCACCAAACTTGACAGTTGTTACACCAAAACAACTTAAATTTCATATTATGGTGCATCACAGCAGTGTTAAAGCAGTGTCTAACACGTCAAATGGCTCTGATCAGCGCAATATAGGAGTTTTTCAAAAATAGCACATCTACGAGCTCACAAGGCATCAAAACACACTTCCGCGTGAGCTTGTAGATCTGCTAGTTTCATATAGCCAAAGGATAATAGGGGCTTAAGTGTTTTAAAGATTACAGTGACGCTGCTTGCTGTTGGGTTGCTTGAATTGCGTTACAGCTAATAGCATAAAATCCCAACTGTACGCACATGTATTAGAACAGTGGTTCTCAACCTGTGGGTCGGGACCAAATTATCTTGGTGGGTCCCCAGATGATTAACCATGTGTACTGTAGCACTGTTTTCTCACAGTAAACCAACATAAGGTTTAAGTGTATAACTATAAAGGGTATTTACACATTTCTAAAGTAACAATTTAAGGACTTTTTAATACCTCTAAAATGACTAATTAAACATTGGCCAAATTGTTAAATATTAGAGGCAGAAATTGTAGATAATTGTAAATAGCCGATCTACATGCTCACAACGCCTCGCAACGTGCGGCGTTGGTGAGCATGTAGATCTGCTATTTTCACAATAGAACCATGTTATCCAAAATGTAATGCCTCAACTCATAGCGCTCTTAGGGTGGGGTTGGGCGTCCCCAGTTAAAATATGATTATTTTGGGGGTTCGCGGCCTGAAAAGGTTGAGACCACTGTATTAGAAGATTATTTTTTCTTACTGCATTGTAAAATGAGGTGAGGGCGAGCGTATATTATAGAAGCCCTTAATGTTTTGTCTTTGTTGTGAAGGACAGAAATACAAATGGCCTGGCTCTCAGAAGCGTGGATGATGGGGATGCGTGGAGGAGGATAGTGGCGTCACCATGGCGATCATGCCGTTGCCACGACGGCGCGGCGTCGCCATGGGGACTCCGACGGCGGGGTCACCTGTGATGAGGTCATCCTCTGATGAGCCTCTTAACAGGAGATGGACCGCACTAATCCACTTAACACTGACCAGCAGCAGCATGGACCCTGTGCACACACACACACACACACACACGCACGCATGCACACACACACGCACGCACGCACGCATGCACGCACGCACGCACGCACGCACACACACGCACACATCGAGTGGGGACAGACAAAGATATCCTCCGCTATAAGCCTTTAGGACTTTCTGTTCACAGGTCAGGAGATTGACTCAGTGTTCCTTCTGTCTGTCTGTCTGTCTGTCTGTCTGTCTGACTGCCTTATTACTGAGCTATTCTTTAATCAGTATGCAGTCAAAAAAAGGTATTTATTTTTTGTCTTTTATTAGGAACCCAATCGGCAGCTGCGCAAAATGTATAATATTTTGTTAATTGGTCTTTTTTGTTAGTTAAAGCATGTCTACAAGAAACTCAAATCGAATGTATAAGGTAATAGCTAAATATATGCCACAATTCGATTAATCGATTAATCGTGTATAAATAATTGACCGATTAATCGATTAATATGAAAATAATTAGTAGTTGCAGCCCTAGGCCTACTATGTATTATCAGTTATTGACATTCATGTGATCTGGGTGTATAAACTGTTTAGGACAATTCCTTCCACCCTGAAGACATTATTCCACGCACCGAAGACAGACAGACAGACAGACAGACAGACAGACAGACAGACAGACAGACAGACAGACAGACAGAGTGTACAGACAGACAAAGGCTCCAGAGGTGACCGGGGAATCCTTCTCTCTCTCTCTCTCTTTCTCTCTCTCTCTCTCCACCGGTCACATGCATACCACCTCCCTTCCTCCCCCCCAGGCCCCCACCCCTCTCCTCAGCCATGGTTGCGCACTGGGGGATCCAATGACGTCACAGCCTGAGCACTCCTGCACTGTCACACACACACACACACACACGCACACACACACACGCACGCACGCACACACACACACACACACACACGCACGCATGCACGCGCATCTGCCTCCTAGTGAGCACTGAGCATCCCCCCCCGAGATGCTATTCTGGGAAGTGGCGCTAGGAATAACCCCCCGTGTGTGTACATAATATATGTGTGTGTCAGTGTGTGTGTCTCCTGATTTCACCCTAACACTCCCACGCACAACAGAACAACAACACACACTTACACAACACACGCGCACATACACCCTTTCGCTTGGCTGTCTGTCTGGGCGACTGCAGCAAGCAGCACATAGAGAGAAAGGGGGAGAGAGAGAGAGAGAGAGAGAGAGAGAGAGAGAGAGAGAGAGAGAGAGAGAGAGAGAGAGTCAGAAAGGGAGAGAGAGAGAGAGAGAGAGAGAGAGAGAGAGAGAGAGAGAGAGAGAGAGAGAATTCTTTCATTTTCACCAGCAACTTTCCTTCCGTCGGCAGCTGGTCGCTGCTGCCGCCGAGTAGAGGAAGACACCGGGCGGCTGGACACTCTGGACACACACCGATAGGACAGCTAGGACAGGACAGGACAGGACAGGACAGGACAGGACAGGAGGCGACACTACCGTCACACACTCAAACACAAAACAATATATATCTTTAAAAAAAAAACACTAGTAGGCTACAACGACAATTATAATTTATTGTACGATTGTCATTAGAACCGAGTTGTCAAACAAACACACACTAGAGACAGACCATTCCCAGTCAGAGATAGAGATAGATAGAGGAGTTGTCATCCTCCAGCTGCGGCGGTACGGTACGGTCTACGGCAGGCAGCGGGGCTTGTTGTCATTGCTCAGCCGAGGCGGAGGCTCTCAGAGCCGGGGAGGAGGCGCTGGGGAGCGCCGCGGATTCAACCAGCTCGCTCCGCAGCGACACAGCACGGTGAGTTACAGCGGCGTCAGTTCAGCAAAAGCTAAGGTATGGCAACATGACATGACTGGTGTCTTGCACGCGCGCTGCATGACACCAGTCAGGTTGCCATATCTTAACAACAGGCATAATGATGATTACGATCAGTGGATAGTATTATTTTACCGCAGGCACAACAAGTAAACAACTGACTGCCACACTTGAAAAATGTGACCCTTTGTCAGCCTTCTGATTGGTCCCTGACTGACCAACCAGGAGTCTCTTTCTGCCCTGGCTCCGCCCAAGCCCCCAGAACGGCTTGTAAATATTGAAGCTACTGGCCAAAGCTCGAACTGCAGTCGGGGTGAAAAATACATGCACGAGCCAAATAGCGCACCGCTGGGGTCTGCTATTGGGTTTAATGGACGTCGTTTGATGTTTGTGACGGTCGTGACATAATTACGTCTCGACGTAACACATTTTGGCATATCCAGATGTGCCAATTTCCCCCACAATGCACCTGGATTCACCTACTTCCGCATGATTCAAAACGCCACTGAGAAACTTGCATTGAAATGAATAGCTGGGGGCGGGGCTATCCGTTCTCTATTACATATAAGCGATATACTTATTGTTCCGCCTCAAGGTTCATTTCCACCAGACGCAATAACGATATGTCGGCATTCACATCAATGACGGCTTTATCGTTGTGGTGTGGACGCTGCCATCCACTTCAATTGAATACGATTATTTCTTTTTTTATCGTTATCTGCTTATCGCGCCCAGTGGGAAAGGGCCTTTGTGGTTGTTTATGTTGAATTTGCGAAAACATATTTTCTGGTTACTATACACAGTACAGTACTGCACCTGAGATGTTCCTTTTTACTCAGACCAAGTTAAAATAAGAATTGAACACACTGAATATCAATACAAAGCAACTGAAAAACATGTCATTTCAATGGTAGTGGATGGAGAGAAAGGATTTTTTGTCCAGCCAAGAAACAGCAACCAATGGGTGCGAAGAGGTGCACAACCACGGGCGGGACTTGACAAAGGGTCTATTAACAAAACAATACATTGCACCTGTGCTGAGTCTGCTGACCTGAACCGAGGAATAAACCATTTGTCAACATAGGAGGAATTGATTGATTGAAGAATTTATTAGAAGTTTGCAATAGTTACAGTTCCATGACAGCACAAATCACTGGTACAATTGGTCAACTAAAAGGAGATCCTAGTAAGCTTTACGGCTTATTTACTAGGCGTGTAACGATATAGTAACTGCATTGAAATATCGTCAGCTAAATCAGCTAAAATCGAATCGTATCGTTTGATTTTGTATTGTATCGAATCGGTAGTGCAAATAATCGATTGTATCGATTCTACCTACTTGTGCATTATATTTAGCATTTTTAAGAAGAAAAAATTAAAAAGAGGGGTTTAATTACTTTTCCTTTCCATATAGCTACACTGGTCTATCGATAAATGTGTGTAATCTCTGTGTTCATGTCAAGGTGCAGGTTTGTCCTGTGTTCAAATACACAATGTCCATGTATTTGCCAGATAGATTTAATTTCTTTGCTAAATAGTTACTATATCGATTTTAAATCATTGAATCGTATCGTATCGCCATGATTGAACCAATATCATCCATGACTCCATTTATCGTATCGTCAACCATGTATTGTGATATGTTTCGAATCGTTATTAAAATGTATCGTTACACCCCTATTATTTACACATGCAGGAACCACTTTATGTATCTCATATAACATTGAAAGACAGACTGATACAAGTGTTGTGGGAAATACAATAGGCCTACCTTGTGAAAGCGATAGTTTTGTTCTAATTTGCATTGTAGTTGGTTTAAAGTGATTTAAAAACAGAATGACAGAATGGCAGCTGCCATACCCAATTGACGCCTCTGGGAGGTGGGGGACACATACATACACACATATTTTCAACGTGACACTAGTGGCATGTCGGTGTTGTCGCTCTAGGCAGCACTATAATGACCAGCCAGGGTGTTTGTGTAGTGTTTCTTCGGCTATGGAGAACGTTATTAAAGCAGCGCGGCGGCGGACCCCCCATAGCATAGCATTTTGAACTGGTTTGTTTGGCTTTATAAGGGCACGCTCTCTCTCTCTCTATGTTAGGGGGAATACCCCTCGGTGCTTGCTTGCATTGCATGCAGATTAGCCGCGGTTGCGTAATATGCGTTGGAATTCGCCAGCCAGAGCCTACATGAGCCTTTTTGCTTTGCTGCTGCCATGGCCAGTTGTGTGCGAGTGCGCGCGTGCGTGTGCGCGCTGCACGGCACAGTACAGTACAGTTCAGAGCAGAGCGGCGGCCCGTTGCAGAGAGATATAGAGAAATGAGAAAGAGCCGTTCAATTTAACAAGGGAGAGTGGAGTCAGTGTCAGACAGTGGACCGAATGTAAACCAACACGTGAGTTTTTGGTCCACTCTCTCTTTGACGTCTCGAGGTTAAGAAATGGATACACTGACACTGTAGATTTTTAATGTGCATTTTATATGGATCTATCTATCTATGTGTGTGAGAGAGAGAGAGAGAGAGAGAGAGAGAGAGAGAGAGAGAGAGAGAGAGAGAGAGAGAGAGAGAGAGAGAGAGAGAGAGGATGGTGGGTGGTGCGCTGGCTCGTTCCGGGAATGTTCCATGACGTGTTGCCCGTCTTGAAGAGGGGCCCTTCTGGGGAGGCTCCGACGGACGACCTGACACTGCTGTTTCTATCTCCCTGGCTGGTTTCTATACCCTGCTCTCTCTCTCTCTTTCTCTCTCTCTCGCTCTCTCCCTCTGTAACCCCCCCCGCCCCCCCCCCCCCCCCCCACACACACACACACACACACAAACATGCTCATGCCATTGCCCCTCTGTGTCTCTCCGTCTGTCTTGCCTCTCTCTCTCTCCCTCCCTCCCTCTCTCCCTCTCTCTCTCTAACATGCCTGCTGCTGACACACTGTTATTCTGGAAAATATTATTTATGTTCCTGTTTATTCGCGCTATTTCCAGTCCATAGATTTCCACCGCATCAGTCTCGCCATGCTACGCGTTGTAAACATAGTTCTTTTAATTTATTTGTTTATGGTGGTCCATATACCAACCATACCCTGAATTCAGAGAGAGAGAGAGAGAGAGAGAGAGAGAGAGAGAGAGAGAGAGAGAGAGAGAGAGAATTAAGAATGTCATTCAGATAGCATGTTATTCTGGTGTCATTGTTTGTCTGTTTACGTATATTACTTTTAATGTATAGACTGTTATTGTGGATTGTATATTGTTTAGACCAGTGGTAGTGTTTTTAAGTCATAAAACTACAACATTACGTCATTACTCGCGGTGGAGAGCTATCCACCGCGAACCCCGACACATCTCTCTGTTTTTACTTTCAGGCAGATCGGCCCATCACCCTGTTCACTGATTGGCCAATCTAGACCAGTCAGTCACAGTGATAGGACTTCACCCTGACTGACTATGATGGCCTCCACTTGTTTTCTCACTTTAGGTGGAAAGCTTTACACCTAAAATTTGCGGTGAATAGCTCTTCACCCTGGACTCTGATAGAGACTTTACAAGTCTGTAACTCTGACAGTGTACAAATGGAACCAAATGGATTTGGTTCCATTTGTTAAGGGGATATCTTCAAATTTCAAAGTTTGAGAACACTGAGTTTAGACTGATGCTAGGTTACGTGGTGAAGCTACTGGGCTCCTTCCTATAGCTCCTCGGTCGCAAAACTACAATCCTAACCGTGACGGCCGTCACGGCCCATTGTCGCCGTGAAAAAGAGCGTCTCTGGGCCTTCTTGGCGTTTTGGAAGTAGATTCCGAGATAAAGTCGTTTCTTGGCATCAGCAATGAATAGGAGCCTATGGAGAATAGACGCTCCGTGATGGGAAACAGTGTAGTAGAGAACCTCATCATATAATCTGCTGATAGCACTCTCATGGTAACTGTGTGTGTGTGTGTGTGTGCGTGTGCGTGTGCGCGCACGCGTGCGTGCGTGCGTGTGTGCGTGTGTGGGAGGAGAGATGGACCTACGTACCATCTGTCTCTGTGCCACCTCAGACGGCCCTGGACACGTGCACACGCACATGCGCGCACTCACTCACTAGCTCATCAGCACAAGCAATGATGCACGTACATTACATTATGTGAAAACACACGCACGGCACACACATTATTCTCACTAAGACATACACACACAAAAGTAGGCATCTACATACCGGTATATACACACACACACACGGACACACATGCAAGTGTAGACGCACCATTCCTGTCTTTATCTCGCACACGTACGCACGCATGAACACAGGTACGCGCACATGACCACGCACACGCACGCATGCACGCACGCACGCACACACACACACACACACACACACACACACACACACACACACACACACACACACACACACACACACACAATCACTCACTCTGTTACCAGGGAGGACAGGAAGGGAGTTGTACGTGCGCGAAACAGTGAGCCAGTGCACAAAACATTCAATTAATTTATTATTGATGGCGCCGGGGAATGGTGCGCGCGAACGCATGTGAAACGGTGCATCACGTGTGCATATCAAACACATATCAAGGGGAGCACTCCCACTTTACAGCAGCCTAATTCAGTTCCATTCAAATTAGGGCCTGGAAATGACCGAAAATGTATCGAAAGTGACATTCTTGGAACCGATAACCGACTTAATCTTGCTCATGTAGATTAAAGATAGGGTAAGTGATATTTGTTTTCTTACAATACGTGTTAAATAGCTCTGTGTTCTGAATAGCACTCATTGCTATAATCGAGTCAACCAACACAAATCCTGCCCACGAAAACGGACGCCCTCGATTAATCAGAGAGGGTCCGATCGAGGCCAGATAAATATCATAACTAGATATGTCCCAGAATATAACCTTACATGCTCATATTTCAACTAACATTTCAAACAATAACTACAATCCTGTCAAACTAAAAAGTCCATATGACGTCCTGGTAATGACGTCAAGATCATCCCCATATGGGCTGTGATCTGTAATAGTTCTGAACGTCACCGGAGGACGTTATCATAACGTCATCATGACGTCTTTTGGCTTGCAGGGTAGTGAGATTACAGTGACTGCTAATTGAAATACAGTAGTGCACCCGTCACGGGCTGGCAATACCTGTGCAATAGACATCACTGGCTCCATTAGCGAGCAGGCATTACCCGGGCAGTGCGTGCAAGGGAAAGGTTTGACTGTGAGCCTGTCTTTCCTTTTCTTCCCTCTTTTCTCTGTCTGTCTGCCTGCCTGCCTGTCTGTCTGTCTGATGTCTGTCTGTCTGTCTGTCTGTCTGTCTGTCTGTCTGTCTGTCTGTCTGTATGTCAGGCATGTGCACACATAGAAAACAAAGGGGGCTTGAGCCCCTGCCCTTTTATCTGTCAGTAAAAGGTGCCCTCTCCAGACCATGAATGCAGTTTTTACTATGGTGAAAAAAATGCAAATGCCCCTCTTTCCATGCCATACCTGAAGGCTGCATTCAAGAAAATTGCCTTGTCCAAACTCTCCTGAACTTGAATGCAGCATCTTTATGTTGAAAGAATTGCCCTCTCTGTGTAGAAATCCATGCCGTTACGCCACATCTCCAGTATTGACTTGATTAGGCTTAGTTCAGTGTGGTATCAAGCACCGAAAATAGACGACCTCCAAGCTTACAACACGTCGCAGCGCGACACGTTGTGAGCTTGGAGGTCGGCTATTTTCAATATTTTCACCAAAAGGCCCTTTTAGAAATTCCAGCCTGCCTCTCTAACATTCCCTGCACATCCCTGCTGCCTGCCTGCCTGTCTGCCTGCCTGTCTGTCTGCCTGTCTGTCTGCCTGTCGGTCTGTCTGTCTGCACCGCTGGTACAGATGTGTTCCGTAATCTTCTGAAGTCAATTAAAAGTGCACACACACATCATAGCTGGGGAATGTGAAATGACTACAGATGTATGGCACGGTGTGAGGTGATGGGGTAACACACGCAAGCAAGCACATACACGCGCACACACGCGTGCATGCACCAGTGGTGTAAAGTAACTGAGTACATTTACTCAATTACAATTGTGCGGTATTTGTTCTTTACTTGAGTATTTCCGATTTCCAATTTTTTTACTTGGCGATTCTACTCAAAATACTGTGCTTTACTCCACTACAATGTTTGTGTTAAACATCAGTTACTAGTTACTTTGCAGATATAAATGATAATATTACAAAACATGCATTAAGTATTTTACATTATTATTTTATACCTAGGCTATTTGAAAATAGCCGATCTACAAGCTCGCAGCACGTCGCATTGCGACACGTTGTGAGCATGCAGATAGATGTAGATCTGCCTCTAATTTTTGACAATTTTACCAATATTTAATTCATCATTTTAGAGGATTAAAAAGTCCTCAAATTGTCACTTCAGAAATGTGCAGATATCCTCTATACTCTTATACTGTATGTTGGTTTGTTTACTGTTGACAGTGTTGAGTGTGAAAACTGTTTCACATTAAGCTAATCATCTGGGACCCCACAAAATTATTTGGGGACCCCCCCCGGAGAACCACTGGCATAGTTTGTGTGAAGTGCATAGTTTGCGTGATGTTTAAGGTTAAGCGGCATTGTGAGGTCAAGGTTAGAATTTAGGGATAGGGACGGGACGATATGAAAATTTCATATCACGATTATTGTGACCCAAAGAGTTGCGATTTTACGATATTATCACGATAAAATATCCCCAACATCCATTATCCTGGGGCAGAAGTCATTTGCCAAAAAATAGCCGATCTACAAGCTCACATTGGTGGCACCAAAGAGATTTTGTAGACAGTGAAAAAAAGACTATATCAAGTAAGTATTTACAGGTCTATTTTACTAATTATGGGGGATTTAAATGGTACCGTATATGCAGCTCGGCAAATAAAAGGATCCCAGTGCATGACAGAGGATGATTTCACAAAATTAAATCTCCACGATACGATTATCGTGAGTGTTTTATTTTATCACGATGAACGATAATAGCGATTATCGTCCCATCCCTAGTTAGGGATAGGCATATATCCACTCCCACTTGGGCGAAACACCAAAGAAAGAGGGAGCCCCGTGTAGCCCCTTTTAGAGTGCAGCTTTAGCACAACACCACACCACACCACATAAAAATATGAATGTATTATAATATTGCAATAGAATCTATTATCATGTATTACAACTATATCCTGGTGGTCTAAATCAGGGGTTTTCAAAGTGGGTGACGGGCCACCCTGGGGTGCCGCGACGGCAGTCCATATTTGGAATTTATTTGAACATTTAAACAAATATTTGGTATCATTTTAAACTTGAAGTACAGTTATTTTCAGTAAGTTTTGACCAAAATGGTAATTATCTCTATGTTTTCCTCACAACATAATCCCTAAAATATGCCACAAATATAAGGCACTGGGAGTGAAAATTCTGAATGTCATGTAGGTAATATTATAATATAATGTAGGGGTGCCTTGGATGAAAAATATATTTATAGGGGTGCCCTGAGCCCAAAAAGTTTGGGAACCCCTGGTCTAAGTGAAACGTCAGTGAGTGATCAGTTGTTATGAAGTGTTTCCCCTGTTTGGCCTAGCTCAGACCTACTCTGGATTGGATACTTTTTAGTACCACGTTTAGTACGACTTTCACACCTCTCTACCCAGGTCCTTAGTAGTAGTCATGGAAAAAACGTGGCACAAGTGGGCAGTGTGGAGTGGTGTGGTGTTGGGCCATGTCAGTGGAAAAGGGGAGACCCCCCCCCCCCCCCCCACTCCAGACATCTAAGGAAACAGATGTATGAACTGGGCTCCTGAACGAGACTTATGTGGGAGTTTTATAAGTCTGGTATACTGTAGGTTTGGGCAGATGTGAGAGCACGGCCCAGGAGTTGGACCCATGGACTGCTCTCTCTGGTAGGCTACAGAGGTGGGAACCTTTTTACTTTAGGATTTTAACGATTCTGGTTCCTCAATGATTCCCTTTTAACGTAACGGTGCGATACCTTAACAGTTCCCATTAAACCACCGTTTCCCAAACGGGCCGATTTTCATGGGTCACAACTCTTTTAAAATCGGACATACAGTATCTCTATATCTCTAATCCCAAAACCTAACTTCTAAATATTTAATCCTAACACTAACCCCAACCTGAATCCTTTTCTAATAGTAAACTTGTATCCAAACATAAAATCGTTTTTTTTTTCTTAAAGGACCTACACCATGAATTTTCACTTTTTCTATTTTAAAACCTTTTTTTGGGGTCCCACTGGCACCTTCTATCCTCACAAAGTCCTATTTCTGTACATTGTGTCTTTCTCTGGTTTTGGGAAGACAGAGATGAAAAGCTTTCCACAGGTTCTCAGAACAGTGCTGTTCTGAGAGTTGATCCGTGTGACGTCACACGGATTCCCGTTTTTTTTTCAGAGTAAAAAAAAAAAAAAAAAAAAAAAAACTTTTTTTTCAAAAATTTTTTTTTCAAAAAATTTTTTTTTTCAAAAACTTTTTTTTTTCAAAAAACTTTTTTTTTCAAAAACTTCTTTTTTTTTCAAAAAACTTTTTCTTTTTCAAAAAACTTCTTTTTTTTCTGGAAAAACCCCACTAGATGCGCCCCTGAGCAAACAGAGGCCGTTTTGGTATTGCAGCTGGAGAGCCTCATTATAGTAGAGCTAGAACAAACAAAAAGAATGGTCAGAGTGTTTTTTGAGGGTTAAAACCTGTCTAAGACTCAATTTTGAGCATATATTTATACAAAAAATATAGTTTTAAAAGCATGGTGTAGGCCCTTTAAAACACAATTTAGCCCTATTTTATACCTTGATGATCTACACTTGTATCGGCTATTTTCAAACAATACTTTTACTTTTGGTACTTTAAGTACATTTTGATGCCCACACTTCTACTCAAGTACATTTTGAATTCCGGACTTTTACTTGCAACAGAGTATTTCTATAATGCAGTATTGATACTTTTACTTTACTTTTACTTAAATATGTGAGTACCTTTTCCACCATTGCCCTCAAGTTTGGCCCTCAAGTGCAGTCTCTCTCTTCACACTTGCGCGCGCACACACACACACACACACACACACACACACACACACACACATGCACGCACGCACAAAATGGGGTGAAACAGCGTTCATGCACGGCCTTACAGCCCTGCAATAAGTAGGGCAAGTTGCACTTGGAAGCAGCTGCAGTTTGCTGTGCAACGCTTTTTGCAGTGCAGCAAACGGCCGAATAACGGCACATACACGATGACGTCTGTTTTCCTTTCTTTGTAACTTAACTTCCGTCGGATAACGAGGTGTTTTGAGGGTGGCGATGATGATGACGAGGATGGGGTGACGATGGTAAACGATATGCAGCCGCGCACGCCGAGCTGTGCCAACAGTCTGCTGTACTGTGTGGGTTCTGTGTGTGAGTGTGAGTGTGTTTGTTTGTGCGTGCTGTGCGTGCGCGCGCACGTGCTTGTGTGTGTTCAATCATCTGAGAGCGGTAAGGGGAACCTGAGACGATTCGGGCGACCAAGGCTTTGACAGACACTTAAATTATTAACACACACGTGCGCACGCGCGGGCACACACACACACACACACACACACACACACACACACACACACACACACACACACACACACACACACACACACACCCACCCTCCCCTCTCTCTCACTCTCAAACCCACACACTGTTGCGGTATGGGGTTGGCATGATGCATGCAGTATTGAATGACATACCTATAGACTACATGTCCATAGCATGTGTGTAATAATACTAAAGTGCTATATGAACGCTACACTATGACATGCCACCGTTAATACCAGAAGAGTCACCGGAAAGAAACTCGCCTGGGCTCATGGTTTATGCCTTTTGATTGATTGATTGATTGATTGATTGATTGAGGTATTTATTAGAAGGTTTTGATAGGAAAAGGTACAGTTTCATGACAGTACAGTTCACTGATACGTCAACCAAAAGGAAACTTGGGTAAGGCAAGGCTTATTTGTTATTTTCCGTTGAGATCCTTAATCCTTAGACTGTATACCTCTGTAAACTATGCCTAAGCGGTTCCTAACCTTAACCTCAGTAAAACGGTGCCAAAACCTAACCCTATTCCTAATCTTAACCTCAGAAAGATATGCTTAATCCTAAAGTTATAACCTTATTCTCAGTAAAACAAATGCAAGAATAAAAATATCTTTCCGGCGACTCTACCGGTTACTTATAGAATCACATCCCTATAGCCTACATGTCCATAGCATGCGTGTAATAATACTAGCGTGGTCTATGAACGCTACAGTATGTCTATGACATGCCACTGTCATACCTAGACACACTTAACTGAGTCACACAGCGCTAATGAGCTTGTGGCCTCAGCTGGAGTGGCGGCTTCAGCTGCCAACGCTGCTCTGTGGTTTAGCCTTTTAGCTAACGGAGAGGAGAGGAGAGGAGAGGAGTGGAGAGGAGACAGTTGTGTAAAAAGTACCCAAATGTTTTACTAAAGTAAAAGTATCAATACTGCAATGTAACAAAATACCGGTACTTTGTAGAAAGGTTTTGGCATCAAAATGTACTTATGGTACCAAAAGTAAAAGTACTCATTATATAGAATGTCCTGTCAAATATATAAAAATCCTTTGAGAAAAAGATTAGACGTTTGCCCTGGGAACCAAACAAATGAAAACAGCAGATCTACAAGCTCACAATGCGTCTCATTGCGAAGCAGTGTGAGCTTGTAGACCGGCTATTTTCAAATGGCCGAAATGTGTATAGGGTTGAAGTGGTTAATGTATCTTTTGTAATAATAATCAATCTACAAAGTAACTAGTTACTAAAGTTTTCAAATACATGTAATGGAGTAAAAGTAAAATTATTTTAGTTACTTAGTTCTCTTAGTTACTTTCCTCCACCGAGAGAGCAGAGGAAGAGGGGAGGAGAGGAGAGGCATTCCATTCTATATTAGCAGGAGATTCAAGGAGGAAATGACAGAGGAAAGGAGGAGAGGGAAGAGAGAATACGCGACAGAAGACAAAAGAAAATATCATGGCGACGGCATAACTCAGGGGTAGAGAAACCGTCATTAGAGCATGAAGGATTCCCAGTTCGAATCCGGGCTCCCCCAGAGTTAGTGTCGAAGAGTCCTTGAGCAAGACTCTGAACTCCTAGTTACTCCCGGTGAGCAGGTTGGTGCCTTGCATGGTTTCCTCTGCCATCGGTGTATGAATGTGTGTGAATGGGTGAATGTAATGTACAATTTATGTAAAGTGCCTTGGATAAAAGCGCTATAAATGCACCATTTATCATTTACCATGTCTGTTAGGATCAGATTTGTGGGATGTGCATGTGTGTGTGTGTGTGTGTGTGTGTGTGTGTGTGTGTGTGTGTGCGTGCGCGTGTGCGTGCGCGTGCGCGTGTACCGTATGTGAGAGAGCGAAATCCCAAATGAAACCTTACCTGTCTAAAAAGAAACGTATAATCATAGACAGAGAGAGAGAGTGCAATCAGGCATCCTTGTGTTTTGTGGATTCATGAATTATTGAAAAAGAAGGAAAAAACAAATCCTCAGTCTTTTCCCAGGACGGTGACATAACACACAGGGTCCTCCAGCGAGGCACACACACATCCCATGATTCACTCCTCTAGGACAGTGGTTCCCAAACAGTGGATCGGCACCCATTTGTGGGTCGCGAACACATTTTTATGGGTCCCTTTGTTTTTAGTTTTTTTGTTTCCTACATTTAGTTTTTTGATTATTATTCAGAAATATTTTTAAAAAACATTCCCAAAACAACTTTTTTTTCATGATTTATAAACAAAATAAAAATATTTTTTTCCGTAATTGCAAGAAGAAATAAAATAAAAATCTAAGAAATTACATAAATTAAACAAAATGTTTAAGTTGAAAATAGCCGATCTACAAGCTCACAACGTGTCGCTTCGCGTCGCGTTGTGAGCTAGTAGATCTGCTGTTTTCACTAGTTATTGGGTCCCAGGGCAAACGTCTACTCTCTCTTTTGGGTCAGGGGCTAAAAAGTGTGGGAATCCTCCGCTGCTACAGAAGAGAACAGTAATTTAATTGTGTTGCCTAAAAAATGTCTGATTCATACCTTGCTGCGAGGCCGTGTCCCAACGCTGAAAATAACAGCGCTAACAATCCCACAACGCGGCACGTTGTGGGACGGAACAGAAATGTAGGCTTTTTCTTTTTTCTTTACTACTGCTGATTATAACCTGTTGCACACTATTACTAGACCTGCAGGCTGAGTGCCTCACTGCAGGGGAGGGGAGTGGAGGGGAGAGGAGAGGTTGTTAATTCTGTCGACTAAGGACCGGTGCATTCTCCACTTTTAGAGCTGAGTTTATTTCGGTTCGGGGAGTCACATCTCGGCAGCACCGAACAGCCGAATTAATGATGGAACCTCTGAATGACACCATATTGTAGTTTAGACGGAGCCGAACCGAAATAAACTTGCCTCTAAAAGTGGAGTACATGCATTGGCCCTAAAACTATGACGAAAAAAGTTAATCGACTCCATTTCTTCACTGACGAAAACTAAATAAAAACTAAGCTACGATGACTAAATCTGCTACTAAATATACTGACAATCTGGACAACAAATACTGGACTAAAACTGAAACTAGACAAAAATATAGACAAAGAAATGGCGATCTAGACAAAAATAGGCGATCAAAAGTTGCTGTCAAACTGACACTGTAGGGAAACAGAGGAGAGATGAGCGAGGGAAGGAGAGGAACTTTAGGAGACGCTATACAAGATGAAGTCAACGCTTTGCACTTGAGAACACACTGTAGTTGTACTTCTCTATAAGTGAATGCATATGAGCTGTGTGCTTGCCCCTCATGTCCAGCTGTCTCTCCTTTCTCTATAGCATCTCAAACACCTTCTACCAGGAAGCACTGTACGCTCCTATATTTCCACATACTTCATAATTCTCTCTCTCTCTCTCTCTCTGACAGGTGGTTAGACCAGACCAGATTGTGGACTAGGTGAGCTGCACTTGAGGGCTAGTTGCTACTACAGGTTTGTTCCTTTTCTCAAATACCTCTGTGTGTCTGTGTGTGTGTGTGTGTGTGTGTGTGTGTGTGTATGTGTACGTGCTGCCTGTGTCTTTGTGAATATTATTTTTGTACTCTCAGTGGTATGAAACGAAACAGTTAAATAAGAGGCGGCGAGTGAGGGGGCTGACAGTCACCCGTCATGATTTCGGATTCAAACCCGCGACCTGGTGCGCTGACGGAAGCGGCTGAGCCACATGCTGTCCTGAAAGTAGTTTAGCTTAAGTCAGTGGTTCTCAACCTTTTCAGGCCACGACCCCCAAAATAATCATATTTTAACTGGGGACCCCCCCACCCTGACGAACACTAAGAGTTGAAGCAATACATTTTGTATAACACGGTTCTATTGTGAAAATAGCAGATCTACATGCTCACAACGCCTCGCGTTGTGAGGCGTTGTGAGCATGTAGAGCGTCTATTTTCACAATTTCAATTTAATATTTGACAGTCTTGGCAATGTTTCATTTGTCATTTTAGAGGTATTAAAAAGTCCTTAAATTGTCACTTTAGAAATGTGTATAAACCCTCTATCATTCTATACCCTTAAACGTTATGTTGGTTTGTGTACTTTTGAGTAGAGAAAACAATGTTGCACATGAAGTTAATCATCTGGGGACCCCCCAAAATCATTTGTGGACTCCCCTTGGGGGTCCCGACCCACAGGTTGAGAACCACTGGCTTAAGGAAACCCATGCAATGTATTGACATAAAGGTTAACTGGATGTACATTTAAAGTGGGAACAACACCCTTGGCTGATTTTCTTGGTTTGTTTTCCCCTTCAGGTGAAAAAAAAACAACAGCAGACAGAAAACATTGGCAGACCAGTAGTAAGCAACACAGCTGCACCAAGAAAATTGATTGGCGAGTGAGATAGATTTTTGTAGGTGTGTCCGGAGCCAAGGGCATGGCCAATGTGCAAACATGATAGACAGTATTGACACGCCTAAAATCGAACGCACCCGATATTAATTTGATTAGCTGCAGCCTGCAGCTGTGTTGCTTACATCACTCTGTACTAATAGTGTGCTGTACTAATAGTACACAGCCATGGCAGCTTGCCATGTTTTTACCCTGCTGTAGTTCTTTTGGAAAATAAACTACAAGTTGTGCCCATTAAGTTAGTAGAAATGCATTAGTTTAGGTAAATTATATCCTGTAGCCTGCTGAAGATTGCGACCGTAGGTCGCATTTACTACCAAAACTTCCACCGGCTGTCTGTGCGTCAGTGAGTCAGTGAGTCAGTGAGTCCGTCACACTTTTGCCCTGCTCATATCTCCACAACCGTTGCCCCCATCCATGCCACATTTTGCACACACACTCCTTGACTGCCAAACTACAACCTCCAAGGACCCCCGGAGCCCCAGGGACCCCCAGGTCCCTGGGGGACCCCCAGATGTAAAAAATGACCAAATGTGCAAAAATGACCAAATGACCACCCCAACGGGGCTGCTCGCGGGGAATTCCCGGGGACCACCGACTCCTGGTGCTCCACAACGGATGCAAAAGTGGTGGCGCCCCCAGTGGAGGACCCCCTGCCACTGCAGCGCACATAAAACGCCGTAACTCGGGCTAGGAGCGACCGGGAGAGCCGGGGCCGGTACCTATTCGTCCGCCAAGGCAACGCGGAGACCCCACCCCTCATTTCTCACATGGCCCTATTCTAGCGCCACCTTCAGGCCGATTTTTAAAACACATTTTTGGACACTGCACCTACAGTTTTTGCCCTAAAATCACGAATATCACTACACAGCATGTCTACACTCATGTCATCAACATGGATCAGGAAGATTTTGGAAAAACACATTTTTGCCCTATTTGTGGAGATAAGCCACCTACGGTCGCTTATCTCCCGATTAGGGAGTCTTACTGGTAAAAATAGATCTACAAGCTTGAGCTGGTAGATCTGCAATTTTGTGCTATTATTTGAACGTGTTGAAATGTTAAGATTTCTTTCTTTTTCTTCACGCTGTCTTGAAAATGTTTTTGAACGATTTTCGCCTATCATGACAATCTCAAGATAAGGATGCCGTGTCGAAAGTGGTTTCTTTCTAAACACGGTATGTTTTGGAGTTACTTTAGGTTCAGTCAAGGTAAAGAAAGATTACGTTATAGACGACGCGGGGGGGGGCGAGATGAAAGAAACGGCGAATAATTAAAAGTGGAGCGAACGGCGTTGGCGGCGCGACGCGCGGACACTTTGGACGAGGTGTGAGAGACCACGAAGTGAGGAACAGAAGCGAGTTATTTAGGGCGAAGCGAAGGCGTAGGTGCGATAAAAAAAAAAACCCACATGACTCGCTCGGCTCGTGTTATCTTAGGTGAAGTCTGTGAGCCCTAGAAGACGAGGAGGTGATTTCACAGAAGAGAGGAGGAAATGGAAGGGACCTCATATCTCTCATAATCACCATCATTACAGATTCAATTGGCTGCTCCTTTTGTCTGCTTCTCAGACACAAAGAGGGAGGGACGGGGAGAGAGAGGGTGAGCGAGAGAGATGGAGATAAAGGCAGGGGAGAGACGGAAGGGGAAGGTTAGCGGCTGTGATTTTGACAGCATATCGTGGTTGTCGGGTGGAAACCTTGTATGTCCAAAACCGTTCGTTTTGTGGTTAACATTTTAAGTTAAAAATGATTTAAACTAGTGAAAACAGCCGATCTACAAGCACACAACGAGGCGTTGTGTGCTTGTAGATCTGCTGTTTTCTCTACTTTCGCACAAGAGCCTTGTATGAAGAAGCAGGGCTTTATTTTATGAAAAAAAACGCAAATTTTAAACTTGGAGATACAAGGTTTCTACCCGACGACGATATTTAGATTATTATTTTTTGGTCATGGTCACTTTTGAGAAAAAGAAGGAAAAAAATCCATTTAGTTTTAAGTCATATTTTAGTGGTCTTACTCTGAAATGTGTGTGTGTGTGTATGTGTGTGTGTGTTTCTTTCTTTTTTTTCGGTCCGAATTTGAATATTAGAGGATTTTAGTCCAATAAATCGGTGAAAAAAGGTAGATGACCATGCCGACCAACATTTTTCGTCATAGTTTTAGCCGACCAAATTAACACTGGAAGGTAGACAGATGGAATGTTTTTGAGTGAGTGAGTGTTGAGATGGGTATGTGCTTATACAGGCTAGTGCTTAAAGGAAGACTAATCAGAATCAGTGTCATTTGTCACCTCACAGTTTTACAGGTGTAAAGCAGTGGGTGACACGCTTTTTATGTGTGTGCGTGCGTATGGCGAACGCGCCCCATCGTTTTATTGCAAGGGTCTTCAACAGAGGGTCCGGGACCCCTAGGGGGTCCTAATAGTTACTACAGGGGGTCCTCCATATCATTGTGTGATAGATTTTTTTTCTCCTTTTTATATTAACAATTTGAACCCTAGCGTCCATATTCAGAGAACTTAAGCCAAAAATAGCAGATCTACATCGGCTATTTTCGGCAAAAGTGTTTGGTGTAGAGGGGAAAAAGAGCAGACTAAGTACAGAGTGAAAGGTCAAGTTTATTAAGTATTGACGGTTCAAGTGGTTAAATATTTGAAAACACAAAATGTACATGAAACCAAAATACACTGATGATTGTGCTGTCAAACAATGAAACTATATGGAATCTATGAAAAGGTTGTGGGGGTCCCTGCTTCATCTCTCTCTCAAAGAAGGGGTCCTTGGCCTGAAAACGTTGAAGACCCAAGATGATGGCAGACATGGGAGGGTGGAACTGCGTTCTACTTCCACTGAATTCAACTCTCACACAATGTGTTGTGCTGGGCTGTTGCCATGGTGACCGCATGGTTTACTGGAGGTGCGAGTCAGGGACGTGCTGGCCATTGGGAAAAGCGGGACAACTTCCGAACGGCCGGTTCATTCCCGGCCGGTCCAGGCTGGCCATTAGGAAAAGAAATTAAATAAAATGTCGTCCTTTGTTCCATTTTGGGGGCTGGGCGGCCAACAAAGTAAATTGTCACTGTCGGGCAGAAACCTCGTATCTCCAAGTTTCAAATTTGTAATTTTTTTCGCAAAGCAAAACCCTGCTTCATCATACAAGGCCGACAGGCCGTTGCACAAAAGTAGTGAAAACAGCAGATCTACAAGCCCACAACGCCTCGCACCGCGAGGCGTTTTTTAAATGATAAATACAAAACAAACGGTTTTGGACATACAAGGTTTCCACCCGACAACGACAAAATATAACTCATGTAATTGGCCCACTGGCTTGTCACTTGTCATGATCTGAAATGGCAAATCTTTGAGTAGCAGCAGTGCTATAGAGAGAGATCTCTCTCTATAGCGCGCAATGAGGGCCTCTCCAACTCTTTTTCCCGGGCTGAATCAGGGGCCCAGCACGTCCCTGGTGCGATTGGATGGTCTGCTAGCAGGCAGCGCCCTGTGGGACTGTGAGGTGCTTCTGTACTGTACTGTGCTGTGCTGTGCTGCTACTGTGTGCATAATGTACCAGTCCAGGGGGGCCTTCAATGCTTTTCAGGCCAAGGACCCCCTTAGCTGAGAGAGAGAGAGAGAGAGAGAGCGATGAAGCACTACTAGGGCTGTCACAATTATTACATAATCGTCTAATCGCAACTATTTGACATAGTCGCAGTTATTTTGGGATAATCACTTACATGTTGAAAAATGTTTATGTTCAAACATTAAAAAAATAGTGGAAATAGCAGATCTACAAGCTCACAACGCTTTGTGATGCGACGCGTTGTGAGCTTGTAGATCGGCTATTTCCACTTTCAATATTATTTTTAAAGTTGTCAAATGTCCTTCATTTCTTTGTATATTTAGGTGTCATATCTGCCATGTGCAACTTCAAAGCCTACAAGCCAAACAGAAATGTAATTGTCAACGACAAAAACTCAATTAAATCGTTAATCGCAATTATTTGAGTGACAATTAATCGTTGTTTAAAATGTCTTAATCGTGACAGCCCTAAGCACTACATAGTTGTATAAAATTGTGTTGCAGATTAAATCTTATCATACTGTAGATTTAATACAGTAGAAAGCTTTGCAGACTTGTTTGACAGTCGCACACTGTCATCAGCTTTTTTCTAAACCCCTAGGGGTCCCGGACCCCCTGTTGAAGACCCATGTAATATCCATTCAACACCTCTGATGAGAAATTCATCAGAGGTGTGAAATACATGAAGTAGCGCATCTCTTCTCTCCTCTTCTCTCCTCTCCTCTCCTCTCCTCTCCTCTCCTCTCCTCTCCTCTCCTCTCCTCTCCTCTCCTCTCCTCTCCTCTCTCCTTCCTTGACCGATACTTAGACCGATACTAGGTTCATCTGTTTACCTGGTGTCCTATAGTTTCTATTATTTCAATGTACAGATTATAATGTTTTTGATAGTATATTGTCTAGATTCTAGACCAGTGTTCCCCAATAGGCGGCCCACGGGCCATTTGCGGCCCGCGGGGGGCTACTGTCTGGCCCCCACCAAACCCAGTAATAATGGTGGTATAAGAGCAGCAACAACACTAGTATATCGTCGTTGTCGGCTGGAAATCTCTTATCCAAATTTGTACGTTATTTCGCAAATCATACGAGGCCGTCGCACAAAAGTAGTGAAAACAGCAGATCTACAAGCACACCGCGAGGCGTTATGTGCTTGTAGATTGGCTGTTTTCACTAGATTAAATAATTTTAAAAATTATAAATTCAAAACGAACGGTTTTGGACATACAAGATTTTCACCCGACAACGATGATATCTGAACTGTCGCTGGAGTAGCGGGAACTCCGCCATCACCCCCTGCAATGCTGTGGCCCTCGGCTTGGTACCCTAGACATAATTCGGCCCTTGGGGAAAACTAATTGGGGAACCCTGCTCTAGACTGATGCTAGGTTCTTGGTTTAGCTATGATCCTAGTTTACTGAGGCACTGTCTCTCTGCGTTTGATGTATGTATTATTTACCTTGTAAGCCACTCTGGCAGTGTATGCAGTGGCTAAGAAAGTTCCATCCCTGGCTCCCCTAGAGTTAGTGTCCAAGTGTCCTCGCTTAACCCCTCATTTCTACCGGTTGGTGCCTTGCATGCATGGTATGAATGGGTGGATGTAATGCACGATCATTGTAAAGCGCATTGGATAAAGGCGCTAACTAAATGCACCATTTACTAAAACGCACCATTTTGTGTGTGTGGCTGGCAGACCATTAACTACTGTACATATCGAGGGCAAGGTGAACTCGATCGAATGCCCTCAAATAGATTTGTCTCTCTCATATGTCTTTCTGCATGTCTCTATCGCTCTTCATTTGTTTTGATGGATTGATTGAATACTTTATTAACGTGCATATTAACAGTCAAAGGTTATGCTAAAAGGATGATCCTCAAAGCCCCAGGTGCTTGTTTTCATTGTACTCTGTCTCTCTCTCTCTGCATCTCTCTCTGTTGTCTCCATCTCCCTGTCTCTGTCTATCACTAGTCAGTTTCTCTTATGGTAATGTGTGTATGTTTTCTGCGTGCGTTTGTGTTTTGTTTGTGTTTACGTGCGCGCGCACGCACATGCTCGTGCGTGCATGTGTGAGAGATAATGCTCGGGCTTGTGTGCTGTCTGTGGACAGAGATAGATCATGTAAAACATCCCAGATCACTATCAGAAGCTCAAAGAGCATTGTGCACGCGCGCGCACACACACACACACACACACACACACACACACACACACACACACACACACACACACACACACACACACACACACACACACACACACACACACACACACACACACACACACAAATAAGATCAGTAGTACTGTGCA
This sequence comes from Nannobrachium achirus, assembly GCF_963921795.1. Classification (NCBI taxonomy): domain Eukaryota; kingdom Metazoa; phylum Chordata; class Actinopteri; order Myctophiformes; family Myctophidae; genus Nannobrachium; species Nannobrachium achirus. The sequence continues at coordinate 22,022,629 of NC_137823.1, read as the reverse complement.
GTATATGTGTGTTTGTGCGTGAATACAGTACAGTATATATATATTTTATCTATTTATGCCTGTCCCCATTAGCTTAAAGGAGTAGTTCACCCCCAAAATGACTTTTTTTTATATTGATTACTCACGCCATGGAGACTTGAGTTAAATCATATTTCTTTGTATTTTTTGCATTCCTAAGACAAAAAATCGATTATAGTAAATTTACCCCCATTGATTCCGGATGGGGACCCAAATGCATTCGGGTCCCCATGCATCCGGAATCAATGGGGGTAAATTTACTATAATCGTTTTTTTTTGTTTTAGGAATGTGACAAAAAACGAAAACTGTGATGTTACTAAAGTCTCCGTGGTGTGAGTAATCAATAGAAAAAAATGTCATTTTGGGGATGAACTACTCCTTTAATGTCAGCTAATCTTCCTGGCGTCCAAGACACTAATATACATTAACAACAGTAGTAAATGAATAGAAAGATCCAAAGGTACCACTATCAATCTGGTGTCTGGTATGTAAGCAAGATGTTATTGTACAGTATGTTTTGAGTGTACATAGTATAGGACTTCTTATGTTCCCTTTTAAAACAGGCTATTTATATTAATATATTAAGGAATATAAGACTATTTCAATACAGCTCTCCGAGCGGAATTGGACTTGGGATACCATATCAGGATACCATATCGTCACTGTCGGGCAGAAACCTTGTATCTCCAAGTTTCACATTTTTATGTTTTTTTTTCGATAAGTAAAGCCCTGCTTCATCATACAAGACTGTCGCACAAAACTAGTGAAAATAGCCGATCTACAAGCACACAACGCCTCGCGCCAATCATTTTTAAAACGATAAATGCAAAATGAACGGTTTTGATCAGATGCAGGATACATGCATGGAGGGACATTAGTACCAGAGAGAGACTGTATCAATGTACCTGGGTGAGATCATAATCAACCAAGCCACTGATATAACAAAGAAAGTTAATGGAACGGACAAAACGTTAAGTAACCAGGGAGACAGCCAAGCCAGTGCCATGGCAACCGCCTCAGAGCCGCCATGCACACTGGATGAAGTATACAGCTAGGGCTGGGCGATATGGTGATACATGTCGTTGAGACGATACAATGTCTCCACAATATGCCTTTTCAGAGATTACGTACAGTCGTGGCTGAAAGTATTGGCACCCTTAGTTGCATTTGTAAAACAGAAAAAAACTAAAAAATCTTCCAGAAGCTTGGCAAAGAAAACATATTTTGCATCAACATACAGTGGTTTGCAGAGGAACACAACATAAAACTGGAATAAATACAGAATCCTAGCTCATTCTGTACTTGAATTTCAAGCAGGCTATTCACCTGGAACTCACCTGTGGTGAGTCCGAGTTGACTTTAATCTTTATTACCACTAATCCACCCAGTTTAAATGTAGTAAATCCCTCACTCTGCTGTTTTGTGTCACACACTGAGCATGGACCAAATGAAAAAGGAGAGAATTGTCTGGAGGTCAGAGGTCAGATTGCAGCCAAACATGGACAATCTGAAGGCTCCAAGTCCATCTCCAGTGACCTTGGTGTTCCTTCACTGTGCGCAATCTAGACGATTGTGTGTTGTGTTTTAAACAAATGCAAGAGTGCCAATACTTTTAGCCACAACTGTAATGTAATATCCTGTTGAATTGTTAATACAGAGATTCATTGCAGAATTCATTTAAACCTGCATTTTGGTCTATATCAGTAGTTCTCAAACTTTAAAATGTCAAGGTTCTCCCCTAACTCTGACAGTATACAAATGAGACCAGTTAAGGGTCCATTTGGTTTCATTTGTATGCTGAGTTACATACTTGTAAGGGTCAATTTAGACCTCCCAAAAGGAACGCAGAGAGTCCCTGGACCCCACTTTGAGGACCACTGATCTAAATGGTCTGTTACTCCCCTTTCTTTTAGTTTTTGTTAACTCGTAGGTGGTTGTATTGTTAAGTAACTTGAAAAATAACCATAAAAACCAACATGAAAAAGAATTGTGATAAGATCGTGTATCGTGATACAGCTTGGAAGAATATTGTGCTATTGTATTTTTCAATTTTTCGCCCACCCCTACCTCCACGCTTCTCAAAGTGGGGTCTGGGTCCCCCGGAGGTCTTTGAGGGCCTTCCAGGGGGTCCCCAGCTGACCCCCGACAGACAGGCTGGCTGTGTGCCTTTTATGGCCATACACAAGTGTCCGTTTCGTTGCTATGGGGACCATGGCTTGGAGCACCATACGCACGCACGCACGCACACACGCACACACACACATCCATATCGTCGTTGTCGGGCGGAAACCTCATATCTCCAAGTTTCAAATTTGTACGTTCTTTTGTAAAGTATGGCCCTGCTTCATCATACAAGGCGGTCGCACAAAAGTAGTGAAAACAGCAGATCTACAAGCACACAACGCCTCGCGGCGCGAGGCGTTGTGTGCTTGTAGATCGTCTGTTTTCACTAGTTTAAATCATTTTTAAAATGATAAATGCAAAACGAACGGTTTTGGACATACAGGGTTTTCACACCGACTACGACGATATGTAGATTTAAAACATCGATACTCAAAACACGCTTGCATGTGTACCTGCATGCACGCGTGTACGCTCACACACACACACACACACACACACACACACACACACACACACACACACACACTCTCTCTCTCTCTCTGTCTCTCTCTTGTCTCACTCTTTCTTTCTCTCCCTCTTTCACGCCCCTCCATCATTCCCTCTCTCTCACACCTCTCTCTCTCTCTTTCCCCATGTCTGTCTTCAGCTCATGCATCACCCGTTTTATTGCTTATATGTGTGTGTGCGTGCATGCTTGTGTGCGTGCGTGCGTGTGTGCGTGCGTGCGTGCGTGCGTGTGACTGTGTGTGTGCGTGCGTGCGTGCGTGTGACTGTGTGTGTGTGTGTGTGTGTGTGTGACTGTGTGTGTGTGTGTGTGTGTGTGTGTGTGGGAGATAACACAGTATTATTATTTGAATAGGATTATGGCACACGGCTGTTGCCAAGGATGACCGCAGTTGGCTTTTTCTTCCCATTTCCGCCCGGCGACCCAGAAGTTAGAGAATGGTGTCACTGTTTGGCTAGTCAAAACGCTATGGAAAAAAACTAAACAATGTGGTGGAAAAGTAACTGCAAGTACATTTACTTAAGTACAGTTATGTGGTACTTTTCAACCACCAAAAATAGCCGACCTCCAAGCTCACAATGCGTCGCACTGCGACACGTTGTGAGCTTGGAGGTCTGCTATTTTCGATATTTTCACCAAAAGGCCCTTTTAGAAATTTCAGCCCCTGCCTCTCTAACTTTATCTGCACGTCCCTGTCTCAGAGGCAAATCGCTGTTGTCGAGTGGAAACCCTGTATGTCCAAAACCGTAAAAATACTTTAAACTAATGAAAATAGCAGATCTACAAGCACAGTGCGAGGCGTTGTGTGCTTGTAGATCTGCTATTTTCACTAGTTTGTGCGACCTTGTATGATGAAGCAGGGCTCTACTTTACAAAAACAAACTTTCAAAACAAATTTGAAACTTGAAGATACAAGGTTTCTGCCCGACATTGACGAAATATTGTAATTCTTCTTTTCTTTTTCACTTCACTACAGTCATTTGACAGCTTTATATTTAATAATTACTTTGCTGATTTAGATAATTAATACAAATTAACATAACATTATTACTATTAGACCACAGCTGCCTCATGCTATAGAAACAGGAGAAAGGACTGTAGGCTCATCTGTAGATGAGCTATTTTCGGCTTTAAAGTTTGGGTAAAATTAAAAAAGAATTGCACTCATATTAAATATCACCATCCTTAAATGTCCTCACAAGTCTAGTAATACTAACGTGTGCGTGCATGCCTGTGTGTGTGTGTGCGCGTGCCTGTGCAGCATCATTGCTGACTACAGTAGGGTGATAGAATTAGTTGCCGTGGTTTCGTTTCCGCCTTGTTCTTCATGCAAATTATGTCTTTGTCTCATTCTGCAGCCTGCACACTTCCTGTTCTGTGTGTGTGTGTGTGTGTGTGTGTGTGTGTGTGTGTGTGTGTGTGTGTGTGTGTGTGTGTGTGTGTGTGTGTGTGTGTGTGTGTGTGTGTGTGTGTGTGTGTGTGTGTGTGTGTGTGTGTGTGTGAGAGAGAGAGGAGAGCGAGAAAGAGAGTTAATAGAGAAAGTGATTTTTTAAAAATAGTAAGTGTGTGTGTGTTTGTGGTGTGTGACTGTGTGTGTGCATGCTGTGTGTGTGTGTGTGTGTGTGTGTGTGTGTGTGTGTGTGTGTGTGTGTGTGTGTGTGTGTGTGTGTGTGTGTGTGTGTGTGTGTGTGTGTGTGTGTGTGTGTGTGTGTTTGTGTACGCGAACGCCTGTGTGTGTGTGTGTGCACTTGCAGGTGTTTGCTAGTCGGGGTCAAATTGAGAGTGACTACAGTGGAATTGGGTACACTACACAATAGCACAGATAACCCTATTGAACTGATTACCATGCACTGCAGCCCCGTGGCGCTCAAACCATTGGGTTTCCAATTAACAATAGTAATATGAAAAGTACTTATTAAAACGCATGCTCCATACACCAACGCTTTTCAACAGGGGGTCCGATCGGGACCCCCAGGGGGTCCTCAGAGTTACTACAGGGGGTTCTCCAAATCTTTGTGTGATAGAAACTTTTTTCTCCTTTTTTATATTAACCACTTGAACCCTAGCACCCATATTCTGAGAACTAGCCAAAAATAGCAGATCTACAAGCTCACAACGCCTCGCGCTGCGAGGCGTTGTGAGCTTGTAGATCGGCTTGTAGATGGTAGCATCCAGTGTGGACACTCCCATCCACTTCAATTGAGAACGATATTTTTTATTTTTATCTTTACCTTGCAGACCTGGAACGCGCCTGCGTCGCGTTAAACAAGCAAACATTTTTCAACTCAAATCTTTGCTTCTGGGGGTCCCTGGTACAAGATATTTTGAGATTTTTGGGGGTCCTTGACATTGCGAAGGTTTGAGCACGGCACCGTCACAGCGAGTTTTTCCAGAATACCGTGAGGATTTAGAAAGACATTTTTAGAAGCGTCTGCTAAATGCCTAAAATTGTAAAAGTTGGAGATAATAGGTTTCTGAAATGATCCGGTGTCAGGGATGCGAGGGGGGATGTTTTGATGAGCTCTCCACCGGTGAATGGATTTCACGCTCATAATGCACTGAATGGACAGACATTAACCCATCTAGGTCTAGAATGATCTAATGCTTTAACTATTGAAACATAGCAGATATACAAGCTCACAGCGTGGCACTCGGTGCCGCGCCGTGAGCTTGTATACCTGCTATTTTATGAAAAAGTCTTTGAATATATCTTTTTAAAAGCGAACATTTGCAACTCAAATATTTGCTTCTGGGTGGTCCCTGGAACAACATATTTTGAGATGTGGGTCTGTGGCCAAACACATGTAATTTTGGGGGTCCTTGACATGAAAAAAGTTTGAGAACCACTGATTTAGAAGAAGGATTTTGGAAGACATTTATAGAATCGAGTCAAAAAACATTCAAAGACTTGCACAAATGTTCACGATTTTTTCAAAAATAGCAGATCTACAATCTCACAGTGTGCGGCACTCGGTGCCGCTCTGTGAGCTTGTATATCTTCTATTTTTTAATAGTTAAAGCGTAAAATAATGGATAAAGTGGTTAAAATCTAAAGGAACACAGATTTGCGATTAGGTCTAAATTGCTTAACCAAGGTTGTCGCTGGTGACCATAGCAACTGCACCTCACGATTACAGAGGGACCGATGAGGCTTAGGTTCTCTTAATATGAATCACACGTTATGGAAGAGTTGTTTTTTAAAGGGATGGAGAAAGTACTGCATAGTGGCGCCTGGCAATGAACTAAATGTACTTAAAAAACGATATTTAGAGCCGAATAACATACTAGGGCTCTTGCTCGTAAAAGGTTAATCCAGGACGCTCGGATTGGCACAGCGGTAAAGTGCCTGCCCACCACCGCGGGGGTTGTGGGTTCGAATCCCATTGTGGTCAATCTGGCTTTGTCGAGTGTTGGGAGGGACCTGGGACCACTTAACCATTATTTTATGCTTTAACTATTAAAAAAAATAGCAGATCTACAAGCTCGCAGCGCGGCACTCGGTGCCGCACTGTCAGCTTGTAGATCTGCTATTTTTGAAAAAAAAATATTACTTTGAATATATATTTTTAAAAGCGAACATTTGTAACTCAAATGTTTTTCTTCTGGAGGAGGGGTCCCTGGAACAACATATTTTGAGATAGGGGTCCGCGGCCAAACACATGTAATTTTGGGGGTCCTTGACATGAAAAAAGTTTGAGAACAACTGATTTGGAAGAAGGATTTAGAAGACATGCACAAATGTTCACTATTTTTCAAAAAATAGTAGATTTACAAGCTCGGATCACAGCACTCGGTGCTGCACTGTGAGCTTGTATATCTACAATTTTTTCATAGTTAAAGTACAAAATAATGGTTAAAATAATAATGCGTAGTAATGCGTTCCCGGTCTTATTAATTAATTAATACCCGGCAGTTAAAGAGTTAAGGCCTATGGGGAGTAGTGTGGAGTGGAGAATCTGAGCTATGAGAGTGCACTTCCTTGCGCTCTCTGGAATTTTCGGGATGTTTATCCTTTTGGAATGTGAATGTGGAATCCAGAATTGAGAATGTATGCATTTTGGAATTTATAGTGTGCACCCTACTCTGGAATTTAGTGCTTCTATAAAACTCCTCACTGCTATTATGTGCGGCTAGGGAGCAACTTGGGCCATTACATTTCCAGGAAGGGGGGTCGGGGGAAAAAGTACATTTCAAACAGTGAAAAATTGTAGATTTACGCTCGCAACGCATTGCGATGCAATGCGCTATGAGCTTGTACGTCTTGCAATTCTCCTTGTTATTGATATTTGTTCTGACGTTTCTTGTAAATCTTAGAAATGTATGGGGAAAATGTCAACATTTTACTGTTTATTGCGACCGTAGGTCGCAGTTTAGTATGTGAACGGTCACAAGCTTGACCGTATGTCTGTCTATAACGCCTGACACTGTGGTTCCCCTGACACATCATGTGACATCACAGGTGACATCACAGTGATGTCAGATACTCAAAGCAGGGATCTCCATATATGGGCATAAAAGGGATTCATGGCCAAGACAGATGGTGCGGCGCTTTTCCCCCTTAGGCGTCTTACTGGTTTAGTATTTAGGCATAATGATACAACGCTGATGAAGGCTTAACGCCGAAACGCGCACGTTCTTTGCTCTGTGGCGTGCCATGCCAACTTATACACGTAAATAAAAGTGCCTTTAATGACAGTTCCGTGAGTGCTGGTATTCTCTTTTAGAGATTCTCTCGTTAAAAGTTACTTTCCCGTCCGCGCACCCTGTAAAAATGCTCAGAGAAGTGAAGGTATTTGCTCCCTTGATATAAAGTATTTAGGCATACTCTAGTATTTTCTTTAAGCAAGAACTGCTACTCAAGCATAAATTTGACAGAGCAACTGTCACTTGTAAGTAAATAAGTAAGCCATGCCGAGCCATGAGGCCCATAGGACACTGACCTATCTCCTTGTTTCGAGGACGAGGCAAAGTGAGGCAGCCAAAGGTAATACAGACATTTGATGATGTTTACTGTTGAGTGAGAAAACAATGTTGCACATTAAGGTAATCATCTCGGGACCCCCCTGGGGGTCCCGACCCACAGGTTGAGAACCACTGCGTTACACCACTGCCGGGGCGGGCGCAGAGTCATGGACTGATGGCTTCCTCCTGTGTTTGACACGGGAGCGACAGCAACATTGTTATGAATGGAAACGCTATACATGTATGTCTGTGACTCATTTAACCTGAAGCTCACTTGGAGGTGACTGACACCGTGACTCATACACAAGCTCATATCCAGGCTCTTATCGAGGTGCGACTGACAAGACGTGTGTGTGTGTGTGTGTGTGTGTGTGTGTGTGTGTGTGTGTGTGTGTGTGTGTGTGTGTGTGTGTGTATGTGTGTGTGTGTGTGTGTGTGTGTGTGTGTGTGTGTGTGTGTGTGTGTGTGTGTGTGTGTGTGTGTGTGTGTGTGTCTCAGCATCCTTCATTTCCATTCCTCTCACTTTGCTCGATTTTTCATTGTTCGCAAATTATGTTTCCTCTCCCCCTCTTTCTCTGTCTCTCTCTCTCCATCACTGTCTCAGAGTTTCAGGGTTTCCATCGATTTATTGTTATTGTTACATCTTGTGTATGGCTACAATAATTTTCTTGCGGTTCTGTAGACATTGTATAGCAGCAATCACATTAAAACTAACAACAAACTACACCATAAACAAAAAACATAAGCATAAAGGATTAATCAAAGAATAGCTGAAATATTTAAACAAAAAAGAAGTTGAGTCTTCGGTCCTAGCGCTTAAAGCAGGGGTTTTCAACGTTTTCAGGCCAAGGACCCCTTAGCTGAGAGAGAGATGAAGCATATTGTATAAATGTGTGATGCAGATTTTTCATAGATTTCATAGATAGATTCATAGACTTGTTTGACAACTGTCATCAGTCTATGTTAGATTCATGTTTATGTGTATTTTCAGACATTTAACCACTTAACTCTTGATACTTAGTTAACTTGACCTTTCACTCTCTACTTGGTCTGCTCTTTTTTACCTCTATACCGAATGAGGTGTTGAGAGCTTGTAGATCTGCTATTTTTGGCTAAAGTTCTCCTCGGAATAGGGATGCGAGGGTTCAAGCTGTTCATTTGAAATAATCATCTTATCACACAAGGATTTAGCGGCCCCCCTGTAGTAACTCTAACCCATTCAGGCCGGGAACACATTTTGCTGTTTGGGAGGGGCTTACAGTACATGTACAGTATGTAGCAACATATTTGTTTTGTAGGCTAATTTCTGATTTAGCCCTATTCTATAGGTTAGGCCTAAATGGGCTAAGGACCCCCTAGGGGTCCCGGACCCCCTGTTGAAGACCCCTAGCTTAAGGAATTTGAACGTGCTGTGTGCTAGATTCTTACTCCTGGGCTAAAAACATGACATCTATTTACATGTATGTGTTTCTGTGTCTATTATAGAAACTGTAAAGTACTCTCCTTTGCTGTAGCTCAATTCAATTCAGTGGAGCTTTATTTGCATGAGAAAACATACTAGTCTACTTGCCAGCTCATAGAGCCCCATTGTGAACCCGGACATATTGAGTACAGTAAGGTTTTATGTTAGAAATGTTGAGTATGGGTCCCCAGCATGTAGAAACTGCCGGATGCTAACTTGCATATGTTGAGCAATTTTCATAATTTGCATAATTTGATTTATTTAGCATAATCCCCCATAATAATGGATAATATGTCAAAAACTGATTGGCCGATTTGAACAATATTAGAGTGGTTCTGGGGGTTATTGAGGATGCTGAATCCATTTTCTAAATTCAAAATGGCCGTTTTAAACCGGAAATGGCCTTATACCAACTTAAAGTGGGTGATTTTGATACTTTTTTGTTGATTTTCCAGTTGGTATATGGCCATTTCCGGTTTAAAACGGCCATTTTGAATTTAGAAAATGTCAAAAATGGATTCAGCATCCTCAATAACCCCCAAACCACTCTAATATTGTTCAAATCGGCAAATCAGTTTTTGACATATTATCCATTATTATGGGGGATTATGCTAAATAAATCGAATTATGCAAATTATGAAAATTGCTCAACATATGCAAGTTAGCATCCGGTAGTTTCTACATGCTGGGGACCCATACTCAACATTTCTAACATAAAACCTTACTGTACTCAATATGCCAGGGTTCAGATTCTGGCAAGTGGACTATACGTTTACATTGCCCAAGAAAAAAATGCATGTACAAATACTGAATATAAATAAGAATAAAATAAGTGTAAACAAAGCTATGTTACATTGCGACTTTGAGGGAAGACTACCTTAAACTATACAAATAGTTTAAGGTGCATTTTCGGTCCAAAATTCAAACAGTTCTGCATCAATATAGGAGAGGTTAGCTTGGTACAAACTTTAGAAAGTTGACTGCAGTGTTTTTGAGGTTTTGCATTCGCTTGGTATGAAACCTTTGAGACTTGTTGGCAGCAATTCTTTCAAATGTAATTGAATTAAAGTTGGTTAGCTCTATTCATATGAACAGTATTTCTATAGGCCTGTAGCGAGCGAGGTCACTTGGAGTAAACATTGCAGGAATACACCATGATTTGCAGTGGTGTAAAGTAACTCAATACATTTACTTAAGTACTGTACTTAAGTACAATTTTGAGGTATTTGTACTTTACTTGAGTATTTCCAATTTCCAATACTTTTACTTCTACTCCACTACATCTCTGATCCAAATGTACTTTTACTACAATTATTTGAAAACTTTAGTTACTAGTTACTTTGCAGATATAAATTATTGCGACCGAAGGTCACATTATAATATTATAATAATACTTACTTATACCACTTTAGCTCTATTTTATACCCAGGCTATTTGAAAATAGTCGATCTACAAGCTCACAACGCGTCGCGAGCTTGTAGATCGGCTATTTTCAAACATTTTGTACTTTTACTTCTGATACTTTAAGCACATTTTGATGCCAATACTTTCGTACTTTTACTCAAGAACATTTTGAATTCTGTAGTTTTACTTGTAACAGAGTACATCTACATCGCAGTATTGATCCTTTTACTTAGGTAAAGAATGTGAATACTTTTTCCACCACTGATGATTTGTAGTCCTTAAGGTGGTTGTAGTCCATTAGACATCCTTCTCCTCTCTCTCTCTCTCTCTCTCTCTCTCTCTCTCTCTCTCTCTCTCTCTCTCTCTCTCACTCTCTCTCTGCCCCACGCTGTACAAAAGGGCACATTCATTGCCGTGGTGGCGCAGGCAGGCAGACGAGGACAAATCTCCCTTTCCTTCCTCTCTCCCTCCCTCCCTCCATCCCTCCCTCCCTCCCTCTGTCGCCTCTCTCCATCCCTCCATCCTGTCTGTAGCATCTCTGTCAGAGAGGAACAGGTGGCTTCTCTCTGCCGCGCCATCTGATGGCCTTCTGCTAGAGGGAGAGAGAGAGGAGGGGGGGGGGGGAGCAGACGGATATATCTGTCTGGCAGATATTGTTGTTGTCGGGCAGACAATATTCCATAATTCTACGTTTTTTGTGTTTTTTTTTTCATAAATTGACGCCCTACAGGGGTTGACACTAAGGTCTAGGACATACATGGGCAACTGGCGGCCCGGGGGCCACATGCGGCCCCCACCTTCACTTAATGCGGCCCACAAGTTAAAACCAGAATACTGATATATTATTGATTTCAATTATTGTTACAATTCCAAACATCCAAACATGACCAACTTTAATTCCTTCAGTCTATATTAGTAGCTTAATGACTAGTATAGTAGTACTAAAATGTTAGTCTTTTTTTATGTCCAACGTATTTGTATTTAGGTCCATAAAGTTAACATGAGTATATAACTGAATGCGTTTGAAATTAAATCAAAATGTTACATTTCAGGATTCCAATTCAAAAGAAGCAAACATAGCCGATCTACAAGCTCAAAACGCATCGCAGCGCGATGCGTTTTGAGCTTGTAGATCTGCTATTTTTGCTTCTATTGTATTTGATACTAGAATGACAAAGTAGGAAGTAGCAATATGCAATGTGGCCCTCTGGAGTGAAGGTGGAAATATAGTGGCCCTCACCATCATCAAAGTTGCCCACCCCTGGTCTAGGAGGCACTTGCCCGTCGGGCAAGTACAGGTCATGTTCTACTTAGCCCAAAGGTCATGCCCACTTGCCCGAAAAGTAAATCGTCCGTTATGAAATGATGGGCAAGATTTTAATTACCGCTCAATTTAACAATTATTTCTTTACTTTCTGAGGCTGTGCGATAAAACAATGTCATACCTCAATACCTCCAAATACTTACATAGCTATGATTGAATATGTCTGTGGTTTCACACATTTTATATTTCACATTTTATATTTTTAAGTGTAGCAACAGTAAAAAAAGACAGCACATTATAGGTAAATAGTGCTCTTATTTTACATTCCACAGACCAGAAGACAGCCCTCTGGCCACGTTCAGGTGTTTAGACAGATATCTTATGTTGTGTTTATAGACGATTGCAACTTCACCTGCCCGAAAGTTTTATTTACTTGCGGGGGGCAGGTGGGCAAGCCTTAGTGTCAATGCCTGGCCCTACTACCTGATCATATAAACTGCAACACGTTGTGAGCTTGGGAGGTCGGCTATTTTCGGTTCTTGATACAACGCTAAACTAAGCATAATCAATTGAATACTGTAGATGTGGTGTAACGGCATGCATTTCCATACAGAGAGGGACATTCTTACAACATAAGATTCTGTTGAACACATTCTAACGCCGCTGAGTCGGCTCATGCGACCTTCGCACTGCTCGACACGGCGACTCGCTCGCTACCGCTCGCTCGGCGGTGTCTTACAGGGCTCAAGGTTGCCTGAGATGGCGCTCCTCTGTCATGGTTAATAGAAAACAAGCGCTCCTTTACAAGAACCTAACCGTACCGGGGTGGTTTTAGGATTCTAAAGAATCTATAGTCCGCCTCCAAGAATCCGCCTCCTGGGTTTCTGTGGTCTGCATTCAGACCCTATCGGTTATTTCAGGCGAAAGAAGTAGCGGAAGAAGTAGCGGATCTGCGGATCGGGAGCTTGTAGATCTTCTCTAGTCTTCATTCATCACTTGTTCTGTCCATCTCTGCCGTCTACCCATCATGTCCGTCTCTCTCTCTTTCCCTCTGTCTCTGTGTGTGTGTGTGTGTGAGGGGAGAGAGAGAGAGAGAGAGAGAGAGGAGAGAGAGAGAGAGAGAGAGAGAGAGAGAGAGAGAGAGAGAAGAGATCAGGGATCTTCAACGTTTTCAGGCCAAGGACCCCTTAGCTGAGAGAGAGATGAAGCAGGGACCCCCACATTCCATATAGTTTCATCGTTTGACAGCACAATCCTCAGTGTATTTTGGAGTTGTGTCAATTTGTGTTTTCAGATATTTAGCCACTTGAACCGTCAATACATAATTAACTTGACCTTTCACTCTGTACTTAGTCTGCTCTTTTTTCACCCTCTACACCAAACCTCTTTGCCAAAAATAGCAGATCTACAAGCTCACAACTGTGAGGCGTTGTGAGCTTGTAGATCTGCTATTTTTGGCTAAAGTTCTCAGAATATGGACGTTAGGGTTCAAGTGGTTAAAAGGAGAAAAAAGGTTTCAATCACACAAAGATTTGAAGAACCCCCTGTAGTAACTCTGAGGATCCCCTAGGGGTCCCGGACCCCCTGTTGAAGACCCCTGAGATAGATAGAGGGAGAGAGAGAGACAGACAGACAGAGAGAGAGAGAGAGAGAGCGAGAGGTGTGACGGGACACTGTGATTTACTAGATTGTTAGAGGAAGTGGGCGAGAGAGAGAGAGAGAGATTGTGAGGATGAGAGATGGAGGAGTTGCAGCAGCAGGTGATCAATTTGAAGCAATTGAATGGAAGTTCAAGGACTCATTCACACACACACACACACACACACACACACACACACACACACACACACACACACACACACACACACACACACACACACGCACACACGCACTTGTCGCACGTACATGCACATTATTCGCACACATACCCACACAGTTCACAGCAATTTTGTGCCGTGCACAATGCACATCATGCCAGTGACATAATTTCCTGTCCACACACACGGGAATCTAAGACGGCTATGAGTGAGTGCTGCTCGGCGTGCTTCACTCTGTGTGTGTGTGTGTGTGTGCACGTGCGTGTGTGGGCGGGGATGATAAATCACATCAACTGGTGCTTCCGTTTCGAAACTTTGATAAGATGCATGACTCCCCATTCCGCTCCTCTCCTCTCCTGTTTGTTTTTTAATCTCTCTTTCTCTCTCTCTCTCTCTCTCTCTCTCTCTTGCTCTCTCTCTCTCTCGCTCTTTCTATCTACGTATAAGCTGATCCCGCCATTTCCAATATTGACACATTTGGAGAGACAGTGGCTTCGGCTTGTTCTCTCGTCCGCCGGGATTAGGGTTTTTTTGCCGCTGTTGCTAGCTATAGCAGCAAACACCACTACATTTTGTGGCATTAAGACTGATTAGCTAAATGCTAGCCATCGCGTGGCACCCACTCACTCACTCACTCACTCTCAGGGTATTAAGGCTTAAAAGTGAGCGCTAGCTAGCACCTTGCACTTCACATCCATCATATGACTCGAGCGGAGGGGATTAGCCGGTGCTAACGATGGTTAGCGCTCAACCAGCCTGGTGGACTGAGAATTTGCATTTAGCACTGACTGAGCCCCCTCCCTTTGCTCCGAAACCTCATCAAAAGACAGGCAGTGTAAATCTTTACTGATGCAGTCAGGGGGCTTAAAAACATTTCAGTATTTATCTTTTTTTATTAATTTTTTTGCCTGTTTTTTACTTTTACAGCCTGTAGCGGTATAGGCATAGATATGTTTTTGATAAATTCTTATCACGTTCCTGGACGTGTTTAGCAGTGGAAGTGTTAAAGGTGAACTTTCCTTTAAAATAATCCTGGGGTTGTTTTTAACATAGCTTTTGTGTGAACTCCAGTACAGTTTTAAAGTTGCTTGAGACAATATTTTTGACATTTTGACATCCATTTGATCAAGCACTGTATTAAGCGTATTCAAACTCTGTGTTAGACTCTTTGAAAACACATTCACCCCTGCTTCTGGCGCCTGCTAGTCTAATGAATGTGAAGACCTTCATTTTGCCATCATTTAATTTATGCTCTTCGTGGATTTCTCGGAAAAAAATACTTACATGATGAAATAATTAATCAAAGCGTGAAGGTCTCTCCATTCATTAGAAGGACAATATATCAGTCCCCAGATACCAGGGACGTGTGTTTTCAATTAGTCTAATCAAATGAATATATCAAACATAGAAAATGAATCAAGCAGCTTAGAATCTGTCTGGGTTTTCACACAAAAGTCAGGGTACGTGTCAAAATGACCCCAGAAGTGAAAGTCCCCTTTAAAGCCTTTTCAGACTTTCTTTTTATAATGTATTTGTATTTCTTTTTTGGAGGGAAAAAAGAAATACCTAAAAGCCTGATTAGACGATAACATGACTGAAAGTGAACTATCCCTTTAAGTTAACGTGCCATAAAAAGTAATTCAAAATGTACATAGTACAAGTAAAGTAAAAAATATCTAAAAGATTATGTATCTAAATGTAACTCAAGTAAAGCCTATTTACTGTAGGCCTAGAATAATGTAATGCTTTAACTATTGAAAAATAGCAGATATACAAGCTTCGGTGCCGCGCTGCGAACTTGTAGATCTGCTATTTTTGCAAAATGTACTTATTTACTTTCCACCACTGTGCTCTCTCTCTCACGTTTAATATTTCACCGTGTGTCTCTTCTCCACGAATCACTGATGATAGCTTTCATGATGCTTCTCTCATCTTCTCTCCTCTCGCTTTCCTTTCACATACATCCTCTGTTCTTTACTCTCTCTCTCTCTCTCTCTCTCTCTCTCTCTCTCCCTCTTTGAAGATCTGTCTCAAAGACCTAATCCTCCCCTGCCATCCCTCTCCTCTCCTCCCCTCTCCTCTCCTCCCCTCTCCTCTCCTCTCCTCTCCTCTCCTCTCCTCTCCTCTCCTCTCCTCTCCTCTCCTCTCCTCTCCTCTCCTCTCCTCTCCCAATTAATTAATTAATACAATTAATTGTATACTCCAAAAGACCAAACATATGAATGTGTCCTCCTTTTCTGTACAAAGACGTCGCCAACAGAGACAAATAACATCTCTATGGATATGTCTCTCTCTCTCTCTCTCTCTCTCTCTCTCTCTCTCTCTCTCTCTCTCTCTCTCTCTCTCTCTTAGACTTTTAACTGACATGTCAATGGCAGATATTTAAAGGCTCTTTGATGTTCCACTGTTTATTTTTCCGAAAGCCGATCTACCTGATGTGTGTTCCCCGCTGTGTGACACGCACACGCACAAGAACACACGCACAGCTGTCATAATGTCCTTGTTTAGTGTCTAATAGAGACAAGCACCATCAGAAACG